>NC_092806.1:116380457-116980457 GCF_040954645.1 Diabrotica undecimpunctata | reverse complement strand
TATATCTATCTGTAGCTTGTTTCATAAATATATTCGTCTTAAATGAATTGGCCTTGAAATTGATCCGTAGGTGTTGCGAATGCTCCCTCTATATCGAGAAATACACCCAACATCACCTCTTTTCTGGAATACAGAATGTAGTCGATCCTCTGTACGAGATGGTGCAACGCTTTTTTAGTAGAGTCCTGCTCAGTACGGTACATACTGCCCCTGATGTATCGGACTTTCTACTTATACATTATCTTAAATATGCCTATCGAGCATATTTTTCTGAAGTCTTAAGTTTAAATGACTCCAGTATAAAATCAGACTTATCGGCCTCAGTGCCTTATTTTTGTTCTATCCGGTTTTGCCACCCAGGTTTGAGTATAAAAGCCACTCTTATGAGTCTCTGTACTTTTGGTATATATTACAGTCCAAAGCTAGCCTGTAGTATCATTTATTTTTATTTGTACAAAAGGTTATTTCCGTTTTGTAGAAGTATTACATAAATTACGTCCAGACTTGGTAATTTATATGGCCCAAATGAGTTTGATTATTTAATATTCTCCCGGTTTACTGCTTCTTACGCCACACACCAGATTTTTCTAAAACGAATCCAGTCCAGTCTGCTGTTATGTGCCTAGTGGTATCAGTTTAGTTTTAGACTTCGGACAGGGCACCCTGAGTGTATTCAATTGACTCCTTTTGGAATGAGGAAATATTTATCTAAGGATCCCTTGAGAGAACTTTATGGGGTCTGTTCTATCTCCTTGCAGTGCTTTCTACACGATTCAGTTTTCCTCTTCTGTGTTATATATTTACTCAGATTTTGGGATAATTGCCCCACTTACCTGATTTTTTGGCGAAATAAAATGTTCGTCTGACTGCTGTCCTTTGATTTGGAAGGTTGTTTCTACCAGGTTATTTTTCTGTATACCATTAAACAACTATATATATATATATACGCTTCATTTGACGGATCAGCAAGTAGTCATCGCAAAGGACCAGGAAGATCTGCAATTCATGACAAAGTGATTAATACAGGAATAAATGTTAACTCTACAAAAACGAAATACATGTGCATAGGAGAGGAAAACGATGAACTAAACTTAGAAGATGGAAATGTAATTTCGTCATGTTTTGTATATATCTATTTGAAGGTAACGATGAAAAGAGATAGATGTACTGAAACAGAAATCGAAGAACGAATCATAAAATGGAAAAAAGATAGGCGTACCAAATTCACTAATTTTGTCAAAAACTATCTCTAAACAGAAAAAGATACAGCTATATAACAACATTTGTAAAAACGTTGTACTTTATGGATGCGAAACCCGGTAACACATAAAGAGAATAGAACAAAGACTTCTTGCTCTGAAAATGGATTTTTGGCGCAGATCGGCAGATATACCGAAAATAATCGTAACAAATAAAAGAAAACGACAAATCATAAAGAGAACAACCACTATCGTAGAAGAAATAAAGCAAAAACAGCTGATTTGGTACGAACATGGACAGAAAATGACAAATCATCGCCTACCGAAATTAATAGTAGATTTGCAGCCACCTGAGCGAAAAAAAGCGAGGAAGGCTGAAATCAACATTGCTTGAGGTAGCTCAAAAGATAATGTTAGAGAGATCTACGACCTGGAGACTGGGAAAATTCCTGACCATCTTTGTATAATTGTCTTAGAACACTGACGTGACAACCACTTGAAATGTAGATGCCTGATCGTCCCTTTAACCATGCCTAAACAATATTCCAGGTCTGCGTGATATACTTCCTAGTTTGTTTTGCAAGCTTTGCGAGATAAGTTTTCTTGATAGGCTTATTACCTGTTATATCAAAACAGATATATTGATGGTCTAAACAAGACTCCTTCTACGCGCTACAAGTAGTAGTCAAAATTAACGAAAAAAAATTCTTGCGCTGTTTAGATATTTTCACCAAAGTTCAAGCGCTAAAACAACTATTTTTATGTTAATTCTATTTTTATATAAATATATCTTTATAAGTAGTCTAAAGACATAATATTCATAATTTAGATAATAGGCAATAGCTAATAAACGTTGCCTTAAATTTTTCATTAAAATTTTACACGATACTTTTAACGCTTTCTTCCACATTGTAAGGCATGGCTAGCCTATCCGCATAGAGCTTAGGCTGGCTTGCTAGGCTAGAATGAAACTAAGCTAGGCGTTACTAACAATTAACACTGGATTCCCTTACAGGTGCCGTACTGCGCAGAACTGGTGAGCAATGTCGCGTGTTGTGTGCATCGGTAATCACTCTCTCACACTCCTAACTACACTCTATACTTGAACGATAAGTTCGAGTCGGCGATAAGTTTAATATTGTTAGTTCAATAAAACGTTGAGTTCAATATAGAACATATGGTTTAATAAAATCTTTTGGTTAATAAATGATTAAATTAAGCAATTATCCACCAATTGGTGGTTACATGATTTCACTGTTCAATATTGTAATATAAAACACAACATTGTTTTTAATTTTCACAGATTACAGCCAATTTGTCATATTTCAATGAAATTTCTTCTTTAGCAGAATTACAATTTTAAACTGATTTTAGTTTGCCACAGCAAACTATTAGTCCAAGTGGTATCTGTTTCGGGTTGGGTAAATCGTATATGATCCTAATTTTTTACTTTAATCGCTTTAAAATATTAGAAATGCTAATTTAATTAAAAAATTTAAGTAAAAACCCTTTATAAAAGGTATATATACATTAAAAACCCAAACGGGCTGTCATGAAGACAAAACGTTTTCGGAAACCATGGATGGAACACGGTCTTCATGACATAGCTCATTTGGGTTTTTAATTTATATACAGGGTGTTTCAAAAAAAGGTAACCCCGTCTCTAGGGTAAGTAAAAAACTCAAAAATAATTGGGGTTTGCTTAGTAAAAAATTTTTGTAACGCCATCCGTTTTCAAGATACAGGGCGTTGAAGAAAAAAAAATTACGCATTTTTTACGATTTTGCCGAAACTACTGGCAACATTGTAATGAAATTTTATACGAATATGTTTTGGAAGCTGATACATCCCACGAATTTGTTTTTATATCTGATTCTCATAGAGGGCGCTAGTTACACGGATCTTACTAAGTATTAGTCAATATAACTTTTTTAAGAGTATAATTATTAATCAAAATTTTAAGTAAACTTAAACATCATTCAATTTTACACGAAAAAGGCACTCTTGGTAAAACTCGATACTGTGTACCGTTTTCGGAATATTTTGATTTGAAAATTATGAATTAATAATTGATGCTGGTATAAAATAGTTAGTAATTAAACAAAACTCACAAGAAGAAAATTAAATTAATGACTAAGAACATAAAATAAAATTCAATTACAGTAAGTGTTCAAAATGCCCTCTGCTTTTGCGAATACACAAGTCTATTCTTTTTTCTAAATATTCCATTAACCTTCTAAACGGTAGGGGATCAGCTATGATGTCATTAAATTGACGTTGACTTTTTCCCTAATATACGACCAAACTGCGTAGTCGAAAGGGTTAAAATCGCATGACCGAGGAGGTAAATGAATCGGAGCTTCTGCACCTCTACCAATCCATCGATTCGGAAAATGATTACTCAATCAATTGCGACACCTTCTGTGTCGAAAAAATAAAGATCTTCGCTCGTTTAGCGTTAAATCTTCTAATATCTCGAATAATGAATTGTTTAAAAAATCAAGATACATATCACCATTTAAATTTCCAGGTAGAATATGATAACCTATTAATGTGTTACCTAAAGTTGCTGAACAAACATTAACTTTAAATGAGTGTTGGTAATGTGATACTCTTTTGACTCGTGGATTCTCATCACATCAGTAGTGTGCATTATGGGAGTTAAAAATACCTTGTCGCGTAAAGGTGGCCTCGTCCGTAAAAAGAATGCATTTTAAAAAATTTGGATTGTGGGCTGTCCTTTGTTGCAATGTTTCACAAAAATATACTCTAACCGGTAGATCATCTGGCACGAGCTCTTGTACTTGTCTGTAATGATAAGAATGTAATTGCTGTTCTTTCAGTATCCGCCAAGTACTTGAAGAAGAAGTATTTGTTTGTCTTGCTATATTCCTTACGCTTACTGTTAGATCTTGATCAGGTAAATTAAAAAAATATTATTTTCTTTATTAATTGTTCTTGGTCTACCAGAATTTATTTTATTTGGTATCACATTCCCAGTTTCTCGACAACGTCGTTCAACGGCTATAAATGTTTTTTTACTTGGTAAGTTTCTTCTAGGAAACTTTTCTGCATAACGTGTCACAGCTGCACTAGAACATCCTAAACATTCGCATAAGGTTAATAAAATGTCAGTGTATTCAACATTTGAGTACATTTTGATTTGATTTTACAAATAACACGGTTTTAAAACTCTAATTATTGTTTAATAAATAACTAAAACTAATAATTATTTAATAATTATTATTGTATAATAATAAATGTCAGATTTCCATGACACACTTGGAGAAAATAGTGGTATACCTATTAGAACTTTATCATTACTACCAGCATCAATTATTACTTCATAATTTTTCAAATTAAAATATTCCGAAAACGGTACACAGTATCGAGTTTTACCAAGATTACCCTTTTCGTGTAAAATTGAATGATGTTTAAGTTGAAATTTTGATTAATAAATATACTCTTAAAAAAGTTATATTGTCTAATACTTAGTACGATCTGTGTAACTAGCGCCCTCTATGAGAATCAGATATAAAAACAAATGCATGGGATGTATAAGCTTCCAAAATATATTCGTATAAAATTTCATTACAATGTTGCCAGTAGTTTCGACAAAATCGTAAAAAGTCCGTAAAATTTTTTTTCTTCAACGCCCTATATCTTGAAAACAAAACAAAAATTTTTGTTACAAAAATTTTTTAATAATTTACTATTTTACTTTTACTATTTTACAGTTTTTTACCTACCCTAGAGACGGGGTTACCTTTTTTTGAAACACCCTGTATATCTTTTATAAAGGATTTTTACTTAAAAAAATTTTATGATACATGGTATACAGCCAGCTACTGGAACTTAGTTTCCTTGTGGATGATAATTTAATTGTGAGCTAACCTTTTTATTAAACAATTTGTTTTTCCAAAACCAAAATTAGAAGAAATAAATTTGTTTCTTTTTTTTTGTTGCTATATCTCAGCCTTGCTATTAAATTTCCTACAAGAAAAAATTAATTTGAAATTCAAATTATTGTTGAAAAATTGGCAAAAAGCAATTAAAAAGGGTGAAAAATCAATGTTTCTTCAATAATTTTGTTCAGGTATTTAAAAGCAACATGAAACCTTGCCCAGAAAATATCAAGCAGATCAAGTATTTTTGCAAAATAATGTTGCAATCCAAATTTTTATTAATCAAAGTTAATTAATTTAATTTTTAAAATTATGCAAAGCGGCAAAAAAGTTTTAAATGCTGGAAAATTATTCCATGATATGACGGTTTTCTGCTCCGAATTCTTTTTATAAACAAGAATTTTCTTGAAATTTTAACAGTAGGTAGAAAGTACCTCAAACATCTATGCACATATGTGCTTTTCTTTCGGAAGGTGGATACCATGCCAACTCAGAGGTGGAAATAGTTAATAAAAAAAATCGTGGTAGTCGCTAGAATAGTAAATTTCAAGACAAAAATGTTCCTTAGAGTTTTTTCGAGAAGTCGATATGTTTGGAATTATTCATGACTGAAACTTCACAAATTACATGTCAAAAAAGTTTATTTTTAAACGGGTTTTTACGAAAAAGTACAAAAATTCAAAATTTATCGAGAAAACTTCAAAAATATTAAATGAATAAAATAAAAAGACTTGTTTTTTATTATTACCGTAAACTAGATAATAATAAAGTTCAAAAATAGACTTTTTTCATCGAATACAAAAATCCAAACATATGATGTTGTATAACCAGGAAAAGAGTAAATTTTTCATGTAAAACTTATAAAAACTTTTTCAGAGATCTTAAAAATAACCTTTAATAATTTAATAAAATCACTACCGGTATAAGTAATTTGCACGAATTTGCACGAAAATTAAGCTAAGTCATAACTGAAATAAAGTCCGCTTATATTTTTTGTGACATAAAAAGTAAAAATCATACCCCCGCCAAAACTACCCTGATTAAAACTATTCGTTGTTCATTTACAGTTTACTAAATTTGTATACAGATATTATATTCTGGAAATTTAACTGGCTTAAAAGCTTTAATTTAGACAAAATCCGAGTTTAAATTAAAAACACTTTTTTCGGAATTTGTCAAAATCCCTGTTTTCAAAATATCTCAACAACTAAAAAATATACAGAAAAAATATAAAAATAGAAAATAACAACTTTTTTTTATTAAAGGTTTAAATTTATTTTTATGTTTATATACTAAAAACTAAACCAACTTGATCGTTAAAGGTTGTATTCGCATGAGTTTAGTACAATCTTTAAGCCCTTTCAGTGCAAATCTTTTTTTTTTTAAATAAAAAAAGAAAAAAAATTAAATATACTCCACTTTGTAGTTTCAAAAGCTATAAATTGTTTATAAAATGTATATTATTATATTGTTGTTAAGTCCTCCGTTATAAAGAAAATTGGGCTGAAAGGTTTTGAAGATGGTACTAAACGCATGCGAATAAAACCTTTAAACATTTATATTTCGTTTATTTTTTAGTCTACAGAAATAAAAATAAAAAAAATCTTTAGTAAAAAATGGTGTTTTTATTGTGTTTTTTTTTCTGTATATTTTTATAGTTTTAAGTTATTTAAACAAAAAGAGAATTTTTTTTTAAATAAACAAAAAATCGTTAAATAAGTTAATTTATTAAATCCCGGACTGATTACTTATTGAGTCATTTTTGAAACTATTTAAATGCAAAAAATATAATTTTATTTGTGTTAAATACAAAAATATACCTACAAAAGACAAGAAATTAAATAATTTTATAAGTGACAACTATGATATCTATTATAATTTAAGACTTTAATCAATATTTTCTTCGCGGAATTTTCGATGTAAGTTTAGAAAAAAAAATGTTAATTGGAAATTGACAAAATTATTCTATTTGCTTATTATCTTAAAAATTGTACAGTTTAAAAAAATCCCTAGGCTCTTCTATTCAACGAATTTTAAGGGTTCGAATTTTATTCAAAAGCATGAATGCCCTTTTATATTTTAAATATCATTTTAAATATTAAAACCTCTTTTTGTTGGCTCTGCATAATTTTAAAAATTATTAATTTTTCTCAAAAATTTAAATTGCAAAATTATTTTGATAAAACTACTTGATCGATTGTGCTGAAATTTTGTGTAGAGTTTTTATACCAAAACTATTTTCTGTGTTATTATTTCTAAATATATTTTCTGTATAAATTTTAAAGATTCTATGTGGCTTTAAGATAATTAAAGAAGATTATTGAAAAAATAATTGATTGTTGACCCTTTTTTAATGCTTTTTGCTAATTTTTCAATAAAAATATTTTTTTATTATTTGCAATGTATATTATTTTGTAGCAAATTTAATTGCGAAACTTTTTGGTTCACATACAATTTTTCTTAAATACACAGCTGCTGAGATATAGCAAAGAAAAATAGAAAAAAATTGAATTTTTAAATTTTTTTTACAAATTGTTTAATAAAACAAATTTGCACATTTTTTTAAGTGTCCGCCTAGTAAAGTTATCATTTCTTATAGTTTAAAGAGATTTAAGCAAAAAATAGAATCTACACGATCAATCCAAATGGTTGTGTTTTATAGCAGATACCGCCTAGTCTGAGTCAATGACAAGTTGACTGTTTTCTATGAAAATCAAAAACAGCATTGCATATTAAATAAATTTTAAATAAATTTGAGTTTAAGCATAAGTATCCAGAAAAATTGCCAAAAGAAAATAATCTTACTATTTGAACAATATAAATTCTTGTCTTTGTATTTCTATTTAAATCCTATTTTATTTAGTACATCATCCTGTAGCTTAAATCTATAAAATATATTTTTAATTTCTTATTCTAGATTTTTAGTGAGTCTATTAATTTTAAAAATATCGATATTTGTTTCAGTGTATTTAAATAACGAGAAAGTCGCGTATTTTCTGTCACTGTCCTATATAATAAAGGTCTCTAATGAACTAACAGTATAAACTTTGTAACACAAAACAACATACACACCTCTAGTAGTGCCTGTTTTGCCTGTAACGTAGAAAATTAGACCAAATTGAATAACACGTTTTTGACACTAACAGATTCTCTAGCACAAAAACTTTTATGTTTTGTTTTTTTATATATAGCTATGTAAAACACGATTAAAAATTACCCCTCAGTAGGGGTATGAAAAATAGATAAAAACCTATTCTTAGACCTGCCGAATACACATATAAAATTTCATAAACACTGTGGCATGAAAATTAATATATATATATATATATATATATATATATATATATATATATATATATTATATATATATATATATATATATATTATATATATATCTATATTATATATATTCTTTAGGGCTTCCGAGTAAAAGACTTCGGGAGACTGAGACCTCAGAAGCCCTAAAGAAGATATCAAAGAGGATGTCGAAAGCTCTGCGCAATGATAATGGACGCGGTTCGACTCGGAAGACTATTGAATATATATATACATATATATATATATATATATATATATATATATATATATATATAATACATTAATTAATAAAATTTTAATATTTCTTGTAAAATTTACTATGAAAAAAATTGATTTGTTTATTCTCCGGAATTTTACGATTTTTCCGAGAGAGGCACATAGTCCAGTTCTTATTATTTTTCCGGGCTACCCCAATTTAAACAAAAATGAGAGGTACGCGTGTCATAGAAGCAAAGATATTGCCAATTTTTCCAGCGTGCTTCAATTTGAAGTTCCATTCTAAAAAAACAGAGCTCGAAAGTTGTGTGGCGGTATTTTACGAGTACAATCACATTAACGGGTTATAACTTATTTACACTTTCTCTGTATATGCCATCCATAAATTGGATACTAAAATTTAAATCTTCAATTATAATCTTTTAATATGATTGAATGAAAAAAAATGCTATCTTAGTTCCTATTGGTCATAGGTTCTTTTAAAAAAAGCCAGCCCCTTTTCAAACAAATTTTTTAATAACAATAATTATCATAAAATATTAAAGTTTTTTTGATATCTCTTAAAATTAAAGCCTCATGGAATCGATTGCGATCGATTGCGATTTAGAGTCACTGTTTGGGCAAGTTTATTTGTTTAAATAAGCGCTATCTACTAACTATTTGGCCGATCTGGTTAAAATATAGCTTACTTTAATAACTCATTAATTGCCACAATTTCATTATATTATGTGTCATTCTACAAAAAAAAAACAAAGCAAAATAGGCCGTACGTCTCCACGGATTTGTCATAAACTACCCCTCATAACCTTTTAAAACTTGTTACGTAAAATCGTTGGTTTTTTTACTGACTGATCTATAAGCAAAATTACAAACGAGCGACAGATGTAAATTGTGTGATATTTAAATCTAAAAGTCTTTTAGAAAGTAATAATAAAAAAAATGACTGGTTTTTTAAATAAATAAGAAAATTTTACATAGTGACCTTATTTGTAAGGCACAAGTTGGTTCAAAATAATGGTCTAAACAAACAAAATTTAAAATGTTTTTTAAATGTATCAAGAAATATTTTAAAAATAAGAAAATAACTAAATTTTCGTTTTATTTTTGGTTTAAAGGTTTTAATTTTTATTTAATTAAGTTATTTTGTGACAGAGAAACCTAAACAAAATTTTGATTAAATTTGTTGTACTACCGAGCACTCTATAGTTGTGTACGCTTTTGCATGCCATTATTAGATTTAAGTAGACATTTTTCTCTAATTGGCCTCTAACTCAGTCAATCTGAAATTCTCTAAAAAGTATGAGTAGGTTTGTATTTGGTGCAGTAGATAGCATGTAGTGATTTATAAGATCGAATTATCTTCGATGAATATAATTATTTTTTATACAGTTGATAGTAGAGCAAAAACAGTTTTTGACTACAAAGGAATAAAGACAGTGAGCATTTTTTAGGTGACGGGATAGCTGAGGATGCACAGAACAGATATAATAAACAAAGGACTCATTTTATAAGTAAAAGCTCATCCCAGATAATATTACAGACAAACTTTTATAAGGGATAGAAGACTGTTAGTTCCGTTATTTTTTTCAATTTAACCTTACTCACTTTACGTGTCCAGTTCAAACAATTAAATCGAGTTCATCCAGAAAATAATGGTTTGAATAGCCGTATCAGTTGCGTTCAGTAAATTGTGTTTAGTGCAAGGTTTCTCAGTCCTCCATACAGAGTAAGTAAGATGGCTACCAGACAAAAATTTCTCTCGAGGATTCAGATGGCGGTTATTCTAGTTATAAAGCTTTTCTTCGATTTGGGTATCCGTGTGGTAGACTGGTAATCGTGGAGTGGATGTCGCAAATTTAGAGTTTGTTTTTTTCACACCACTCTAGCTACTTCTCTTCGGATATCACGGGGACTGATACCCACGATAGAGTACAGCTTATGAATGGGTGTGGGTCTCAAACACCAACTGATGATTCTTGCTTGATCGTTGATAGCTACATCTACATGTACGTGTATAGCGTGTTCGGATGCTTCCCGTACTAGCAAACATCGATGTTATAAAAGAGGAAGGATCAGCAGCCCATATTTAGTTTACAAGCCTGCAGAAAATAATGCTTCTAGTTGACAGTTTGCCTTTTAGTTTCAAACAATGTTCTTTGTAGTACATTGCAAAATTACAGTGTTTAATGGTTTTTTTGCAACATTGAATGTTAAGATAATGAAAACAGATGTCACAATGACCGTGACGATAATAGTATAGTCAAGTGAAGAGAATGAAAAGAGACAGACTACCCAAAATTGCGTCAAAAGAAAAACCAGTTGGACAGTTTGCATAGAATGCCCGCTGAAGAGACGTACGAACACTTGGTAATCTACCTTTCAAGATATATCACAGCCATGAATCGGTAACAATAGATCAAAATATCGTAAATCAGAAAAAGACTTTAATTATTGCCAAGAAATATAGAAAAAAAGAAAGAGTTTTCGAGCATTCCTAACGAATCGTTAGATATGAATACGTTTTTATTTAGTTTGAGAAAAAAATTGTGGATTTTATACAAAAAGCAGTTTTTATAGATTATATGTGAATTTTATTAACACAGTATCAAGCTAATGAAAACACATTGAAATGATATTTTCAAATTTGTTACAAAATAAAAAAATATATTTATTTAATAAACCCTTCAAATTATGACCCTGACTCTCCGTATGCCCTGAACTGGGTAGCTTTCGGGATCAAAAATCAACAAAAGAATGAAACTGGCTGGGAAATATTTTGGTTTTGATAGAAATTCAGTTATATTTAAATCTAAAATGCCACTTAACCTGAAGAAAAAAGCATTCGATCAGTGTATACTACCAATAATGACATACGGTTGCGTAACTTGGACACTAAAGAACGAGATAATAGTGAAAATCAAAGTTACTCAAAGGTCAGTGTAGCGATGCATGCTAGGTATAATGAAGATAGATCAAAAAAGAATAGATTGAATTAAACAGAAAACCAAGGTGACAGAAAACCATCGAAGCTACAAAAACTCTGTATAAAGAAAATAAAATGTCCATTAAAATGGGAACAAGAATCATAGGAGACTTTACCACAACAAAAGGGCTCCTGCAGGGTTGTTCCACATCGCCAACCCTATTCAAAATATACTTAGAGAGAGCCTTGACTACATGGAACAGAAAATGCGAAGGCATGAGAGTACTGGTACGGAACGAATACCTATATACGTTAAGCTTTGCAGACGATCAAGTAGTGATTGCACAAGATCAAGACGACCTCAGCTACATGATAAAGAAACTACATGAAGAATATACCAAAGCTGGCCTAGATATTAACCTCACGAAAACAGAGTACCTATCTACAAGTGAAGAAGACATAGAAGATCTACAGATTGATGACAACGTAACAATCAAAGGAAAGTATAAATTCAAACACTTGGGGTTTATAATCACGAAAAAGGCAACAACAAAGGAAGAAATTACACAAAGATTAGGACAAACAAGAACAGCAATCCGACAACTTAACTCAGTATGGTGGGATAGACACCTAAATATGAAGGCAAAAACACAGATTTATAAAACATTAGTGCGAAGTATTATGACATATAGGGCTGAAAATTGGATCATAAATAAGAAAAACAGCAGTAACATAGTAGCAACAGAGATGGAATGCCTGCGAAGATGCTGCAGAGTAACAAGAATGGATAGGAGAAGTAATGACGAAATAAAGCAGAGAACATCCATAGAAACAGGCATACTAACATATATAGAACAAAAAAGACTAAAGTGGTATGGACATGTAAGAAGAACTAGCGTAGGCAGATTGATAAAGAGAGTAACCGAATGGAGCCACATAGGAAGGAGGAAAAGAGGACAATCCCGAAAATCCTAGAGGAACGAAGTAGACGACGCCATGAGTAAAAGAGGCCTAAACGATGGAGAATGGGACAACAGAGAGAGATGGAAACGGTTGAGCGAGGGAAGGCAGTGAATACTGTAGAATCCCTGTATATATAAATATACCAAGGTAACAGCGGTAACAAGGCGAAACGTTTAACGAGAAGAACTCACAATAGATGGTCCACTAGAATTACACTGTGGTATCCAAGAGACATCAAAAAACCAAGAGGACGTACAAATTTAAGATTGGACTATGACATAAGGAAACAAGCCGGTACAACATGGCACGAAAAAGCGAATATTATACAATCGTGGGCAGAGATGAAAAACGACAGGTAAGGAAGGCTGCTGCATCATAATCGGTAGAATACGCCAAAAATGATGATGCCGATGATGAATATATATATATATATATATATATATATATATATATATATATATATAATAATATAATATAATATAATATATATATATATATATATATATATATATATATATATATATATATATATATATATTCAGGAAACAAAGAAACAAAGAAAAATAAAAAACTAATTGGAGAAAAAAATATAATATGAAATTATAATCTGAAGAAATGAAAAGTCAATAAAATTTTATAATTCTGCAAAAACGAAATGCTTGTTTTAAAACAAAATAAGTTTAATAAACAGAACAAGAATCTACAGAAAACTACTAAAAAATTCACTGACCAGATCCTTGCTATATTTTCATTGCATTGTTTTCTCTCTACTGTATTAGGGATAGTTTTCTCTTTTTAGTTGTGTTTCTCATGGATGTTTTGTTCCGAAATATTCCACGAACCTTCTTGTACTGTCGAATGGGCATGAAAGATTCTTAAAGATTTTTCCTGCATCCATAAAATAATGCTTAAATACAAGGACTTCACTTTTTATTAAAAGTTTGTATTAATTATTCACAATGAAAATTATGAACAGAATTCTTGTATGAGAATTAAAGAATAAGATGCTATGAATGCGATAAAAAAATATAGGAAACAGCAAGAAAAACAATTCTTAAATCTTACAAACTAACTTCGTACTTTACCTTATGACTATTCATGTTTATGCACATTGGCGATCTCATTTATTTTTGTAATTTGTTATTATTTATATATTTAAATATAGAACTGTGTGGAACTGAACTTGGGCCAGTAGATTATTAAATAAATTAAAAAATGTTAAACTGATTTTATCTTAATTTGATGTTTGGTACGCTGAATTAAAAACAAGTAAATACAGAACTTACAGATTGCACTTTTATGAAAACATATTTCAAAAGTAATATTATTGGTAGCTTTGGTCGTTAAGGAGATTATCGGTGCATTTATACTTTATGTATAAATATTCAAACACAGGTAATCTACGTAACAGCCAAATGGACAGTAATAACTTATCAGAGTTAACTTTTTATCTTGTGGCACCTTACCAAGTGGCGTTAGGAGCAAACGTAATAATGTATTAGATTATTTTAATATCATTTTATAACATGTTTAAAGTATAAATAATGAAATTACTTCTTCTAGTCTACTATAGCACTTACTGTAACATCTTTTCTTCTACCCGCGGTCACGCGGTCACCGAACATGTTAGAAAAAAACTATTTTTTCGGAAAATTGGCAACAGCGCACTTTTAAGAATGTTTTCTCTACCACATGCCACTTGTGTTAACAGCACTTATTTCATTCTGGGTGTGCGATAGGCTGAAAAGAGCCAGTTTTAAATTTAATCTAACACGTTAATTATGACGTTCGAAACATTGTTAGAAAATTTATACAGACAACAGTGAGCGCTTTTCTATTGTATTAACATAAAATATTGAAAATATTGTGGTTTTTTCTTGTTTTATCGAACATGGATACAAAAACAGAAGAGCAATTGTTACTATGGTACGAAGAGATTGATATTGAACCAAAAATTGAACAGATGCCAGATTTAGAGGTGCTCAAAGAAAAACTTAGGAAATGAGTAAAGTTGAAGCTCAAAGTAAAACTGAAGAAATAAGTGGAGTTCAAGTTCAAATTTTTCCACCATCTGATGTAAGTACAAGCTTAAACAGCTGGACCGCTTTACCGAAAGTTTTAAGAAAAGACCAAAAACTATGTGGTTACGTAATAGAATTTCACTGTCCAAAGGCAAGACTTGTTAAAATATCAATACAAAATTGCCAGGTGTCAAAAACTGCAAAACTGTGCCAGAGTATTGGAAACTCTTTTTTCCCGATAAAACTATTTCCCATGTTCTCGACTACATAAACCAATGGCTTAAGAAAATGCTAAGGTCCTATCAAGATTTTACAGATTTTACAGAAATCAGTGCCTTCATAGGATTAGTGTGTCACGACGGTGTAAAAAAGCTCATCATTTGAATACCGAAGAACTATGGTATAATATTGGAACTGCACCTGCTTTTTTTTCTGCCACTATGTCGAAAATGCGCTTTCATACACTTTTGCAGGCAATTATATTTATTATAAGTGAGACAAGAAACATTAAAAGAGGATAATTTAGGTCCAATTCGAGAGATATTCGAAGGCTTTGTACAAAAAAGTAAAATATATATAATACTCACAATTGGAGAATACCCAACTATTAAATAAATGTTTATTGGATTTCGCGGTAGGTGTAAATTTAGGCAATACATAGCCAATAAGCCCGAAATATACGGGATTAAAATAAACGCGTTAGTGGATGCTAGAATGTTTTAAGTTGCAAATATAAAAATTTACGCAGTGAAACAACCAAACGGACCATTTCAATTTCCAAATGACGCCAAAAGTGTAGTAAAAAGGCTAATATACCCAAAAGATAATTCAGGAAGAAATATTACCATGAAAAATTACTACACTTTAGTTGATCTTGCCAATAATCTATTTCTAAATCATACATTAACTGTATTGGATACTCTCCGTAAAAATAAGAGAGAAATACCTCCAAAATTCTTGGACGTTAACCACTGCCTCTTAGTGTCCTATGTTTCTAATAAAAATAAGAACGTTTTGATATGGTCAACCTTCCACGTTATTGGTTCTATAGATACACTTTCTGGACAACAACATAAACATGATATCATAAAACTCTATCATTTCGTAAAAGGAGAGTTGACGATTGTCTAAAAACAGAATATTCAGTAACCAAAATAAAACAACCGATGGCCATTTATAGTATTTTGCAGTCTTCGTCTAAAGATTCAAACTATAACAGATGTCACAGCAAAGGTTGAAGTACAGCGAGCAACAGCAGAAATGAAACCAAAATGTGCATACTGTCCAGTAAGAAAAAATCGTTTTACATAACACCATTGCAGAGATTATAGCAAATCGATTTGCAGGAAACATACAGAAAGTATGATATTCATTTGCTGTGAATGCAGTATACAAAACACTGATTTAGTTGTTCGTTGATTCTTTCCCTTTATTATAGATTTAATTATTACTAAGTCTTGATAAAGACTTCGTATAAGTTTCTTACATGAACAACTAATGTGTACGGTTGTTAGAAATAAAACTCAGATTTGTAAAAAATACAAAGACAACCTCAGAATCTTAGCTTAGGAAGTTGAAGCAGAGCCCAATTGATCGGCTCCCTAGAGGCTTTAGGGCTCTAGGAGAGACTGAGGTGAAGACTGTACTGCCTTTGGCTTGGAATTCAACTAATATTTATACATAATAGTTTACAAGATTCCAAGCCAAAAGACCAATGGTAAAATTGGAAATTGGTAGGGAACGCGGGGCGATGCGCGCCAAGGATGCTCATTGGTCATTCTGACCGAGCACTTGGCAACAATACTCCAGTCGTTAGAGACGAAAATGACACTCAACCTCTGAAAATCATACGAACAAGCTGAATTTTGCCGATAATATTAACTTTAGGACCCCAAAAAGATGCGAAAAACTTTACTACTTTTACTCTCGGCCTTCCCCCTGAAATCCCACTTATAAGGGGGTAAAAACGAAAAAAAAATCGATTTACCAAGAATCTGTACACCGTAGAAAAAAATGTTTCAAAAAAAAAATGTAGCTGAGATAATTTTAAACAAAAATGTTTATTAGCATTTTTTGTGTAAAATAAATTGTTCTCTTAAAAAACAATGCTTGAAGCGACCGTCGATTTTGAATGTCAGTAAGGTGCGCTAAATCAATGTTCAATAAAATTTGTATCAGCTCAACGGTAAAAATTCGATATCTTTTGATCCAAGTGTCTCATCGACAAAAATCAAAATGTGTTTTAAAGGAAAAGAGTGCAGCTTTCATATTGAATTTTTTATTTTGCCGCGAATAAACTGAGTTTTTATAAAGGTGTTAAATATATAAACGTGTAACGTAATATTTTGCCTACCACAGGGTTTAATTATAGGGGTTTGAAAATTGGGACAGAAGTTACTGGACAGAGATAGGGCAAGAAAAATAAACGAAACTGTGCGAACGGCACTTAGGGTTCGTTTGGAGAGCTGTGTCGTGGATAAGTTGAATGGTAATGGGGTTGGATTAAAACAACTACAAAAATGAAACAAAAAGAGGGTACTTACATAAATCTCCTGGACAAATAAGCAAATAAAAACAAAAAGAAAGACCTCTAGCTATTTAAAAAAGGACGCCGCTTCGAAGAATCCTAATCTTGCTGGATAAAGGAAAAAAAGGCTCTTCTTTCCTAAAATAAAGAATACAAAAAAAGGTTAGGAGACTTTCTTAAAATAAAAAGACAAAATGGTTCAGAGAAATAAATTAAACATTTATTAGTGTCTCACCACAAACAGTTACAGATATTAAATGGTACAAAATATATATGACATAAATAGTTACAAAAATTTATACCAAAAATAACAAAGAAAACTTACATGTCATTATCCTTTTACAAACTCGGGAGATGCTACAAAAACTTACAAATGTTAATGGGCTATAAACTGTGGCAAATAAAAAATTATTATAAGTAAAGAATTATCTTTTTAAATAAAATTATTAATAAAGATTAACCTTTTCTAAAAACAAAACAAGCTAATGTCACAAAAATATGAATCTAGCTGTCATATGTCAACATTGGATTTTATAACCGAGAACAATTAAAATGACATCATAGCCACACCCTAAGATTTACAATATTAATTATTAAAACCTTTATTTTTATTATTTAAATTATGAAAGCAATTATTATTTTAATGTTTATTTTTTTTCTTTTGAAAGTTTAAAACAAAAAAGTTACCTTGGTTTCACAAAAAACAATGCACTAACTCTTCTGGGGTTAAACTGGAATTTCTGCTATGCATAAACAAAAAGGACTGCTTCAACTGGTCTGGAAAGACGACCAGAGACAAGTAAAAGTGAGGTTGGAACAAAATCAGCGTCACATTGGACACACCCTATAAGCAGCTTTTTACAATATTGGAACCATTTTCAAAACTCTCGTACACGGCACAAATCTCTTAGATACTTAACAATATAGTGATTACTCTTTTCTAATCTGCCATAATAACAGAGAGTAAATTTCCACTAATTTCAACAAATTCTTCGGTTTTGACCAGCTTAACTGCCACACGTCCGTTCAACACCGACTTAGTTGCAAACCTCCTTTGTAACTACACATACTGCACAATTAACTGCCACTACACACTAGATTTTAATAAAAAAAGGAAGAAACACAAGAACAATACAAATTTGACGAACAATTTGGACCCACACTGTAGGCCACTGCCTCTGACAGCGACCAAAGCGAGAGTAAGCAATGATCTTTCCGGCAAAAACTTCTCAGCGATCTAAATAAATGTTTATTTGAAACGCATATTTCGAGCGGTTTTATGATCAAAAAATACCGAAGATATATAAACAACTAAAAATGGTTTATTTTATTCGGCGACGCTAAGAGGAATTAAAAAAATTACTTCGTCTTTTAATAAGTACGAGGGGATTTTAATATATATGTCAAAGAATTTGCAAATGCTACAAACGTGGTGCGATTTTTGTCATTTTTTATGATTCTCATGGCATCAATTAAATCTATACCTTTTATTGACTGGCCACTATGAAGTTTCGATTGCTAGAGCCTAACCTTTAAAACCTATAGTATGAAATTTCAGTTTTGCGTTTTGGCAACAAATGTGAGGCATTTGAAATATGCTTAAAAAACATTGGATATAAAATTTCAAAAAACAAACATTGTAAAACGTTTAAAACTTTTTTTTAATTAAACTAGTTCGTTTTTCAAAAAAACCAAATTTCTGTTATAAACTATACCTAAAACCGTCTTCTTGGACACATTTCCCGTGACGTGCGATCGTTTGAAATGTAAAACATTAAATTCTGCGTTTTTTATTCATATTTCAAATGCTTCATCTTTGTTGCCACAACTTAAAAGGAAAATTTTATGTCATATGTTTGAAAGATTGATTTTTAAAAATGGAAATTTCACTACCACTAGTCAATGAAAGTGATTAATTTTATTGATCTCACAAGAATCAGAAAAAATGGCAAAAATCGCGCCACGTTTATTTATTTAACACCTTTGTAGAAACTGATTTTATTCGCGGCAAAATATAAAAACTGCATGAGCAAGCTGCACTCTTTATCTTTAAAATGCATCTTGATTTTTGTCGATGGGACACTTACATCAAAAGATATCGAATTTTTACCGTCGAGCTGATACAAATTTTATTGAACATTGATTGCTCGCACGTGACTAACATTTAAAATCGATGGTCACTTCAAGCCTTGTTTCTAAGAGAACGTTTTATTCTATATAAAAAGTGCTAATAAACATTTTTGTTTAAAATTCTCTCAGCTTCATTTTTTATTTTCAACATTTTTTGTACGGCGTACGGATTCTTGGTAAATCGATTTTTTTCATGTTTACCGCCCTACGAGGAGGGTTTTAGGGAAACACGGGGGTAAAAGTGGTAAACTTTTTTGCATCTGTTTTGAAGTCCCAAAATTAATATTTTCAGCAAATTTCAGCTTGTCCTTATGGTTTTTAGAGGTCAACTCTCTGACGACTGGACTAATATATTTCTTAATTTTTGAGTTTAATTTATAATGGTTATATATAATGAAACAGATCAGTGATCTTGTTACACATGGGAAGGTCATTAACATTAACAGATAAAACGTTTTTATTTAAATATAAAAATAGACCTTTTAAAGGTAAGCAAAAATTAAAAAATGACATTTTCGCACTAAATTATTATTAATTGAAAGACATCGCCGAAATTTTTGCAGGGAACGTAAAGGTTTTCTTACTATAGGTCTGTATTAAAGGTATTTCCTTGGACTACTACGGAATTGGCGGGAATTAAAAGATAATTGTAGATTCTAATAAAAAAAAGTAATAAAATAGGGACTATAAAGTACTACAGAATAAGCATAAGGCTGACAAGTTAATAGCAAGCATAAACCAACAACTTTTTCAACAGCACATTAAAATGTATTTTGTTATGCTTCTTCTTCGTACTACTATATAGTAGATACTACATCAACTGTTACGTATTCACAGTTTAAAAAAATGGGGTAATAGTATTTTATATATATTACGGGTAATGCATATTAGTATTTTATTAAAAATAATAAATGTGTATTATATATTCAAAAAATGCGTCAAAACGAAGGAATTGTATTTAAGCATTTTTAAACCAGTAATTCACTTTTTAAATCAATAGAAAATTATCCTTTAAACTAATACTCACACTCATTTTTAAAATTAGAAATTTTGCACAATTTCACTATATCTACAAACGCACCCTTGAATTTATTACGGCACAGATTTTTTAATTAATATTGGTGCAAAATTGTTTTCATATAAAAACCTAACAAACGAGTTGTTTTTATATATTTTTTAATTTAGCTTTCTTACTTTCAACAATTTTTTTGTTAGATCTTTATACCTTAAAAATATAACATGTAAAAGAGAATTTTAATATCAAAATGGAAGCTGCAAATGATGTATGTTCTAAAAATGCGTTAATTCATTGAAGTGATTTGAAGCAACACTTTCTTCTACGAAATTAGTGTTCTCTTCACTATTACATAATACACAGATTTACTCATAATATGAAACTATGTAACTATGTCCAATAGATATTTTAATGACATTGTATTATTTTTCTTTTTTCTGTTTTGTTTATTTTACCTTATTTTTAGTTACTCTAATGACAGTTGTGTCACCTTTATTTTCCCAAACGTTTTTGTCGCCGATTTAGAAATCATCATCCATTCGATATCCCTAATTTCATTTATAATATTACTAGGTATGTCCTAATCTACCTGGTACGTTGCTCAAGTTTTCTCGCAGTCTATAATGTTCCATTCTCGTCTTCCCCCTTATAAGTAAGAGTAAGTCTAAGTAGAGTCTCCATAACTGCTGTAGGTGTGACCCTTATAGCCATTGTAATTTCGAGGCAAGCAAGTCTTTGTACCTTGCTTAGTTTGAGGAGGGCACTTATAGTAACATATTTACTACATAACATATATAGTAACTAATTTTTAGTTTTACCACCATATTATAAATCCCATATTTTATGTCTGTTTTAAATTTCACATTTTTCCAAGAATTCGTCAGGCTACCAGTACCTTACCGCTCTCTTGGTTATTTGTCCTATCTTTTGATTTCAGGTAGGTCTCGACTATAATATTACCTCAAGATACTGTACTTTATACACCAGATTTAGTTGTGAATCGGTAGACTTAGAGGACCCAATTCCTCTTAATTTCTCCTTTTGCTCAATTTCATGATTTTGGACTTCTGTCGACTTATGTTAAACCCTACATTTGAAGTATTTTTTGTTAATTATAGCCAGAGCCTGCTGCATTCTATCTTTAACTATACTATTAGATTTGCCGTGAGCTGAGATGACTACTTCATATGCATAGCCCAGCACTTGATGGCCGTTATTGCTAAGTCTAGATATCAGCCCATTCATGACCAGATTCCGCAAGAGAGGAGCGTCAATTTTGTCTCTCTTATTAAAACCAGTTTCATCGAGGCATTTGGTTAAGTAATTATAGTTAACCTTCAGATATAAATGAAATATAATTATCCATATATCTTTCTTTTGATCACTCATTTTTGTGCCATAACTTGTAGACAGATCTGTAGTATGAATCCCCTTTTTTACTTCAAACTTTTCTGGACCGATGCACTCGTCACATGTTCGTTGATATTAATACATATTTATCTCAGCCACTCTTACCCTAGCTGATTTATATACTGTAGTATACAATGTTACTAAGTTGTCAGTGTTGACCTCACTGATTAATTTTGGAATGTTTGCATTGATTCTATCTGTACACGGTGTCCTGTTATTGTTTAGTTGTTTGTTACCATATTCTTTTCATATTTAATTAGGTTTCTCTTAAATTTCTTTAAACATTTTTTTCTCTATATTACGGTCAAGCTCATAAAAGGTCGGTCCGCTGATTTACATATTTTAGTTTATTTGCACATTTCGTTTTCGTCAATTCTTTTTCGACTTGCTTTATTTTTATTTTTATTAATGTGTTATAGTCTTGACATAGAGTTATATTTTTTTTATTTGCGGATTTATTAACTCTAGAATTTTGTCTGTCGCCTATTCTTGTCTCGTAATGTCTTTTGGTTTCTACAGATTTTGTTTTTAGCTGTTGTTGTTGCTTCGTTAACTTTTGCATATAATTCCTACCTTTTTCATATTCATGATATTGAATTTTTTTTATGGAACTTTAACTTTTTTTTTGATCATCGATGATAATATGATATGATATTGATGTTATCGAATTTTGAGTCTAGTGTCTTTCTAGCAAACTTTTCTTATAAAGAGATCTTAATAGTTATGTAGAATAAATTCACGTCTACCACTGTAGGTTCCTAGGATTTCCTTCCTCCTTTGTTGATCTCCTACAGACTAACCAAAATGTCAATAATAGCAGGATTATCGTCAGAATTAATGTCATCTTCATTGTACCTCTTTATGGACAAACATGTTTAAATTAGATTTTTGTAACTACCTTTAAATTATCCACATAATTCGGTTGGTTCATCGACTGTTCTATTATTTTGATCTAGCTGATTGATCAAAAATGGTCATTATGCTTCCTTTTCCAATCTTTGCATTATTATTATCTTATGATGATTACATTTTATTAGTTTTGTTGATTTCAACCAGCTCTGATTTATTTACAACATTCTCATATTTGTGCATTAGAATATTCCAAAATCAGAAATCAATGAAGCCCTGAAGAAAATGAAAAATAATCGAACCCCGGGTGAAGATGGAATAGTATCAGAAGCACTAATAATTGGAGGGGATGTAATAATTGACAAAATTAAACAACTTTTCAATATCTGCCTTCACAGCGCCAATATTTCAACAGACTGGAACAACGCTACTATGATTCTATTACACAAATAAGTTGTTTACGCGAATACTAGTTAAGAGAATGGAAAGAAAATTAGAGACTTATCAACCAAGGGAACAGGCAGGATTCCGAAAAAGTTACGGAACAAATGACCATCTACAAAGTATAAAAACCCTAATAGAGAAAGCAGTGGAATACAATAAACCTCTAGTTCTAATATTTATCGATTTTCACAAAGCCTTTGACACAGTTGAGCTAAGCAAAATATTACAGGCGCTTAAAGAATGCAGGCTAGATTATAGATATACTAAATTATTATACAAAATATACCTGCAGGTAACAACCACTGTCAGATTACATAAAATAGTATTTTATTTATGCGTAATCGCATAAAAATAGAACGGGGGGTTAGACAAGGAGACTCAATATCACCTAAACTTTTTTAATACGGTGCTAGAACATGCTTTTAAGAATTTGGATTGGATAACAAAGGGAATAAAAATAGATGGAGAATATCTTAACAACTTACGTTTCGCCGATGATATACTTATAATAGCTGAAGATCTAGGTATGGCAAGAGAGATGGTACAGTAACTCGTTGTGGCTACAGAAAATGTAGGTTTAAATATAAATATCTCGAAAACAAAAATCATGACCAATTTGGTACCCAACCAGAACATCAGTATTGATGGGAAAGAAATAGAACTCGTAGATAGATATAAATACCTGGGACATGAAATTATGATTGGCAGGGATAACCAGACTAATGAACTGAAGAGAAGAATCGGCCTTGGGTGGGCAGCATTTGGAAAACTGAGAGAAACCTTTAAAAGTGAGCTGCCCACATGCCTAAAGAGAAAGGTATTTGATCAGTGCGTCCTCCCAGTCTTGACGTACGAAGCAGAAACACTTACCTTAACAAAAGCAGCAGCTACCAAACTGAGAGTCACGCAGAGAAGAATGGAGCGGTCCATGTTAGGAATAACTCTGCGAGACAGAATAACCAACGAAGACATCAGGAGAAGAACCGGAGTGACTGACATCATCGAGAAGATAGCCAGACTACAATGAAGATGGGCAGGACACATAGCCAGAATGACAGATGGGCGATGGACAATGAGGTTATTGGAATGGAGGCCAAGGGAAGACAAGAGAAGCGTCGGTCGACCACCTACAAGATGGACTGACGATTTAAGAAGACTCAATAAAAACTGGATAAGAGTGGCGCAAGATAGACGGGGTTGGAAACATGAGGTAGAGGCCTATGTTCAGCAGTGGACTCTTGAGGCTGGACGATGATGATGAGAATATTCCTAAGTTCCAATTAGTGATTATAGTGTTAATCATCTCTGGTATCATGTTCCCGAGTAATTTGTGACTTATCTAGTATTTTGTCATCTTGTTTCACATTCAGCCAATCAGTTGTTTCATTTTCTAAAATGAGTTTCTAAGTTTTATCTTCAAAAAATGTTCGTGTATTTTATGTACCTATTCGTAATCTTTCTAAATTGGGTAGTTTCTTACCGGAGAATCTTTACAATCTCAGGTTATTTAAAACCGGCCGAAAACTCTTCCCATAGTGAATATTCTGATAAACTATATTCGTTGCTTCTTCCTTTGTCTTAGTCATGATTTATTCAGCAAAAACGACTTATCTTCTGATAATCTTCTTCTTCTTATTTTTTTGTATGCATGACTTTGTCTGTTTTTCAATGAGCCTCCTGTAAGTTGCCGTTCCATCGTTTTCGTGGTCTTTTTAGTGATCGTCTTTCCATTGAAGTACCGTCTCTTGTCGTCGTTACTTTTCTATTTGTTGTCATTCGGCTTATATGATCGTTCCATTTTACTCTTCTATTTCTTTCCAGTTCTTAGTGTTCTCCACCTTGCATCTACGTCGTATATCTTTGCTTCTAGCTCTGTCCCATAGTGTCTTATTATCAATTTTTCTAAGTGTTTTTATCTTTACTGTTTCTAACATCCTTTTTGTCCTCTCTGTGTAGGTCGTGTTTCTGCCGCGTATGTCATTATTGATCTGATGACTGTTTTGGAAATTCTGCCTTTCATTTCTTTCCCGATATTTTAATTTCACTATATTGTTTTATTTAGGCAACCTACCACAAATCTTCCACTTCAGTTTCGAGCTTTCCGTAGCTAGATAAATTGATGACTAGATATTTAAACTTCATCACTTGTTCTATTATCTGACCTTCTAGCTTCAATTTACATCTTAGTAAATTTGCTGTTATAACCATGCATTTTGTCCTTGTTGGGTAACATATTAAATTTTCTAGCGGTTATATTAAATTGGTACAGCATACGTTGTAAATCATCTTCACTTTGAGATAGTAGTATTGCGTCGTCTGCATAGCAGATCATTTTAAGTTGTTTTTCTCCCATTTGGTATCCGTTTTTAGTTCTTACTTTTTTTATTGTTTCATCCATAATCAGGTTAAACAATAGAGGACTCACGGAATCTCCCTGTGTTACCCCATTGTCAGCTTCAATGGGATCAATTAGATCTTTTTCTACTTTTACTTTTATTGTGTTGTTTTGGTAGATATTTTCGATCATTTTAATAATAATAATAATAATAATCCTAGGTTTATTCCTAGAGATATCTCTCTTGCTGCGTACAATATGTGGATAACGCCTTTTAATTTAACCCAGTAAGTGCCTTCTTAAGGTCCACAAAACATAGATAAGCCGGTTTGTTGTATTCTAACGATTTTTCTTGCACTTGCCTCGTTATAAATATACTATCGGTGCATAATCTTCTCGACCTAAAACCAACTTATAATCAAATTATACAATGCGTTTGGCAATCTACAACGTGTGTGTATGGGCACCATAGTTTGTTTTGTTAGTAAAACATTTTGTTCATTTCTATTTGTAGTATTGCGATTTTTATGGGTTTACAGCATTTTCTGCAGTATTTTGTTCTGCAAAATTCATCTTTTTTAATTTATTTATCTATTATGGTTATCTTATGCAGACATTTTTTTTAAATTTTTGCTAAACGTTGTTTCGATGAAAAATTTCGTTTTTTTTTGTCTAATTTTGCTTTTGTTTTTTATTTTTAAATTCTTTGTTGTATTTTTAACCTTTATTTACTCAGTTTAGCCACAATTTTCTTTTACTTAGAGGTTTGTAAATGTCTTTGGAATATTGTCAACGTTTTATGCAAAAATCCTTAAGATATTAATTCAATATTCATCCACACATCATTATAAAAACCATTAAAAGATTATCAAAATGGAATAAAAGACTATACAAAAATCTTAATAAAGATTAAGATTATTAAACTATATTTCACTCTGTATAATTCTTGAAAAAGTACCAGATCAGAAATGAAATGCTGAAATTGGATAATGTTACTGATCGAAATAATTTTTTTATAAGTAAACATTGTTTTTTCCTTGTGATTTACTCTGATATAATTTATTGGAACATACGTAACTCTATATGAATTGAGTTTCCATTTTTTATATTAAAATTTTCATTTCTCTTATGAATTAATAAATAAATATTATATCTTTTTGTAGGACGGGACGTTATGCTGCAATTATAATATCCTTTGCGGTGGTCATCAACGAGCAGTGGGGTACGACGGTATGGTGGCGTCTCAAAATATACATTCATCAAATGACAGTGACATTATTAAACAGTCTAGTTATCTTCAATTGGCTACTCATCGTGTTGGACCATTTATCAATAATACGAAAGGTAGCAAAAGTGGTAGTCGCCCCAAGAGGGCACCAGGTACGGGTTGAAAACCCTCTCATTTTTAAAACTGGTCTTACATTCCTTGACACTTGCGTGCAATAGCTGGTACTCAATCATAGTAATAATAATAATAATTTCCTGAATTTTGCAAAGTGGCCAGTCTGAAAATAGTTTTATACGAGGTATTTTATGTACAGTAGGCCAAAGAACAACGGTAAATTTTGTTATACATAATAGAACTTCCCTTAGGACTATAGCGTAGTTTGGTTTTATACTTTTGTTTAATGTATTTCAAAAAAAGCTGAATTTATACTTACTTTTATAAAGATTACTTCATGTTCTTTTTATAAAACAAAATTGGTTATCGACATTTTAAACATAGAGTAATAAAAATAAACGTTTTTTATGTCATTTTCTTAGAATCTGTTCTACTAGATGATCTTATCTTTGTATCCATTTTTACACCATATAGAAATTGGAGATTTGGTTCATCATAGTTTTTCATGCTGTGGTATTTGGCAAGGGTTCCGTAGTACCTATAGTACCTCAACATAAGCTGCCCTGCCAATCTTAATTTGCTTCAATGAATAATTCATTATTGTAATATTTATTAACACACAATTATTGTCATAATAACATCTCTACTGTGAATTCCATATTTATAAATTACTGTTTAACTATATTCTCATCCGTAAACGTTTAAGTGATTTGATTTATTTTTCATTGATATTATTATTTATTGGAATGTTGTAGCAAAAAAAATTGATTAATTTGTCCATAATTTACAGAAATATTTTCTCTATTTTTCAGTAATATACTATATATAGAACAGTTATACAGTAAATACTATTACTCCAGTTCTAACTAATATCATGAAATAGGTAATGAAATAAGGTTTCCAGAAAACAATGCCTATCATTAGCTGTTTTCAATAATTTTTTAACTATTCAAACTTGCTTTATATGTAAGAAAGTTTTAAACTAGCCCAATAACTCTTTTTTTAATTGTAAAATTCGGTTTGGTGTTCTTTATTTTCTTCTATACCATCATTCAAATGCATTCAGAGTAAGTACACTTCAAGCTGAACTTATAAATTTCGTTTTCCATAGGATTTCAGTTATTATGGTTATACATACAATAAACATCCCTTTGTTTTTAGTAAATTATATTTCAGATAAATCCTCTCCATTGCTTGAGCTCTTGCCAGGGTGTGGTCACACTCTGAATATTGTTAGCATGCTGTCTCTATTGGCTGCGATCCTGTGCCATATAGACGGCTTCATGTAGTTATTTTCCCTCTAGAATCTTCATTTGGTCTGCCCATCGAGTTGAAATTCGTCCTTTTGGTCTTTGGCCTTCTATCTTTTCTTCTTCTATCAATAATGCCAAGGACCTCGTTCTTCTAGCTATGTAGCCGACGTAATTTAGGTAATATCGGTTTACGTTTTTTAAATAACCTGACTTTTATATGAAGCTCTTCCAGAATTGACAGGTTGATTTTGTCTAAGATACGCGTAGAGCTCTTATATAGACCTTCATTTCGAACGCTTCGGTCCTACTCCTATCGATTTTGTTTAGAGTCCATGTTTCAACTGCGTATGTAGCAATGGGAAACATAAGGGCATTGACCAGCCTGAGCTTAGTATTCCTGATTATTGTTCGGTCTTTCCATATTTTCATTAATTTTCTACACTTGATTTCTGAGGAGCAATCACCGTTGTTGTTTATCAGGTGCCCAAGTATACAAATCTGTCTCTTAATGTATGTCACTTAATGTATGTGCGATAGATTATTAGTTGTTCTGTATACAATCAAAATTTTTATTTTTCTGGTGTTGATCTAAAGCCAGAATTCTTTTCTTATCCAACTTAGCCGTTCGGTAATAAAAATAATTTCGATTTCATTCGTTACTAGTATAAGTGTGTCATCTGCCTATCGCAGGTTACTGATTTTTCTACCTCAGATAGTGATTCCTCCTTTCCATTTGTCTAATACTTTTCTTATAATATATTTAGAATATATGTTATATAATAATGGTGATAGCATGCAACCCAATCTTTATTTTGAACTCATCTAAATATATTCCATGTATTTTAACTTTGGCTGAAATTTTTTCATACAG
The DNA here is from genome assembly GCF_040954645.1 of Diabrotica undecimpunctata. NCBI lineage: Eukaryota > Metazoa > Arthropoda > Insecta > Coleoptera > Chrysomelidae > Diabrotica > Diabrotica undecimpunctata. The sequence goes on along the minus strand of NC_092806.1, from coordinate 116,951,736 downwards.
ATTTCTTATTAGGTAAGCCTTTGTGTAATCTAAGTAACAGAGCAAAATTCGTATATTGTGTTCCCTCGATTCTTTTATATATATTCTATATTTGTTCTATAAATATGTCTATATATATTTTCAGATATATAAATAATAATAATTAGCGCGTCCAGCCTAGCTCGCTGGTAGCAGGCACATGGCTTGTTACTTCAATTCTCCTCCTACTCCTCCAATTTGTTACATTCAGGCTTTATAGATCATCTTCTACATCTATTTTCCAAGTTGTTCTGTCCTCCTGTTGTACTTGACAGTAGCATTTTTGGTAGTCCACCCTCTGGCATCCTTTGTATGTGTCCTAGCCATCTTAGTCAGAGTCATTCTTATTACTCTCTCAGATTTTCATTCATCCTTTTGATTCAAACGCCGTTTTCCATTTTCCTTCCAAATATTTTCCTTAGTACTTTTCATTGCCATATACGCATCAATTCTTGATATTTTTTATTTAATATTCATGTCTCTGGTTTATAAGTTACTAAAGACCCAATGATTAATAATTTGGCACCTCTTAATATGCATTAACGAACAAACTCGGTTATATTAGTCTATTTTGGATTTCTGCTTCTATATTTGGTTTGCGTGTTATAATCATTCCTAGATATTTGAGCCTCTCAACTTCCTCAAATCTATATGTATTATTATTTGTTTGTACTATTAAATACTTCCTCTTGCATATTCTTTGTCTATGCATTCCATATATTTTGTTTTATGTCATTAATTTTATGGCTTTTTCTTTTTGTTTCTCGCTACTATTACTATAGCATCAGCCAGACATTTATGCTTTTTATGATATTTAATTCCTTTTATATAAACATTGGATTTTCGCAGCACATTTTCCAGGATGCGACTAAAGAGAATAAAAATGAAAGTGAATCAACTTACTCCTTCATTTACTAGAAACTTGTCTGATATTTCAATATATACTTTTACTTGGTATTCTGTTCTAGTGTTAGTTGCATCATTCTAACAATTCTTCTGTTTATTTTTTGTTCTTCTAAAGTGATTTATACAGTTCCCTCCCTTTTCCTTTATCAAATACTTGTTTAAAGTCTGTAAATAATATCATGGTCGATTTTTGGTATTAGTAGCTTTCCTCTAGTGTCTATTTTAGCAAGAAGATCTGTTCTGTTGTGCTTCTTCCTTGCCCAAGATCCGCCTGGTATTCTATATATATATATATATATATATATATATATATATATATATATATATATATATATATATATATATATATATATATATATATATATATATATAATATCTGTTAAGCCTTATTTATGGTGTGCAGTTTCTTTTTTCAAATATGCTAAAATCATGTGTCTTGATATCAATTTATAAAATTATGGAATTTTACTAAAAAAGAACTTTCACACGGTGGTAAAGTTATTCAAATTAAAAAAAAATATATATATGAAATAAAACTGTACATTGTTTTACATTGGGTAATCCCTTTAGAAGCAAGTATAGATTGGATACATTTTATACGTAACTCGTGTTTTAATGGATATGCTTCTTTATGAAATAATGACACGTATGTTCACATTTATTTACTACGCACGATCAGGGCTTCCGAACAGATCCTAGAATGTCTTATGACAATTTGTTGGCTGTAAAGGAATATAACTAATGATAGTCACTGTTAATGCGTCACACCGGGTCGTGTTTTAATTGATGAGCGTATCAGCAACGTTTTCTATGTATGTCAAACTTCGAATTTTGGTATAACGTTGAAAATCAATATCAAATTTTAATGCGATGCATGATAGCTTAAAAATGCCTCTGCCTCTTTATATATTTTTAAACCAAAAGGTTTCTAAGGATTTAGACAAAGATCCATTTTAGGTCACAAAATTTACCGTTGTTCCGTACTTTTAATAGTAAAAGATTGTAACGTGGGTAGAAACATTTTGCTGCTTTGGTTTTACTCATTGATTATGGTCATGGAAAGGCTTAGGATGTATGGAATATATCACGCTCAAATTGTAAGAAATATTTTCAGTTACTTAATGATCGTTTTGTAAAAATCATAAATATAGTAGGTATATATAAGCTTTGGACTAAATTAATTTAATTTGACTCGTTTTAGCCTGCTGTTAATTGGATTATTTTTATTTTAAAAATTGGATTTATTCTATCCAGCACTCTATTTTCTATAATAATAACTTTCAAATAATTATATTAATTTTGCCAAAATTCTTAACTGAGGTTTATTTTTGGGCAACTTGTAGTTCTTGTTAAAAAACCTTTTTTCTGATGTTTTGGAGAATTATAATATCTTGAACAGATACGTCATTTTTTTATCCAATCGTGTGCAGATATTAAAACAATTAAATGCTGTAACTGGTTTCACTCTTACTGGTTGTAGTAAATGGTGGTTTCAGTATTTCTACCAGGCTCCTTCTACTTGTACTGTTTCACTTTGCTCTGTTTCTTCGTTCCGTTCAAACAAAAAATTTTAATTTTCTTCGCTTGTCTCGAAGTCTCTTTCGATAAATTTTAAAAAGTAGAGAATCCTCAGGATCACATATTTCTGTTTTTTGTGAAACGTAGATCCATGTGTCAGACAAGGAAAATACAACATCTTCCAAATTCAATTTTTTGAGACTTTACGTTATGTCACTATCCTGAGAAATAATATGGATGATATAAATAAACGGACTTTACCTTTTGGATAACATTTTGATCCATCATCAACTGCATTAAAGGTATGCAGTTTGGTGGTAGGAAGATGGTTTAAATATTTCCATCACTTGATCTAAGTTCTCGTTTATTTCGGTGGCCTGGAGCATTGTCAACCACGAGTAAAGCTTTTATGGGCAAGCTGGATTTTTTCGTAAACTTCTTCATGTCTGGAACTAACTCTGTGTGGGACTATTCAATAAATACCTCTCTTATTACCCAATGCTTAACTTGTTTCTTGTAGCAGACTGGTAGACAAACGCTTTTAAAAGCTCTGTGACTTTTTAAGGCTTGCCAATCACTAACACATCCAATTTATGTGTTATAATATCATTTAAGCACGGCGTAAATGTAATTCTATCTGTACTTACTTGGCACGACTTGATATGTTAGCTACATTAAAGGATACAAATGTTTTGCCGGGCAACAGTTTCCAAAATAGTCCACTCTTCTTTTCAGAGTTTGTAGGGAGGAAGACCCAGTTTTTCTACTCGGCGATGTTTTACCCGATATTTTTAACCGACAGCTTTTTAAATTTGTCTAGTCCCCCAACACTGGTACGAAAATCATTTTGCTTAGTAATTGTTTTATACAATTCGATTCTTTTGCTTTAAGAATTTTTCCAGATATAGATATATATCCATGGTCCTTTAACTTTTGTTTTTTTTTAAGATCGTGTATAGTAGCACGACTAATTCTATATTCTTTTTCCACTTTGCTTATGTTTTCTTAATTGTCTAACGTCTTTAAAATGTTTATTTTATCTCAAAAAGTTAGAGTCTTATGTTTCCTTTTACGTGACATTTTTAACTACAATATTTCTTACTTAAAACAGCAGGTAAAATGTATGTACGTTGACTTAGTTTAGTTTTGAGGTTAGACTTTTTGACGTGACGTTACCCATAAGTACAGGATTAGTGAGATTCTACTGTATATGTATATATATATAAAGATGAATATTATTATAAAAATTAATATTAAACTCACTAGGCCTGCGCCTGTGTCAATTATTTTAACATTATAGCCTTTTTATAGCCTTTTTATAGCCATTTCAATCAGTCAAAGCAAAACAACTCGAAAATGTGGAAGATTGTCGAGCTAAAGACTGGTCCAATATACCAGTGACTCATAAGAAATAATGGAAAAGGAAATATTATTATTATTATTATTTGGCTTGCCTAAACTCAAGTGTCTTCCTAGATGTTTAGAGGAGAATATTGTGTCTCCAATTGCGCTTCGGCAGCTTACGTTTGTTACGATGTTATATCCAAAAGTTCTGCGCACTGTCTCATAGAACTGTTACTAAAGAGAAGCTTCTTATATAAAGATATTTAAATGAAAAACTTGCAATAGGTAATTAAAGGTCATGTACACTATAAAATTAAAACACTATATTGTTTTATATTTTAAATATATTAAATTAAACTATATTTCTTTGACATGAAATTAATGTGTTCCTCTTTTTAGCCGCATCTACATCGAACATAATTATTTTCTATGTTTAACCACATTTTTTAATATTAGATGTTTTTTATAAACTTTATTTTTAAAACAATAGTTTCCAAAAAATTATATCATCTAATAATTTCTGATGCCTTCTGACAATATTTCTAATTCTTTGTTAATATAATAAGAAAAATAAATAAAAAAATAAGGACCAATATTGCTTAGACTATAAGGATCCTTCTAAAGAAAATGACTAATCAAACTGACAACGAATTTTATATAAATGATACTATATGATTCTATTCAATGCAGTTATTTACAAACAACGAACAAAACAAACGAAAGTGAAATAAACTACCTTTGTGGTAAAATTAGCGTAATTATGTGGTCTGGTTTTACTGGCATAGTTTTGATATTTACTGATAAAATTTGTTATTTTAATATTTCAATTAATTGTCGTTAAAGAATGATTCTTAAAGACAACAATATAAAAAACCTCTTATAACTATCCTTTACCCTGATGAAGTAACACAAACTTTAATAGTTTATCCATAAATAAAACAAAATGAAATCAAATATTAATACACTTATTGGGGAGAAATCAAAACAAATCCTAAAAATCTATTTTATCCTTATACATTTTCCTATCCTAAAATTTCCGTTTTTTTTAGATTACATCGTATTATAGGTGGTACTCTACAATTTTGCTCAAGGTTATCTTAGAAAGGTAGAATCTTTAAATTCTTTTGACTTTTTGATTCTTTAACTCCAATATAATTCTTCAAAAGGATTTTTAGTTGTCTTAATAATTGTAGATTACACCAGTATTTGATGATTTCGCGATCCATGTCCATATCTTTTTTTATATTTCGCTAACATTAATTTTACAGATCTCATTTTTTTCTACTAGTTTCTGTTTCCCTTTGTTGCTTTATATTATGTCGTCATCTGGATCTAGAATTATTAAGAGGTTACCCTTCAAATTCATACATTACCATAGTTTTCAGTTCTGAATATTTTTTACCAACAGTCAAGCTAGGTGCATCTAGGTTTTTAAACACTTCTTTCTAGATCTACATTTTGCTATTATAGTAAATATTGCTGTTTTAATAAAAGAGCATGTTGGTGGCAATATATAAAGACTGTAACTTTTGTTAGAAGTATAAACAAAGTATTTTATTAAAACAAAGTTATCGGTTAAAAGATGAAGTATAATAATTAATTATTTCAAGATCTGTATGATACGTATTTTTCCTGTTTCCATGTACCTACTTCAATTTTAATAAATTTGTCAATAAATATTAATGAGGTAATCAGGGAGGTTATATCAATAACTCCCGTTAGACAGTATATATAACACCTCTAGTATCATTTTTATGGGACGCTGCTGCATAGATACTTTTATCTTACGGGCTACGACAATGTCTTGTTTTGTAAGTATACTCTAAATGAAATATTGTCCAACTGTGCAGCTTGGCCTGCTAACGATATTAAAATGTTTGTTACATATAACAAGAAAAACGAAATCACTTCTTACTTGCGCAGAATCGTTTGCAAATCCTTCCGCTACGAAATAATTGGAAATACAAGATTTGTGTAATATCTCAAGCGGAAAGGTCTGCAGTATTTTATATATGACGTTTAATAATATTGTAAGAACAGGTAAGAAGTGTTTTCGGTTCGATTTTTAACTCGTTTTCAATGTTTCCAATAGAAGTTATCATTGTCGAACAGGAAAACAATATCATAGTATAAATGTAATTATATCAAACGAATTTGTCGATGTATGTTTTTAATTTTGCAAATTGTCTTAACTCAATATTTATAAATAAACCAATTGTCCTTTTGTACTGTACAACTTACAGAAGTCCCTACTATTAATAAATAAATTATAAGTAAAATAGATTTCAGAATTACGGAATAATTATTTTTGTATATTAAGTTTTCTTTGTATTGGAGCTTTTCTGTTTCCTGTTTAATTTCTTCACTAAAAATCAGAAATCAAACATGAGGCCGGGCCATGATTTTCTGTTCTGACATCATGTTTGGTTTCTGTATATCATCATATTTGTTAAAACCTAAAATAACGCAAATGAAAAGAATTTTCTCACTATACCCTGTATAATATTGTAATTGATGTGCTTTTCTGGCGTGATATCATGTTTTAATTTTTTTGTATCATCATATTCCTTAAATCCTAAAATGTCGCAAATGAAAAAAAAATTCTGACTACACCCTGTATATCAAACCTGTAATACAGCAGCTGCCAGATATTCAGTTGACAAATGGTTCCGATCTTGGCTAAGGTTCATGTTTTGACCGAGCTCAGCTGGTAATGCAGATCCAACTCTTACCGACATTGGCGCCAATGACGTCAAAATTGGATTTTTGGCGTCTGGCCAAAGTAGCGCATATTCTACTTTTTTTACTTTTTAAATTCTGCTCCATTTAACTCGTGTTATATATTTCGATTACAGCTGCAGATAAAATATTTTGTTTTATTTTGTGGCACCTACTTTAGAAACGTCTTCTGTGCTCCTGCTTGGAAATCGTTAATGGCTTATATTTTTGATCACTTATCCCTCCTTAGAATTCCGTGGGTACAAAGAGTTACTAATGTTGAGGTACTTCGTCGCATGTGTAAACAAAAAAAATTACTAAGAATAATCAAAGAGAGGAAAATGCAATACTTGGGTCATGTGTTGAGAGGCGAAAGATATGAATTACTTCAAGTTAGTAAGTAGTACTGGAAGGAAAAGTACAGGGCAAAAGATCAGTAGGAAGACGCCAGAACTCGTGGCTGAAAGTCCTGAGTAGTTGGTTCGACCGCTCATCCGAGAAATCTTTCGTGCAGCAGTTTCCAGAACTACAATTGCCATTTGGATCGCCAACCTTCGAAAGGAGACGGCGTCATGAGAAGAAGAATGATTCCTTAAAGTCGAAGGAATACGGTCAGCGCGTGATGAAAACTTATAAAATATTTTGACCTGAACGTAAATTTTTTTCAGAAAAAATTATTGATAGATTTAAAGTAATTGCTTAAATATCTAGGATATATATATATAATCACATACGAAATTTTGAAGTATTTTGACGTATTATTTATTGAGATTTACTAAAATTTATATTATTCTTAAGGTGCCTTATTCACTGAATGTTGGCGACTATTCTGGCACACATTTTTCGATCTTGTGCTGCTCTGAAAAGTGCATGGGCGTCTAGATTAGTCCATTCCCTTATGTCTTTTATTCACGAGTATTTCTTCCATCTGATGCCTCTTTTTTCAATCTTTTCATCCGTAATCAATTTTAAAAATTTGGAATTTCTAAATATGTGACTCAGGTAGGCTGTTTTTTTTCGCTTTACTATTTGCAGCAGTTATTTTTCTCCCACTGTTCGGCATAATACCTTGGCATTGATTATATGAATCGTCCTGGCAATTTTAAGGTTTCTCCTAGACATTAATCCAGAGTCTCCACTCTATACAGTAGCACTGAGTAAATATATCATTGGGCAAAACCGTACCGTTCATTAAATTAAGATACTTGTTGCTGAGCAGAGTTATTATATGCATAGATATTGCGTTTTCCTGTTCAATTCTGCTACGTATTTTTGTGTATGAGTCAAGGTCCTCAAATATACAGGTTCCGGGATAACTGAACTTGGAGACTTAATGGAGACAGGGCCTCATTTATTTTATTTATTTATTTCTTCCTTGATTTTTCTTTGGCAAAATCATCTATAATGTCGTCATAATGTATAGCATTTGTTACGTCACTTTCGATGGACAAAATTGACAAATTGTTAAGACGTTCTTGCGTTAAAATTGATCGAAAATCAGTATTAATTCTTGAAATTTTCGAAAATAACCTTTCAGTGGACACGTTGGCAACTGGTATGCACAAATAAATGAGCAAAGGAATGTCAAAATTAGGGAAAATATCTTTCAATCTACTCTTCTTTAAATATTTACAGATGTCAATTGGTGATTTTATTGTGGTGTCCAAATGACCCTTTAACTGAATACATTGATGTATGAATGATGTATCTAGGTCGTTTTTATAATTTTATATCAGATTTTCAGCTTCTTTAATAATTTCTTCATTGTTTAATTTTCCCAAATCTGTTATAACACGAAAACGTTGATAAATAAGTCGATAAGATGACGTCTATTCAGGTCTTTTAAAGTGTCGATTATAATATACAATGTGTGGATTTTCATCTCATCACTAGCTGAAAAGTTTAGTTCATCATCGGCCCCCTCGTCAAATTGAATTTTTCTTTTTCTCTTTCTCATTTCTTTATATGTTTTATTTGGGAACAATTTTTTGGGTTCCTCTTCATAAATGGCAAAATTATTTCTGATTGAGGTAAAGTAACTTGAAAGAGCTTCGTACTCGTTAACGACAGAACCCAGATCCATTGCAGGACTCTGGACTTACTCATTGGATAGGTTCACTCTTTTCAATATGTGGAAGCCGAGAAAAATTTATATAATTCTTGTAAAAAAAAACTGGCCGCGACAATCACTTAAATCAATGGTACATTTCTCTAAAGTTGAAATCACTGTCTAATCCAAAGCAGCAGATTTGTGACAACAGATGGAATATATTTAATAAATCTTTCAGTCGGCATACCATCACCAGAAACATAGCCAATTAAAAACGCTACCTGATCAACATGAGACACTGGTGACAAATCAACTATTATAGAATAGTATTTTTCTTGCTTTAATTCGAAAACAATCGTTCGTCTTACTTTTCTTTTTATCAAAATTATTAGTTCCTCGCTTATAGTGTTTATAATAAACATGTATCTACAATGATACTTCCAAGTTTCAGTATAAATCAAACCAAATCAAGTCTTTAGTTTCTGCTAAATGTGCAAAATACATTTACATTGAAGTGTTAAATGGTTCACCGCCTTTGTGATGCTACCGGCACTCCAATAATCCCTAAATTTATGACTTCCTTTCTTTTTCAATGAATAGTGTTAAGAGAATGCAATTTTTTTTTTTCTAGAAATGATGGCCCAATTCTATTCCATGGATGGATGTACTTAAATGTTATTCCATTTTAATTTTTATATACAAATATTTTTTTGTGCGGTATGTTTGCCACCCTCTCATAATTTGCCGCCCTAGGCAATTGCCTATATTGCCTAATGGATAAAGCGGCCCTGAATATGTATTATTGCTGTTCACGTTTATATTAAAATGTCTGCTAACCACTATTACTTTCTTTTTATCTGGGTTAATTTTTAAACCAAATTGATCCCCTTCTGTATTTATATTGTCGATAAGACTTTGTAGTACCTCCTGGCTATCCATTGTTATGTCGTGCTCTTTCAAAAACGGAGACAAAACGCAACCCTCTCTAACATCTTACCAATACTGTTTGATTTAAGTAGAGGTTTCTTAATGAATATTAAGTCATTGTGGTCTATCGTTTTGCCTTGTAGTAGTTTTATTAGCTATGAATATTTAACACAGTCGAACGCTTACTGGTAATCAATGAAGCATAGGAAAATGTAATTTAGAACCTGATTTAATAGACTAATCATTCGGAACTGGCCACAACTGTTTGCGTAAAGCTGAGCATTCACGTTCCGACTTGCGGTCCTACTTAGTAGGACTACTAGTTGGATATTCGTCTCCACTGACGCTCCGACTTGCTATCCAACTAGCGGTCCAACTTCAGTTCTAGTTTGTTTTCACGACGGTTTACATCGCTTAACCAAAAAATTTATCGAGTAAACACTACGCAAAATATAATTAGGAGGAGGAAAATGGCAGCATTGTGCTTGTTATCCTAATGTCATTGATGAGGATGATTACAAAAACTACCTCAGAATGGACAACTTCACTTTTTCGCTGTTGCTGGAAAAAGTTGGTCTACTCATTTCCAAAAAAGATACCGTTATGCGTGAATGTGTACTGAACAACGCCTTGTAGCAACTTTACTCTTTCTGGCCACTGGAAGGTCATTTGCAGATCTGAAGTTCAGCTATAAAATATTTCCACAACTATTGGGAAAGGTGATACCAGAAACTTGCAGGACTATAATAATTTTTCGTGAAATTGAAAGTTATTTTCTATTATTTACTTGCGAATTAGGGATTATTTGCTCAGCGATGTCGGACAGACAGCACCAATTGAGATTTTGTTTGGAGCTGAGAGAACGTCAAATAAATTTAATTTCTAACTAATATTCTTATTTTCAATTAAAATAGTAAATTTGCATAAGACGACACAAGAAAATAACTACAAAAGAAAGAAACAGTTACTTCAAATTTCAGTACAGCTAGGATTTAATTTTCGTTGTTTTTTGAAAATTTTTCTGTAGCCAATCCGGAGTGTTGGAAATTGTACCTGTGTGGTAGTGTCCGAAATAGATCAGAAAGGAAAATGATTTGCCCTAACAAAAAGTAGATGATGAAGAATCGTGTATTTTAATAGGGGTAATTTTCGTGCAATTGAAAGTTTATTTTCTATTAAATATTTGTGAACTAGGGATCTTTGCGTAAAGTAATTCATAGAAATCTCATACATAACAGGTGCCAAGGTCAACTGACTGAGGAAATTTTTCGATCCGACCTGTGATCCGACTTCCAACTTCACCATTCACGCTCCCACTTCGTCGCCAGTCGGAAGTCGGATCATCAAGTCGTCCCTCTAGATGTTCCGACTCATACCACTAGTTGTTCAACAAATCCAACGAGCCCACTCACGGTCCGATTTCAGATCCAACTGCGGAAATTGGACCACTAGTCGGACCAAAAATCAGAACGTGAATGATCTGTTTAAGGTTTCCTTATCATAGGTACAAATTTAAATTGTAGCCAGTCCTACAGTATTTCGCCAGTCTCATAGATGCTGTTGAATATTTCTAACAGTGCATCCATTTGCTCATCATTTAGCAATTTTATTACTTCTATGAATATTTTATCTGGTTCTGCTGCCTTTCCCTGTCTTTTATTGCCTATTTAATTTCCCAATATTTATAATTAATTTTCTTTCACTATACTCCACTACCTTTTGATCCGACTTTTTAGCTCATTTATACTTTTAACATAACAACTTACATTGGCTTTAAATTAGTTTTAGCTTAATAATTCATCTAGTACAATGATGGAGCCCCCCCTCAAATGTTATACTTTTTTTTGTTAATCGATGCTGAAACTATCTAGATGATCTTTTATATTTTACAAATGAATAGCCAAAATAAATAAACTATTAATGACTAAATATTGTGGAATGAAATACTGTTCTTAATGACTGCCCTTGAAATTATTTTGTGATAGTTCTACATATTCATTAATTAATATAAAAAAACCAACACAATATTTATTAATATTGTGTTGGTCAATTTTATTAATAATAAAATGTTCTTCTATTATCTGTTCAAATTACTTGACTGCTTATTAACCTTGTCGAACTTTAGGCACCGTTTACTTTTTATCTCATGATATTTTCACTCGACGGAATTCTATTTTGAGGTAGTTACTTTACCCAGCTCTATTTTATTTGCTGTTTTCTTAAGATTCGCTTTTAGCCAGTAATGAAATTTGTGTAGAAAACTTATTTTAAGCTAACTTAACAAGTTTTATTGGTAATTTTGTTACCGATTACACTCAATCTTCAATTTTATAGGCAGCTAAAATATGTTTCAGCTAATTTGAATAATATTACCATTTATTAATTTAATTTAAATTAACATAGAATACTAAAAACAAATAGTAGTGGACTGAGTAAGTTGTACAGAGTGGGCAAAAGATGGATGTCAATTATTTTTAGCTAAATATTTTTGTGCATATTTTTCAATAGCAATATTAATTATTTATGATCGTCAATTTCTTTAGTAAGCGAAATGTTAAAAAATTAGCTGCTGCCTGTTTAATCGACATTAGAAAAGTTTATAATAAAAGTGGTACCGTTTATTAATCTCTTTTTATTCATTTAATAAAAGATTGTTATAAGGCGTTATGAAAATAATATATTTATATTTTGTGGTTGTATTGTTAAATTTCTTATTAGCTACTGTACTTATTATTTATATTGTATAAACAGGTTTATATGGTTTTGAACTTATTTTCCTATGGCACTTTTATGTTATCTACTATTATTAATGGGATTTGACTACAATTTGAATTAAAAATACGTTTATTTTAACGTTTTGATTTCCATTTCGTACAGGTTTTGAGAAAAATTTTCGAACTGAAAATCGTAACCTTAAATTGAACATATTTTGAATTAGAATTGTGGATAATTCTCATTACATAAAGAAGATAATAAACAACTATCAATCAATATTTTTACCTACTTAAAGGTTTAGTAAAATACAATATGTGTGGTTAAAGCTATTACATGTAAATATCATTATCTTCTATGTCAGCTTTGTGTTTACATGGTTTTCTTACCTCTTTACATGGTTGTTTTTCTTGTTTAGAAAAAGATTAAATAATAGCGGTGATAAGACGCAACTCTGTCTTGTTCGTCAATTTCAGTTTTTCTCAGAATTCCGATCATTTTTTGATGGTTAAAACAGTCCAATTTTTGATAATCAACATTCATTACTCTGCATCATTACATTTACACATTTAAGGCAAAAAGAGCTTTCCGTATTCCCAATCTGTTTCGAAATCTGAATTAAGTGTCACTCATCTTAAAATCACACTTCTTGTAAGTTTATATCTTATTGGTTCTTTATTGATTACTGTTGTTCTCTCGTGTTAAATCTATGAACTACTCTTTGAAAGCTATCTTCGTTTTTGGCTATCAATATTTTATCATATGTGTAACAGAGAAATTGAATGTCATTGTTCCGCATTCTCTATTCTCTTCTTTTGTTGACGTTCTTTATGACTTTATCCACGATTAGATTGAATAGCATAGGACTTAGTGAATTCCTTTTCCTGTTTTATTCCATTGCCTGTATCAATAGATTCCGTAAGTTGTCCATATATTCTGAGTTCGATGATGTTGCTTTGATAAAGGTTTTTAATTGTTTTCACATTATCCAACTGGATCTCTTTATTATATAAAAGATGTATAAATCCTTAAGTCTTACTCTGTCAAATTCTTTTTTAACTCGATCAAACATAAGAATTTGGATCTTCTGTATACCAATGTATTCTTTTTATTCTGCGGTATGATGAATCTTTCAACATCTATTATATAAATTATAAACTCTTAACGTAGTGGCGTGAATTTGGGAATACACAAAAAAAATTATGAAATTTTGGTTTACTAGTTTGAAGCGCCGACCACGATTTATTTTAAATCCGACAGAACTATTTGCTTTTCGAAACGGTGTTTGGGTTAATAATGAATAATTCAATAAAATCTTCATAGGTGTTGTCATATTCACTCTTTCTTTGACATCATGATGTTTTTTGGCACTTTGAGACAGTTCGTTAACGTCTATTTTGAAAGTAGTTGACATTATTAAAGATAAAGTCGAAATATTGGTATAAGACTCGAGGTCGCTGTTTTTTTGCAACGTATGGTGTACAACATTTCTATTTATATTTTTGTGCCTTTTAAAAATATTCTAAAGCCCTTTTCTTACGCCAATAATTTTGCTGCAACGTTGCTGCTTGAAGTATTACTCACTAGCGTGGTGATGGTAATATTTCATCTCCTACAAAACTTCCAGAACTGCTATTATGAATTTCCAAGTCTTTTTCTTTTATCTAATGGCGAATTCAGACCTGTCAACATCGCTTCTAAATCTCTTTGTTTTACTTGTAATCTTTTCGTCTTGTCAGTATCTAGAATCTGCAGTTTTGCATGTTATACCAATGTTTTGTCCTGACTTGTCTAGTCTTTCGTAAATAATTCTACAAAAAATTCGAAAATGATATTTTAGAGAATTGGAGATATTTCTTATCTTCATTAATATATTTTGTAATTTTTAAATTGTACTCGTTCCTGAAGTAACAAGTATTTATGTCACGCCTTAGTATTTCTTTTAATAAGTAATCGATTTTGAATATGTCTCCGTTAAAATGTTTCCCATTTTTGAACGTTTAGATAGTCACTGTACAGCTTCTACATTATTTATTCGATTTACTAGGTCTTGCATCATATTTCTGGCAGTAACTAAACTTTAACTTCACCCACAAACCAACTGGATACTGAAAGTGACTCCAATACCTAATTATTTTACTTAGCTCCCATATATAATAATATATATCCCATATCTTATGCTTTTATGACATATGATCTTTGATTTTTTTATTCTCTAAATCCTGTTACATGACACCTCGCACATTCTTGTACGTTAAGACGTTTTGATGTTACCCTTCGTTATTTACTTTTTGAGCTCCTTTCATACGTCACGATCCGACGAGCCGTTCTACCTCCACTACAAAAAGCGTCAAAAATGACCAAAATGAACCTTGGAATTATTTTTAAAATTTCCCCAATGACTAGAAAAACATTGAAAATTAATTTACCAAATACATTCTTGTAAAAATGATGAAAAATGCTCTATTGTTCCCCAGATCTAGGAAAAAAAATATTATAGTGGTTCCATATCCGTGCTGCTTGATTACTATTTATTTTAAAATGACATTTCCTACGCAACATGAGTAGTGGACTCGTTTAGAACACCTTAAAAATTCTAAAAAAATGTCAAATAACCAAGATTTTGTTAAATATCTTTCTTCGTATCCACCTCTCATACATTAAGAATCCTATTCTATTAAATTATAATTACTATTACTTTTTTTTCGTTTGTATCTCTCTCTCGCTCTCTCTCTCTCTCTCTCTCGCTCTTTATTTTGTTTCATGATTAATGAGAAGTAATAGTATTAACTTTTCAATCAATGTTTCTTTCTTTTCTTCCTCTCTTTGTAGGACATGGTCCTGTTAATTCAATCATCCCAGCTCTTGTGATGTTGATATTCAGCTGTCATACCAACTTTTCGAAAGTCCTTCTAGTGGTCTTTTTGTAAGAGATCATGTGTACATGATCTCTTAATTTGCGACATCATGCTCGTGTCCATCGTACCACATCTGGGACTCCAGTTTTTCTTAATGTCTCCTTATTTGTTATTCTATCTCTTACAAAAATTCCTCTAATGGTTCTTCACCAACACTTTCATTTCTGTAGTTCTCATCAATATTTTTGTAAGCGACGTTTTAGCTCTTGTTTCCGTTGCGTATGTTAATACTGGCCTTACTGGCTTTATATATCCCGATTTTGCTATCTACGCTCATATATATTTTTCCTCCATATGGTATCCCGATATTCTGGCCTTGTTGACTTGTTTTTCCACTTCCTCTGCAGTATATCTGTCATATAATATATCTTTTCTTTAGGTTCTCTCAAATCATGACTTGTTCTATTATGTAACTGATGGGGCTCTTGGGTATAACAATTAACTGGGTCTTTTCGTGAGATATTAACATATTTATCTTGCGTCCTGTTATATTGAATTTTTTAAGTAGGCGCTGGAGGTCATTTTCATTTTCTGATATCATTACTGCATCAGCTGCATAGTTTCCTATTCCGTAGCCAATGTTAATTTCGTTTATGCTTTCTCTTATCCTGCTTTTAATTATGTTAACATTTGGATTGAACTGTATTATATGGACACGTTTTACTCTTCGGTCAGTCCATCTTACGTTTTTTTCTTAGTTTATTGGGACGGTTAAGTGCCCTAAGTATTGCTATGTTCTTATTAACGTTTTTCTGCTTTAAAATTTGGATTACGTCTTTTAGTTGGACTCTAGTTGGAGTCTTTTGTTTTCCTTCCCTTAATTTTTGCTTATATTGCAAGTAATGTCATGATGCTCTTTCATAGCAAGACACTTCTGCTTTTTAATGTTATATCGATTGTCCTGAAACTTATGAAATTTCTAACGATGTATATTATATGTATATTTTTTTTTAAATCTTAGGACTCCTGGGAAAAAAAATTTTATACCTATGAGTCTTTTTCATTGATGTGTGATGATGAATTCAATTGATTTATTTATTGTGTTAATTTTTTATGATTATATATAAAACTACACTGTGTTACCTACATTATTGTTTACATAGTGATCTTTTTACGTTATCCCCATTTACTAACGAACAAATGACCACTATATTGTGACACGTTGAGAGACTGAGTCGAAGCCAAAAAAAAAAAAATAATAATAATAATGACGACCATTTTCTCCTTGATTATAAACACAAATGGTCTGATTTAAATATTGCATGAGCTGAGCTATAAAACAGTAAAAATGTTTGCAATTTTTTGTTGTTTAAACTCCAGTCTTGAGATTAACAGATGGTACCATATTTATATCCCAGTCACAATGTATACATACATATTTGTGATGTTACACAAGGTAAATAAATGTAATAATTGTTATAGATATTACGAAGATACATATATCAGCATTTAGATATTCTCATCTGTCATCAAGTCATTCTGACAGTACTTTCCACGAGAATAATATCATCCCTTTAAGTCATAGTCTCCTTAACATATTTTCTCCTTTAACTATTAAAAAATTATAGTAAATTGTAAATATCTATAATATTTACGAAACAAAAAAAATATCGAAAGTATGTCGGTATCTGTTTTCAGTTATACAGGGGAAAATTTTGTTTAAAAAATGTTTTTTGTTTTATTTAAGTGTTAGTTGTAGTTGCTTTTTTAAATAGTTTTGTGGGAGTCGAATTTACTAGTTGATTATGTCAAGCTGTTGTTCTTTATTTATTAACCAGAGTGTAGCTGTCATTAAAATATACTTCACAGATATTTTTTAACTTCAGTAATTAACTTGTAATCGGCTTTAGCTCCTACTGATCAGTTTTTGATCAATTGTCATAGTTGTTTTTAATTTTGGTCTATTCTATATAATTTACATTTGTGTTTGTAATACCTATTTGCTACGTATGTCGGATACTCTCATGGCTGTTTATGTTATGGCAGTAGTAAATGGAACCATTTTCATAGATTGTGCAGCAAGGATATACTTCTTTCTGGGCGTCTTCTTTTGTCCATCTAGCTTTGTATGATTTAAAGCAAGTTATACCTTAGTTTATTGCGTATTATAATATATCAATTTTAGGATAAAATAGCAAGCAATTATCTATTCTTGCAAAATGTCACTTTACTTAAAAATTTTCTGATGCCATCTCTTTATTTCTATTTCTTTTCCGATGCTTTACATCAAGTATGTTTGGGAATGAGTGTGTAGATATTGTGTATTTTTTATATATTCTATCCAGACAAGGAACACACTGACTATGTGAAAATCATGAGTGGAGTGAGGCAAGGCTGTATTTTGTCTCCTCTAATCTTCAATCTGTACCCTGAAAGAATATTTATCGCAGCTTTGCACGAAACTGAAAAAGGTATTCTACTAAATGGTTACCGGCTAAACAACATCAGATATGCAGATGACACCATAGTATTTGCGGACAACTTAGAAGACCTACAAGTTCTTATGAACAAAATCACGTATTACAGTCAACAATATGGACTCAATATAAACGTTAAGAAGACAAATCTTATGATAATTAGCAAGAAAAGAATAACAGAAGGTCAACTTTACGTCAAACAATCCCCTGTAGAAAGAGTGACGCACTACAACTACCTCGCCACCATAATAAATGAAGAATGGATCAACACCCAGGAGATTAGAGCACGCATCGGAAAAGTCAGATCCACCTTCAATCGAATGGGGGCCTTCACAACCTCTCTTTTGATACAAAAGTAAGAATGCTACGATGTTACGTCTTCTCTGTCCTTTTTTATGGTGTCGAATCGTGTACCTTAAACGAAGATATGTGCAGAAAACTGGAAGCATTTGAGATGTGGCTATATCGGAGAATGCTTAAGATCCCGTGGACTGATCGAGTCACAAATGAGGAGGTCCTCAGAAGAATGAATAAGAACCGAGAAGTACTGACCACCATCAAATCCCGAAAGTTACAGTTCTTCGGACATATTATGTGAAATGAATCCAGGTATAATCTCCTTCAAGCCATCCTGCAAGGAAAAATATTTGGAAAACGAGGTCCAGGAAGAAGAAAAACATCTTGGTTAAAGAACCTCAGAATCTGGTTCAATACAACATCTGTGCAGCTTTTTCGCGCTGCTGCAGATAAGATAAAGATTGCAATGATGATTGCCCACATTCGTAACGGATAGGCACATCAAGAAGCAGAAGAATCCAGACGAGCTTACTGTTTTTATGCATTTTCTTTGTTAATAATATTACTTCTTTAAAAAAAAAGTCGTATTATGTTCTTTAAGATCTATTGCGTCCTTCTGTTCATGCTTTTTTTAATGATTTCTTAGTAATTAGACTAGCTCACCTAGTCCGATTCTTCTTAGGATGTTTAGTACATCTAAAAGTAAACTACTTTTTACCTTACATGTCCTGTCTTAGTATCTTCTGCTGTTTTAGAGCCATCTGTGTACAACTTGATGGCACTTTTATTTAGCTTAGAAATGAAAGAAAGTTAACATAGAATGTGTACTGCCGTCTCTTCTTTAATTTCGCATTGTCTGCACCATAGTTTATTCGCCTTACCTATGACAGGTGTTTTCTTAAACAAAAATATCCCGTCATCATTTCCAAAACCCTTTTATTCTCTCGTTTATTTAGCTTTAATAAATCTTCGGAGAGTTTTTTTGTGTTCTGCTTGTGCATTCTCATGCAACTATTCATGACCCATCACCCATGTTAAAGACATTTTATTGTCTTTTGTCTTGTGCTAGGATGTTGAGGAGATTTTTGAAGTTCCTTGTCAGTTTTGATGGGGTAAGTAAAAAAGTTAGGTGTCTTGACTAAACGATGAGACAAATCCTCAACTTGAGGGCTGAGTTTCAACAGATCGCAGCGTGGAAGCTGCTCTACCAGTTACAAATGACTGTCAGGTACGTACATCGTTTACAGACAATTCCGAGTTCCAACATCGAAAACAGTATAATACCCATGTTCGTCCGTCTAAAGATATGGTCTACTGGCAAAAATAGATCTCACCGTAAACCTAAAATCTCAACGGAAATAAGGGCTCATGCGACAATCGTAGCGAACTACAATTGCTTAGTGAAGTCACATTGTTTTGAGCCTTTTGACTTTCGGAACTCCAAGATATATGGTTGTTACCTTTGACTAGAAAGGATACAGCCTAAAAGATGTTCAGGCACAATCCCACGAATGGCAGCTTCGCACCATTTCCCGCTTGAGTAAGTACTTCAAACAAAAGTCCAGACCTGCACTTCCTCGTACTGAGCAGGGTTACTATCGCAACGACGAGTCATCAGTAGAGTAAAACTAACCTGTCTCATGACGGTCTAAACTCAGCTCACGTTATTTGTCTATGGATGAATAATACAACACTTGACGAATTCTTCTTCGCAATGATAGTAAGAGCTGACAACAAATGATGAAAAGCGACGAACGCTTTTTGCTTTGAGGTTTCCATCTATGATTTCACCAATGCAGGCCATCAAAGCAAAAATTTAGCCTGGAACACAGTTATATATTGACCTAGACTGTAAGATTTGTTATAATTACTTGTTTGCCCAAAGACTACAGATCAAATACCACGAGCAGTTTTAGATCTACCCCTATTAATGTTTGGAACTTTTTGTTCTCTAGATAAAGAATACATATGTCAGCGCGCATATGTGGTAAACGTATGTAACAACGGGTAGAATATTGTGTTTGGTTTATCATGACTTTGGTTTCGTCAAATTAGACTTTAGTTATAATTTTCTGGATTTCCTACTCTGGTTTTTATTGATCTATTATCACTCATATTGGGCTATCATATTAACAAAAAATTATAGGCATCTGTCAACTTTATAATGTCTAATAAAATGAATAAATAGTAACTATATTCTTAATAACTATAATTCTATTAATAACTGTTCTAATTATCACTGTAGATAATAAAATATTTTACCAGAGAAATATCGCCTATACTATGTTTCTAATTTGTCGATATCTCCACTTTACTGCAGGAGGTTTATATTTACGGAGCAGTCTAGCTTTAAATCATCTAGATCTCATCCGACATCCTGTACTTAACATTTGGTTTAAAATTTTGCCTTTATATGATATTATAATAATGAAAAACTAGGTATAAACGATATATCACTTACAGACATCTAATGAATTAGTTATTGAAAATTGGGCTTGAAAAACTTTTGATTTATTCTTTCATATATCATTTCATGGTGACAGCTATCCTCTCTAGATAATTGCTTCGTTCAATTCGTCTCCTACAACACCAATTTTCTAACTTAGGCATGACCTTTACATTTCTAATAGGAAATGTAATTTTTGCAAGATGTACATACCTAGATTTTTAAAGTTCCATAGCTGCTGTAATTAATCGAAGTCTCGTTTTAGAGATGAAAATATCAATGATTGTTAACATCTTAAAAGTTTAGAAATATTTATCAGTTTTGTGACTTTGTACTTAAGAATTTTAGTGTGAATAAAATGTTTATTAAGCCAGCACCATTCGTTTCCTCTGTATAAATGAATTGATTGTCATGAACAGACGACGCATACTTTATTTTACGAGAAATTTGGAGAAATGAGATGATTTATTAATAAATAGAGAAAATACTGGAATTTGCTTTTTAATTTAACAAACCTTATTTCTTCACTTTGACCACAGAGCTGTTGGTGAGATACGAAAATATATATATTAAGAAAATTAAAACGGTATATCTTACCGTTGCTCTTCATTGTATTATTGCATTTAGAAGAGTTGATGCTTTGCAAATTAATTGTTTTTTGTTTTCCACCTACATGTTTAAGAACGTGTACTTATTGACATAGAGGGCTGTACGTAGTCTGACTATTTTGTACCTTTAATTCCACTACATAAACAAATATTATTATTGAAATATTTAATAGTCGCACAGGTTGATTGTTGTTATTCAAATTGTTACGTGTTATTTGAAATTTTCCTCAAAACACTTTCGTTTATTTTTAGGATTTTTATACATGCCTGCTACCTATACTTTTGTTCTTAATCAGTTTGTTAGATGACATTTTCTACGTATTTGCAAGAGATTATACACTAAACCTTGTCTATTTCACGATTCTTTTATTTTCATCATCCTTTTCACTTATAATAGTCTTAATAGTTTGGGAAAGACTCTGTGGTTTTAAATCTTTATTTTTTTCTAGATGAATATATTTATGTGATATTAGGATTTGTTTAAAATATACAGTTAAAGTATAAATATTTTTAATTAATCTAATGTTTATTATTCTAGTCTGTAGATCCTGCAAAACCATTAGTCACTAGTTATTATTAGTACAGGTGATATGACCAAAAAATATTACTATCCTTGTAAATAAGAAGTTAAAGAGACGCCATGAGTTTTTGACACTCTCAAGAACTGATGTACCTTCCAATGTCTATCCAAGATATTCAAATCATTCGTTTTTAAAACCATATCTCTAATGTGTCTAATATATTCCTATCTGCAGTCCTAATGGTTCAGGTATTGGAAGCATAACTGAATATTGGAACAACATTATAAGATTGATCTTGGTACATTTGGTATAACATTATTTTGCATAGATTCGTAAGGTTGGGAATTGCTATTCTTCTTATCTGGATACGTTCTCTTGGTTAACGAAAGTACTAACCAGTTATATAAAATTATCGACTACTTCATATCTGGCAAGGTTTTGAGTGCACAACTTGTTTTCGTTGGCTTTGTAGATAATCATTACCTGTTACTTGGATATATTAGCTGTGAACCGTTTCTGACTTTAAACCGCGAGGAATAAATGCTTTATATTAGATCACGAATGCTTTGTTTTGCTCGTGTTAAGAGATGCAGTTTGTAATTGCATAAAAAACTTTAATAATTTATTAAGACGCAATCAAATTATTGAATATATGCCATATTTCGTTTTGCTGGTTATAGCGTGGAATAAGATCTTTTCGGTAAGTGTGCACTATTATTTGGGACATTTCGTACACTAAATAAACTAATAATAGAACTAAAGAGGTAAATGGTTTTAAACTCATATCAACATTACTGATAAAAACACAAGCTTTGTACGAAGACTCAAGAGGAAGCTAATTTAAGTGTTATATTGTTTTGCTGTTAGTCCAGTACAAAATCTTATATGTTTTTTAATAGTTTTAATTCTATTTAATAGGAACTAAGAACTTTAAAATTCCTTCTCCTATTTATTGAATACAAAATATCTGGCAAAATATGTCAAATCTCATTTTTCTAATTTTCTTATAGCAAGTAATCTAATTTCTTTTGGCCTTAAGTGAAAAAAGGCAGAAACTGATCAAAAATTAAGGATATTGTAATAACTATAGACAATAATATGTAAGTAAGTACTTGGTTATAGACATTTAGCCTGGAATTTTTTTATACGTACTGCATGACGCTGTTCAAAATGGTTTACAAATTTATCGAAAGATGTCGATAAACGAACGACAATTTTCGATAGTTTTTTGCTTGCAACATTTTGAAAATTTTACAACAGTTTGACTATCAAATGCGTGCTCATTTCTATATAAAATATCTAGATCTCTTCGTTTAAAAATATAACAAACTTGTGAATTTGCGTTATGACTATCAAACCAATAGACATTATAATTTTTTATATAGCAATTTTATCTGCGAAATGTGGATTTTTTATTTATTTTATGTTGGTCGGTCTCGTTCTAACTTTCGAACTGAAAACAATAATCGAAGGATTAGTCAGTATAATTACCTTATCGGCCTTATTGTATGGTAATCAATTCAATATTTAGTAACTTAAACACAACAACCGGAAGAAGTGTTTATGTTAAATGTTAAAATGATTATACAGTAAGGAAAAACTACAAATTTATTAACATAAATATAAATCTGATAGTTAGGTATATTAACAAAATAAATCCAACTATATTAAAAATTACTAGTTGTATTAAGTAGGAAACTATGAATTAATAAACGGATAACCAAGAGCCATCTAGTTATCGATTTAGTGAGGACATAAATCTATCCATTAGAAGAACCTGCCCAGCCCGAACATCTTCAACTGGAAGAAATCCAAAATCCATATTTACTAGATAAACAGCATAAAATAATCGAAACCCGCAATAATATCTACGTATGCATTTAACAAATTTTCAAATAGATAAGCCATAAGAAGATTTCCCAGGTGCAGATGCTGTAAAAAAATATGGTGAATAGGTATCAGTTCATTAAAAGAAATGTCAAAGTAACGATTCCCGTCCTTAATTAAAAAACACCAAACAAACTACACTTTAAGATTATTAGCACATATATATGCGGTAACAAATTATGGTCAATGTGTATGAAGACAAGTAATGTTAGAGTAAAATATATATTTTAAATATGTTGCTAACAACCAAATTAAAGTGCAAGCCTACTCATCTAAAACCTATTCATTAATAGCAGAAGCACTAGCGAGAGCAAATACTTAGTATGATACCTAATATGACGAAACAGCTAATTCGTAGTTTTCATACGTATTATAATATAACCTTCAGTAGATCGAGAAGCCATTAAAAAAGTGCTCAGACATAAAGCATTAAACACTCAAACATTAAGCAAAAAACGAAACAAAAAAAGATCTGCCACTATTTAATACAGACCTATGTCTTCATAGTAATATCCAGATGAATAGAAACTACTTAAGTCCATTGTCAAAGTTGAACCAACGCATCCGAAGAGAGAACTATCCCAATATCAAAACTGTAAACATTATTGCCCAAGGACTCCACGCTGTGTAAAATTCGTATGCGATAACCTGTCATCTAAATGTTCAAAACAAAACAATATAATAGAGTTTTAATGTGTAAATGACTGGAAAATCATCTTGCTAATATTATTTTGCTAGCTAAAAGAGATTTTCAGTATATAAAAAGGTTAAGAAAAGAAAATTCACCACTTCGTGAAAAAGACGTATGCCAATCACTCCGTTTTGCATATTTGTTAAACAGTAACCAACTAGCAGCTTTGCAAATTGTTTGCAGAAAAATATAATAGAAATATATCTACAACAGATGAGACTTCATCATGAAGATAAAAACAATAACTACTTAACATATACAAAAAAAATTAGAACTAGTAGTACACAAGTTAATGGAAAGAATCGATAAGATGTTTGATGTCTTTGATATCTAAACTGAATTATTAACGATTTATTAACGATAAACTAAAGATGAGCTTTTAAAATGTGCCAATGGCCTAACCACTCATTACCATGGAAGGAATTAACAATATTTGACCTCTCATCAGATCCTTCCCCTTTAATAAATGACTTAAATAACTTAATTAAATACTATTCTTAAAAATGAATATACCAATCAGGAAACAAAATGGCACTTAGGCTAAAACTGACATATACTTTGACTATTATCGCAAAGATGATTTGTCGCAATTGCAATCACCTGTAATAGAGAAAAGTTTCAGTTAAAAGAAAGACCAAAAGTTAGCGAAGACCACGTTGCTCAAGTCGGCATTGGGGGTGAGTAAGAATATAGATGATGCCGAAATAACAGATCAAAGTCAGAGAGATTAACTAGACTCAAAAGCAAAATAAGTTATATTTTTTGACTACGCTGTTAGGCCAGTGTATATCCATATAAGTATTTAAAATTAAAACTAAAATATCGTGAACAGCAGTCATTTTTATAGCAATGATATCAATATTTCTAAAGTTACCAAGTAAATAAAAAAACAAAGATAACTTAATACTATATCTAAGAAATTATGTTATGAATGAAAGTCATTATGTAATGAATATAAAAGTAAATTAACATAAAAAATCAAAATTAATACTGAGTATTTTCTTCTTTGAGTTATGTTACACTTTTAATGCGATCTCTTAAGGTCCTGATTACGGTTCTGGGTGATTTATGAGGAATCGCTTCCCACTCTTCATCTAATAACATGTTCTTGGAGAATATCCGTAATGTAACGATCCGCTGTCAAACCTCCTCCGCGACTACCACTGAGCACGAACGCAAGCTCTGTTTTTCCTTCTAATGATATAAAAATACACGAACGACCTCCATAACTCACTGTTTCGACACTGTCGCACTGAGCAAATCGTTTGTCGGGCCTCCGATAGCCGTGTCGTCTTCTGCCATTGTTATACAAGCACATTCGACTCTCATCGGAGAATAAAACTCTGTTCCATTGGCCAAGGTCCCATTTGACATGTTCTCCGGCAAACTGAAGTCTAGCTTGTTTCTCACTTGCATTCAATTTGGGCACTGTGTTAGCTCATCTGGTAGTCAAGCTGGCTGCCTTAAGTTCTCTGCAAAGTATCCACTGAGTGACGGTGACACCTCATACATTCCTCAAGGATTCTTGAAGCTCAACTCCTGTCGCGTACCGAATACGCACGGCACTCAGGACAATAAATCGATCGTCGCTCTGTGTCATTACACATCGCAGACCCGAACCTGTCCGTCTACTGTATCTACCGGTCTTCTCCTGGTATCGACGGTACGTCCTTCAGACTGCAGACTGCGTCATAAGTAGGCGAGTGGCGACAGTTTTCTAACTAAAGCCCTCTCGTAATATTGCAATTACTTGGCCTGCCTTCACTGGTGAAGTATCCATTTGTAAAATATTCACCTACTGTACTTTGAAGTGTACACACACGTCAACGTTTAAAAAGCGGCTAAGACAACCACCAGCAAATTCATAGAGGTCTACATTGCTTAATACATGCCCGTTACAATATTTGTTGCATTCCTTGTGTCATACAGAAGTAGGCAAATTTTACACGTTGCCAATTTGCATAAAACAATTATTTTTTGAAGGTTCAATAATAGACAATATTTTTTTTGTATTAGTTGTTTTAATTCAAAGTAACACAATATAAAATTACTAAGCATAAACTACTATTAATCAAGTGAGTCGATTTTTTTGCTCTCAAGTGTAGATAATAATTCGATACCAAAATTAACGTTACAAAATTACATGTTACACCTAGTAACATACTAAAAAAATAACGACATTACGTGGTTTCTGCATAACTAAATCATACAACGTAATATACACCAAAAACTAAAATAGTACTCTAAAAAACGTGGCTTATTGGCAATAAAAATAAGCAAATTTAATTATAAAACCTAATGTCTCTAATAAACCGAAAAAAAAACAAATTATTAATATGAAATATTGCACCCACGTAAAAGTTCGTTGACATTCGAAGAAAGCTGATACGAACAAAACAGGTGGGCCAGATGTCGAAAAAATCAGAGTGTAACACCTTCAATATTTTTAGGGTTGTCGGCAACATAAAAGGCCCAAACCAGCATTTCATGTGCTAGGCGCCAGTAAAAATTAATTGCCAGTGGGACTTTATAATATACGAAAAAAGAATCTCTTAATATTGAAATACCACATCATAATATGAGATTTCTTGATAACAACTAAACTATATTAAGGTCTGAATGCATCTTCGATAAAAGACTTAAGAAACTGACTGACAACTCAAATTGGGTTTTGTTCTCTTATAAGTTCGCCAAAGACAATTGAAACAGGGGGTGGTTCAGTTCCCATAAGAATATCTTTCCACTTTTAGTTTTAATTATAAGTCAAACCTAATAACATTTTAATGATTATGCATGTTTATTATTTAAATAAAGTAGTTAAAGAAAGAACTGTGCTCGCTCGTAGAAACTTATACTATTCTAACCCAAACAAAATTTATTAAGAAAAGGGGAACTTTTAAGTACACATACTTATACGTATTCACAACCATAACAATAATTTCTAAACAAAGGGATAACGTGAAAATACATACAATATGTCAAAGGTTTTAAATTTAAGAGAAATTGAAACGTCATAATGTGCAAATTAAGAAGTCGCCTGAATATGATATAAATATCTTGTTTGGTACTAAAAAATCCATCAAATGAAACAGTAAGTTTAATTATGTATATAGTTAGTAACATATTAACACTTTTCAATATTCCATTGGGCATGTGGAAAACATAGATTTCAACGTGGAATATGTACCTATATGATAAAAAACTATAAGGTAAGAATTATGGGGTCTAAAGATAAATATAAGTAAGATGAAATAGCTCTGTATAAAAGGAAAGGTTGCAAGTTTAAACTTAAGCTTATAAGACGAGATTATCAAAAGGTGACAGGGTGCCATAAGTATTTTGGATCGGTATTACACATGTACATGTCAAGGGAAAACAAGCTATAAAAGCAATTCATGGCTTAATATGCAACAACACTCTCACCAAATCAAACAAAAAAAGCATATTTTAATGCATCGTGGAAAACATAACCCTATACGGAGGGGAAGTATGTCCAGTGTCAACAACATACAATATAAAATAAAAACAGTCGAATTGAACTTTATGGTAAGATGTCTTTAAATTTCCAGAAGGGACAGAGAATGAAAGTAGAATTATTAATAACAAAAAAATTAAAAAAACAGAGCTACAAACAAACTACAATGGTACGGTCATTGTCAAAGAATGCCAGGCGATAAGTCGCCAAAGGAAGTAATGAAATGGGAACCTGAAAAAAGACAGAAAGTAAGACCAGCTGTGAGATGGAAAACATGTATAAGGAATGCGATTATAAAGAAAAGGTGTCTGGGGATAGAAATGTGTAGAGTGTTGAAAATGACAAACTCATTATAATAAAATGACAAAAAAAGAAAGAGAAGGTTACTTTTGACCACAATAAAAACTAGCTTAAGTTATTTTTATTTTAAAACCAAATCAGGATCACGTAGAAGTTTCTTTATATTGCCCAACTAGTTTGTTGCCTATTATTCCAGCCCGCTGAAATGCGGTTTGTTTCCCACACCTCTCGGATTATGGGGAGCAAAAGTTCAGCAGTTAGATGTGGATCAGTTTTAAGTATTTCGGCAGCAATGTTATCGATTCCCGGAGACTTGTTATTTCTCAGAGATTTGATAGCTGTTATTATCTCAGTTTTGGATGGGGTCTCGCAAGATATACGCAAGTCTACATTCTGCGGGTTTTTAACAATTTCATCTGCGTTTTGCATGGGCGTGAATAGCATTTCCTGAAAATGCTCTTTCCATCTCTCTACTTGGTCATTTATTGTAGTAAGTAATTCGCCTGTGTTAGGTCTAATGTTTGAACAGTTGAGCACATTTTTTGTTAGTCGTCTAGTAATTTGGTATAGCTCCATAGTTCTGTTGTGTTGTGCAGCTATTTCAACTTGTTTTGCCAGTTCTTCAGCCCACCTTCTTTTGTCTCTTCTTGTATTTCTTTTAACTGCTTTATTTATTGTTTCATATTCTTGTTGTCGGTTCGCTCTTTCTTCTACAGTTCTTGCTTGCAAAATATCTTTCTTTTGCTGTTTTCTTTCTTCGATAAGATAAGTTTTATCTGACATCCATTCTTTTCTATGTTTCTCTTTTTTATCCAGTTTATCTTCAGCTATTTCTGTCAAAACATCTGCCAAATCTTCCCAGCTATTTACTTCACGTTCTCTTGTTTTGAGTTGGAGATCCTCCCTCAATTTAGCTTGATCTACAGGAATATCTATTCATACGTGAGTAGAAACTCAAATCTTAGTCTGGAGAAAAAACTTTGATCTTTAATGGTATCTTAAAACTAAAATCTGAGCTACATCAAGAAATTCTAAAATACAAAAACTTCAACAATTCCAATCACAAGTACCGCGATAGATCTGCAATGCTCCTTGGTATGTTACGAACTATAGTATACACGACAATTTACAGGTATCAGCAGTTAGATCAGAATAACTTGCCATTCAAATCTGCTCGCCATAAATCGGCTAAATATTTCATTAATAACATTAAAAAAACCATACCTTTTGGACCTCTAGTAAATATGGGAAAGCAGAGTGTAATGTCATAGTGCAGTGAAATAACAAGTTTTTATTCAGGTGTTTTTTTAAAAGTTGCTTATATTTGTATTATTATATGTCCTACTTTCTATACAATTATTAGTTATTAATATATTATTATTAATTAATATATTTTCTTTCGAATTATCATAACATGTTTTCATTATTTTTTGTTAAAGTCCAGGTCTCTAAACCATATTAGTTTTATTTTTTTATTTCTCGATATAATTGTGGATTTAAGGAGGAGAGATTGAGCCCAAAATAGCATCTGTTGGCCTTGCAAATTCTGTGGTTTATCTCTGCGGTAGTGTTATTTTCAGTGTTAAGGAGCGTTTCCAGGTATACAAATTCGTTCACTGCCTTGATGACGTCGTTTACTATAATAAGTGTTCGAAGGATCTGTGGCTGCGTAATTATTTTCATATACTTCGTTTTGTTGGTGTTTTGCAGCTGATTCTTTTAATGCCACATACGCCTCCCGTATATCGTTTTCCGTTCTCCCAACAATATTGATATCATCAGTATAGGCTAGGATTTGCACGTATTTATTATATATTGAACTAGTGGTTGTGATTTGTGATAACTTTTTTCAGAGCCAGATTGAACATTATACAGGAGAGAGGGTCTCCCTGGTGCAGCCCGTTATTTGTTTTAAAAGGTTTAGACAGTTCCCCCTGAATTCGTTCTCTACACTCAACTTTTTCAAGAGTTAGTTTTGTTAAATTTACCAACTGATTTGGTATTACTAGCTCTTTCATTGCTTTGAGCATTTCTCTTCTATTCACAGAGTCGTAGGCTGCTTTGTAGTCTATAAATATGGGATGAGTATCAACGCCATATTCCAGTGTTTTTTCCAAAATTTGATTCATGGTTGCAATCTGATGAATTGTCGATTTCTTACCTCTGAAATCAGCCTGGTATTTTTCTACTATCCTTTCTGTATATGGTGCCATACGGTGACATAGTACTGTGGAGAATATTTTGTAAGCTGCATTTAAAAACCTTATTCCTCTGTGGTTAGAGCATTTAAAGATATCGCCTTTTTTTGTATGGTGCAAAGTATTTTAATATTCCAATCATTGGGGAGGGATTTCTGTATCCATATTTCTTTTATAAGCTGCTGTAATGCCATTATGGTATCATGACCACCTTCTTTATATAATTCAGCTGAAAGATTATCTATTTAGGGTGATTTGTTTCTGGCTAGTTTTTTAACTGCATCTTTAACTTCAAGAATCGTTGGTGGTGCATCTTTCCTCTCGTCTTTTCCCCTTACCTCATCTCTTTCGTCCCTTTTTGTAGTCAATAAAACAAATATATAGATCACAGTTGACATCCCTGCACCTCTGGATAAGCACTTGTATAGCGAATAGAGCTTTTTGGATGCCTAAGGTATCGTGGAATCCAAATTATGTCCATGATACTTGTTCTTCACATTTTTTATATATTCTGTTATGTATCACTTTTAAAAACGTTTTAAGTATGTGGCTCATTAGGCTAATTATTCTTGTAATCTTCGCATGTTTTTGCATTAAATTTTTTTGGTATAGTTACGAAGGTCAACTTTAACCAGCTTTGGGGAATATTTTCAGTTACATATTTTGTTAAAGCAATAATAACTAACAATAATTTATAGTATAATTTATTCACAACAAAATTTTTACTTTTATTAAGATTTACACGACTCTCCATTCTGAACGACGCAACACTGCTACGCGAGCTAAACCAACTACACTTAGTTTTTTTCAAATTCTGTCAGACTTTAGTACAACCCACAGACGATGCAATTTGTTGTACTACCAATCGGTACAATAAGTTAAATTAAAGACAGATCGTAGAACGTTTTGTCCACAGATGTGAAAAGGTTCCAAGCGATCAACCGATCAGTCTAGTTCAGTTTGTTGATCACCATGGCACCTACCGTTTCGAAAAGATATCGAATATCCAACTGAGTTGTACGACAGATTTTTAAGCATGCCATACTTCTGTACGACTCAACTACATCGTACGACTGGTTTACGTACAACAGAATACATCTTGCGATAATCGTTCAAACGGTCAAATCGACTTGAGTTTTACAACATGTACGATCAATAGTATCGTCTGTGGGCCGTTTAAGAGGCGTCTGGACCTGTAGTACTTCGCAAAAATCATTTCGCAGGATTTGGGAAGTTTATGTTTAAACCAATTACTTTACTCCTGCTATAATTACATAATTTCATTACCTAATTAGTGGTAATTCCAAAGTTGTAAAGTACGGTCTATTGTTTATGGTAAATCAAATAATTAACCCTACGACAAAGGAAACATGTCCTTTGTTTGAAACATAATTACCACTCAACATAGCTAGACATGAAATATAAAATTTTATTGATTACATGTTTTATATATCAAAAAATAATTACGTAGTAATGTATTAAAGCAATTTAGGCTTTTAGTTAATCAGATTAACTTTTTTTTGGTATGTTCTAGCTAAACGATCGTTGACCATCTAGATATTTTATATAACATAATACACAATAAGCTTTCTGTGTCAATTTCTTAAATTTTCAATAAAATATCGCCACTATTTGTAAATATCATATTATAATGTTTATGAATATGAAAAATTAAATATAGGGCGACAGGAATTATTTATGACGAAAAATTAACAATTTTGGTATAGACATGTGTTAGTTTTATGTAAATTGTTGTAATCTAAATGACTAAAAAACTTGGTTTTTAATAAAAAAAGACTTGACTATAAACAGACTCGTTAAAATAATATATAAATATCATAAAACATATTATAATTATTATAATAATTATAATAAAATATAATTTCGTTAAAATAATTATAAATATCATAAAACATATTATAATTATTTGTTAGGTAGTTGAACTAAAAATCAGCAAATATATTGGCAACATTTATGCATGGTTATCCGCTAGGAAAGTGTTTAATGTTTCATATTTAACATTCTAGTAGTCAGAGAGGAAAATGCTATTAATCCTATAAAAATCATACCAACAAGCTGAATTTTGCTGAGAATGCCAATTGTAGGATCCAAAAAAATGCACAAAAAAGTTTACTACTCCTACCCCCCGCCTTCTCCTCAAACCCCAGTCGTAGGAGACGAAAAACGAAAAAAAAAAAGATTTGCCAAGAATCTCTACGCCGTAGAAAAAAATGTTTCAAATAAAAAATGTAGCTCAGATAGTTTTAAACATTGTTTATTATCGGCAAATCGATTTTTTCCGTTTTGCCACCCTACGAGAGAGGATTTTGGGGGAAGCCGATTTTTGGGATCTTAAAATTGACATTCTCAGCAAAATTCAGCTTGTTTGTATGATTTCTTTTTCTTTTCGTGCCATCTCCGCGACGAAGGTTGGCAATCATCACTGCTATTCTAGCTTCTGACACAACAGCCCGAAAGAGTACAGTTAAGCTACATCCAAACCATTCTCTGAGGTTTCTCAGCCAGGATATTCTTCTTCTACCTATGCTGAGCTGTCCTCGAATCTTTCCCTGCATTATTAGTTTTAGAAATTCATATCTGTCACCACGTGTAATATGATAGATATTGTAGTTTTCTTATTTTGATGGAATCAAGTATCTCCCTGCTGTTCTCTATTCTTTTTAGTAGGTACTTCTTCATTGGTTATTCTGTCTGTCCAGGAGATTCTCAGCATTCTTCGATATGTCCACATTTCAAATACTTCTAATTTATTGAGACATTGTTTATTTAAAATCTATGTCTCCACACCATACAAAAGAATAGAAAATACATAACACTTTAGTATTCGTTTTCTAAGATTTAGGCTGAGGTCTGTACAACATAATATTTGTTTCATATTATTGAATGTACTTATAGCCTTTTCTATTCTAACTCTAATTTCTTTGGTATAATCGTTTGTTTCATTATCTCTATTTCGTCTGGTCCTACTGCTTTCCCAGTTTTCATTTCTTTAATTGTGTGTTTTACTTCGCTTTCTGTTATTTCTGGTCCAGTCTCTTCAACGAAATATTCGTTATCTATTTTGTCTCTTTTGTCGTTAAACAGCTGTTCTATATAGGTTGGCCTTACCATCAATTTGTTTTCTGTATCCATTACTGTGTCTCCTTTTTCATCAACTAGTATATTTTGTTTGTATTCTAGTCTTCTAGTTAATTCTTTTATTTTCCTGTGTAAATTAAAGCTGTCTTGTTTATTTTGTATCATTTCTATTTCATCACATTTTTTTTAACCAATTTTCTTTTGCTAAAAGAATTTGTCGCCGTATTTTGTTTTGTGTTTGCTGTTCGTATGATTTGTAGATGCTAAATCTATGACGACTGGACTATAATTCTTTCTATACAATTTATTAAACTCTTTAAAAAATTAGTAATGTATTACATAGCTGGATTTTTGCAAATATATGATGCTTAGAAGTTCTCTATTATCCTGTTATATTCAGAATATAACATTTTATTTTCTCTTTTGATATTTTTGTCGTAAGCGATAAGTAAACTGAAATAAAATAAAAGAAAATGAAAGAGACTAAAGTCTGTGTATTTTGTCTTTGTGTAAAGGTGTTTACCTACCAAACTTGTATTGTTTAAAAATTTTTATTGCATACTCTAATCCCATTTTTGTATGGTTCCATAGTAATTATATGATGACATAAAAACTGAGCGATTTAAAAGCCTACATTACCGCCATCCTTGCTCTTAATTTTTTTTATTATACATTCTATTTAAAATCTTCAACTTGCAATTTATATCCGTAGTCCGCCTTTGTCTAATTTTCCTCTGCAAGGATACATAACTTTGGTGCCAAAGTTTGTTGTTAACTTTTTTGTGTAAATTCCCAACCACATTTGTGATAATATCTATTTGTC
The DNA here is from genome assembly GCF_040954645.1 of Diabrotica undecimpunctata. Classification (NCBI taxonomy): domain Eukaryota; kingdom Metazoa; phylum Arthropoda; class Insecta; order Coleoptera; family Chrysomelidae; genus Diabrotica; species Diabrotica undecimpunctata. The sequence continues at coordinate 116,917,863 of NC_092806.1, read as the reverse complement.
AAACATAAATATAGTCGTCAGATTGTTTTATGATCTGAACTATATAAAGAAGGTGGCCATGATACCATAATGGCATTACAGCAGCTTATAAAAGAGATATGGATACAGAAATTACTCCCCAATGATTGGAATATTGAAATACTTTGCACCATACACAAAAAAGGAGATATCTTTTAATGCTCTAACCACAGAGCAATGATGCCTCTAAATGCAGCGTATAAAATATGGTTCACAGTACTATATCACCGTATGGCACCATATGCAGAACGTATAGTAGGAAAATACCAGGCTGGTTTCAGAGGTGGTAAATCGACATATCATCAGATTGCCACCCTGAAACAAATTTTGGAAAAAACACTGCAATATGGCATCGATACTTATCACATATTTATAGACTACAAAGCAGCCTACGACTCTGTAAATAGAAGAGAAATGTTCAAAGCAAGGAAAGAGCTAGGAATATCAAATCAGTTGGTAAATTTAACAAAACTAACTCTTGAAAAAAATGAATGTGGAGTACAAATTTAGTGGGAACTGTCTGAACCTTTTAAAACAAATAACGGGCTGCGCCAGGAAAACCCTCTCTCCTGTATATTGTTCAATCTGGATCTGGAGATAATAATACGTATGTCGCAAATCACAACCACTGGTTCAATATATAATAAATTAGTGCAAATCCTGGCCTATGCTGATGATATCAATATTGTTGGGAGAACGGAAAACGCTGTACGAAAGGCGTATGTAGCATTAAAAGAATCAGCTACAAAAATGGATTTAATAATAAACACCAACCGGACGAAGTTTATGAAAATAAGCACGCAACCACAAATCCTACGGCCACCTGTTATAGAAAACGACGTCATCGAATGAGTGAAAGAATTTGTATACCTGGGAGCGCTCCTTAACACTGAAAATAATACTACCGCAGAGATAAACCTGATAGCAGAAAACAGCGAAGACCTACAGAACAACCTTGAAATCCTAGAAGAAGAACTGTCAAACATAAATATGAAAATAAATACAGAGAAAATAAAAACAATGATAATTTCAAATAAGAGAAAGACACACGCAATACAATTAAACGGAAAACAACTAGAACAAGTGGAACATTTTAAATACCTAGGAGCAATAATTGAATCAAACGGTAAACAAGACATGGAAATAAATGAGAGAATGGGACGAACAGGAAGCTTATTTAACACTATGAAAACAACATTTTTGGGGAAAAAAGAAATACCAGAGAAGGTAAAAACGGCAGTCGTTAAATCAGTAGTTAGACCTACAATCATCTATAATAGCGACTCATGGACATTGACTGGGAGACAAAAATCTCGAGTCAATGCTATGGAAATGAGGTTCCTGAGGAAAATAGCAAACAGAAAGAGGACAGAAAAAATACGAAACGAAACAATCAGACAAAACCTAAAACTAGAACCAATAAACGAAAAAATAGTAGAGGGGCAACTAAGATGGTTCGGGCACGTGTGTAGAATGTCGAATGAAAGATTAACAAAACGAGTGTTTGAAACGAGAATGCAAGGGAAAAACAAACGAGGAAGACCAAGAATTAGGTGGGTAGACGAAATCAGGAAAGAAGTTGAGAAGAAAGGATTGACATGGGAAAGTGTACGAAATCTAACACAAGACCGGATAGCATGGAGACAACAGTGCAAATCTTAACCCCACCAGCCTTACACCTAACGGTAGAAAGGCTTAGGACTAAGTAAGAGATAAACCGCAGAATTTGCACGGCCAACAGATACTACATTTGGCTCAATCTCCTCTTTAAATCCACAATTATATCGAGAAATATAAAAATAAAACTCTACAAATCAATACTACGGCCAGTCCTAATATATGGTTCAGAGACCTGGACTCTAACAAAAAATAATGAAAAAACATGTTAGGATGTTTCGAAAAAAAAAAGTACTGGGGCGAATCTATGCAGCAGTGAATGACAATGGAGTGTGGAGAAGACGATACAACTTCGAACTTTATAGGATATACCAGGAACCTGATAACGTAAAACATATTAAGATAGGACGTCTGAGGTGGATAGGACATGTAATGCGGATGGAACAAAATGACCCAGTTAGAAAAACGCTCCTTGATAGACCCATGGGTCAGTGAAGAGGAAGACGCAGAACAAGGCTCCTTAAAAACATCGATGAAGACATGAGAAATATAGGAATATGTTCTTGGCAGAGAAAGACGATGGATAGAGACGACTAGGGAGAAATTCTTGAGAATGCTAGGACCCACGCAGGGTTGTATAATCAGAATGATGATGTTGATTATACATGGTATTTAAAATCTTCAACTTGTAATTTATATCCAACGTAGTCCGCCTTTGTCTAACTTTAAAATCATTTAATCAAAGAATACGCTCCTTGCATTTATGTAAACATTGATTAAACTTATAATTTAGAAGAAATTAGCTCACTAGCCTCATTCTTACCTCAGTAAAACAATATTAAGATATTAATACAAAGAAATGTGTACTACCCTGAGGCTTTCGGTCCAATAAATTAACAACCGACCAAATCTTCGACTAGTGGTCGACTTCAATACCAATTGCATATTTATGCATTTCAAAGTCATTCATCCATATTACTCATTAAATAGAAAAAGCTATTTCAGGCAACAATAAAATTTCAAATAATGCTTCAGCTTAATCAAATAACGAAACTAGAGCAAAGTAGTGTTAGAATCCAGAACGAGATCTCCAATGCCTTCCATTGTAAAAATAGACAAGAAGAGTAACTCATACAATCTAGTTCTTGCAAAAGCAATTAGAGTGTTCCAGATTAATGTGAATATATCCTTAAATAAATCTGTATCATCTTCTTCTTCTTTAGCCTAGATGTATCCATTTCTGGACATAAGCGTCTTCCGTTTCCTTCCACTGATTTTCATATTGCGCGATTCATATCCACTGTTTACCTGCAATCTTTCTTCAGTCATCTATATACCTCTGTTAAGGACACCTTACACTTCTCTTCGTCATTGTTGGTCTTTATTCTATAATTTTCTTAGTCTATCTTTGTTCTGTGTACCACCTTAATTCTACTTATTCACGTTAGCACTCGAAGATGTCCTCGAAAAACTAGAGTGGCACACGAGAGAAATAAGTATTACGACTCATACTTAAACCATCTGAAGTCCGGACACGACATAGTTCTAATAAAAAAAATATAGAAGATCTGTCTGAATATATATACTTAAGAATTAAATGAAAATTCTAAAAATATAGGGCTTTATATAGGGACACTGGCAACTGATATATAACCATCACATTAAAAAAGTTAATGAGGACATATTTAGGCCATACTATCAAATTCCACAAAGAAAACCAAAAAAAACAGGAATGGCAAGAGGTGTAAGGCTAATTAACATGTGCGGCATTCGCAAAGATGGGCTTTATAACAAAAAATAAAAAAGTACCCATACATCTTAAAGGTCTTTGTAAACATTCTACCAGTCAACACGTACGGTCTTGAAAGTACGACACTGACAAAGGCCAATGCACAAACCCAAAACAACACAGAGCTATCGAACGAGCAATGCTCAATGTCTTCCTGAGAATCGGAAAATTCGAAGAAGAAAAGTTACAGATATTGTAAAAGAAATAAGTAGGATAAATCTGTATAAGTCGTCGGATATGTAGGTAAAATCGATATTTTAGCGGTTGACAGGTCCCTGACGAAAGCTTTGTTAAGGAAGGTTATTTGCACTAAAATTGGGGTTAAAAGTAAATACCCAAAAAATTAAATATAAGTGCGTCTCTAAGACAAGCCTATCTATACCATAATTGGTTATATGGCATTAGAAGTCTTAAAGGACGTTATCCACTAATTGGTGGTTATAAATGGTCATAGCTGGTGTACTGTATCTAATCTTCGAAAATATACTACAAAAAGGAATATTTTGCATATTGTTTAAGGACCATCTGGACAGGCAATATACCATCGGAATGCTAATATACCATTAGATATATGTCAGTGTTTAATGAACGATTCTATGTTCGAAAAAATTCTGTTGCACACCAATACTCAAATCAGCCTAAAGTCTAAAAATGTTTTAACTAAAATTTCTAAAAGTTTTTAAACATACTAATTTTCTCGTAACAAGAGATGAATTAAATGCTCTTGTTGGACTAATTATATTTTCTGGAGCACAAAAAGATCTCTTCATAGTAGAGAGATGTTTGATTCTAAAATGTCTGACTCTGTTTATAGAGTAACAATGAGTTGTGAAAGATTTGATTTTCTTTTACATAATCTAAAGTTCGATGATAAAACCACAAGAACTGAAAGAAAAAATATAGATAGGTTTGCCCCTATCCGGGAAATATGGGAGGAATTTGTATGTAACTATTGTCGAGCAGTTATTAGCTTTTAGGGGCCGGTGCCTTTATTGATCTGATGACTGTTTTGTAAATTCTGCCTTTCATTTCTTTCCCGATATTTTTATTTCTCTGTATTGTTTCATTTAGGCAGCCTGCGGCTCTGTTTGCTCTATCCACTTGATCTTCTACTTCTAGCTTTTCGTAGCAAGATAATGTGAGGTCTAGATATTTAAACTCCTTTACTTGTTCTATTATCTGACCTTCAAGCTCCAATTTACATCTTAGTAAATTTGTTGTTATAACTATGCATTTTGTCTTTTTTAAGGAAATTAACATGTTTAATTTTCTGGCATTTATATTTAATTGGTGCAGCATACATTGTAAATCATCTTCATTTTGAGAATGTAGTATTGCGTCGTCTGTATAGCAGATTATTTAAAAGGTGTTTTTCTTCCTTTTGGTATCCTTTTTTAGTTCTTACTTTTTTTTATTATTTTATCCATAATCAGCTTGAACAATAGAACAATCTCCTTGTTTTCTCCCATTGCCAGCTTCAATATGGTCAGTTAGTTCTTCTTTTACTTTTACTTTTATTGTGTTATTTTGATAGACATTTTCGATCGTTCTGATTATTCCTAAGATTATAAGTAGACTCATACTCATTTCTTAAGACTCATACTCAAATTGGAAGTATGCGGTTCAGATTCGTCCACAATGTTTTTGGTTTCTCGCTCCTCAACTTGTTGAAAACACACGTCTTCATTACCTTTTTCGTTTTGATGAGGCTGAGTTATTATTTGCTAAAATGAATGGTCTTGTTGAATGTTAGTTTCCACAGAAGAAATCTCATATTGAACTCTACATGAAGTGCTAGTCACCAGAAAATTCAGGCTCGTTGTCTGATTCAGACGGGCTGAAACAATTTTGCACTCTGTCTTCACTTTCTGAATTACTAGAAGTTTCGTCATTTGATTGTAGGCTACCATCATCTAATTCAACAATTAATATTTTTTCGGCCTCCAATTCCAATTCTAATTGGGTTAAGGGTTAAATTTTCTAGCCTTTTTTTAATTAAATTGTCTTTGAATGAGAAAAGAAAATAATAATACCAAGATAAAAAAACTTATGTTAACACTAACCTTTCGTAAAAAATACGAAGCAACTGCGATCTTGCGGTTAACAGCACAAAGAAAGGCAACTACACTATGAATGTACTCGACAAACTGATTACCGAAGCTACTCAATTACCCACGCTTCTACAATTTATTCAAGGTTGCCAAATCTTAACAAAATAATCAGTGTTGGTAAATTTTACGAATGGTTGGTATTGAAACTATAAAATAATTGCTTTTTGATAAAATCGATTTCTAGGTCTAATGATTCTATTGTTCAGTTGTTGATCTTTCATAATTTCTAATAAATTTCCAATAAACCTTGGAAGCAAAAGTTTTTATGGTTTAGATCTGAATCTCCGGTTCGCCGAGAAATACACGCATCAGGGCTGTTTCCAATCCAATGTCTAGAGTAGTACGAAAAGGTATTTCCTTACTTATTTATTGTAATTCGCACGAGCGTCATCCTGCAAAAACCACACGGTTACCCAAATTGGAATATTTACCACGTCTATGTACTCTAAGAATGCGTCTTAAAGGCGCGTACAGACCTACAAACGCATGCGGTGAGCAGCCACGAATACACATACATGTGTAAATGTGGACGGCGCTTTCGTAACCTCTCGCCGCATGCGTTGCTTCTTGCGAATGACTTGAGCACACATGCTGCGAGCCAGAGTGGTGTCGGTTTTTTTGCACACATCAAAGAAACATACGTGTGCGTTCGCGCTCAGTTTAGACGGATAGCGTGGAGATTTGTTTAATTTGCAAGACAAGTTCGGATTTATTGAGTTTTATTCATTTTATTGATTTATGTGTAAAATGGAGTGGTCAAATGAACAATGTTTGCAATTAATAGATTTGTATGAAGAAAACACTATATTATGGGATCCAAAAAATAAGTTTTATTATTCAAAAACAAAAAAAGAAGATGCATGGGAGTCGATTTCAAGAAATCTTGATATAAATTCAGCAGTTGTGAAGAAAATGAGTAGCTTAGCTCAAAGGAGCAACTGCAAGAGGTCTGTGGGTACAGGCAAAGGTATTGTGTTTTTACAGTAAGTACAGGGTGTCCCAATTCGGACACTTTCATAGGTTATTTAGGTTGTTATGGAAGATAAATCATTGCGGTTTTAACGAACTTTTTCTACTTTTTCGTCAAAATTTTAATGCTGCAAACAAAAATGGGCTACCAAGGTTTTTGAGATGCCAGTTGAAAATAAAAATAAGTGTATAAATATACAAATGTGGTACATCATTAAATCCCCTGTGGCCAGAAATCTTAATGTTATCAGTAAACGTTCCTTAACAGGTATGGCTTTTCTTAAGACTGTGTTGTTTTTCTTTATTACGGGGCCTATATCATTTAAAAGGCGTTCAAAGTCTTCTACTGACATACGTGTAAAATTTTGAAATTGTCTTTATTAGTATTAGGTTCTAACGCCAAATCTACTAGTAAATCGGGCTTCATTTGTGAGGTTCTTCTTTTAAATAAATGCGTCGTCCACCATCGCCTATTTTTCTTTACTTTTTCTTTTTTAATGAACTAATAACCACAAACGCGGCACTACCCTTAAGCAGCTCCTCACAAATTTTTTCACGAATGGATGGAGCGCCTTGATCACGCAAACATATGAGATGATTTCTAATTTCAAAGAATGCTCTGAGCGCAAATGGTCTGAATACGCACGCATATGCGTGGCTTCTCACCGCATGCGTGTGCTAGTCTGTACGCGCCTTAAGAACATTAAATAATTTTGCCTAGAGTTTTCTTTCGCCCAGATGTGCGCGTTCTCCTAATTCGCTATATCTTTCTAATAAATTTAGCTTTGTCGGCAAACAATTTATTGTAAATCGTTGTATAGTATTAGTACAGCTCGTAGCTTTTTTTGGTTAGAAAGTCTAGTACTTTAATAAAAACCACATAGTAAAACATGAAGTCAAACATTTTTAGTAACATTTTTTCCTTATTTTAAAAACTTGTCGTTAATTATTTCCTCATAACTTTTCATATTGCTCAAGAACAAATGAACTAAAGAGTAAAAACCAAATTTTTTATATTTACTTTATAGCAATAGGTAGGAAAAGTTTGTAAATTTGTTTAAAGAAATTACCTATAAATGTTTGTTCATTGCTGGCATGATATATCGCTTTCTATATCTTCTTTAATTTTTTACCAAAGAGGTCACTGTTGTAAATGTAAATACCATCGCTGGAAGTAAATCTGTTAGAAAAAAATAGTAGTTGAGAAAAAGAGCTAATACAAGTTTTTCAACTAGAGCACATACCGTAAAATATTGTCACACATGATATTAGTAGGGTAAAAGTCGATAAACATAATAATATAAATATAGATGAAGTTTTTCTTAGTTTGACTTTTACGGATTTTTTTTATATTGGAGTTTATTTTATCATTGTAATTAATCAATGTAACTTGAATTCCCAGAACTTTTTGCTTGATAAAAAAATTCTCCTTGTGGCATTAAAATTATTAAACATCTTGGTATAGCTTTTTAAATAACGCTAAAGTGAAACTTTTTATTGCGAATTCTGACGTATTGTTTCTAATTTTAAAACAAATTTACAAAATAACTTTCTTAACAGATAGTTACTTTTATGAGTTAAATTATTTTTCGCATGTAAAAGTTTTCATCTTTACCTAAATCAGCTATACCATGCGGTCCATATGTATGGAATAAATTCATTTTTGGCGTTATTATGTACTATCTGAAAAAAACCTAAATCAGGTCGATTTTTATTTTTAAATTGACAATTTACAGTATGAAAATATTATCCGCTTCCAGCACCCCCTTTGAGTTATAAGCACACCCTCGAAAATTTTAAATAACAAAGGGGGTCGTGTGGCACCTTGTTAGAAAGCAATTTCAGTCTCAGTTTCAATTTAGTAAATTTTTTAAGTTTGGTGCAATCATAACTGAGAAAATTGATTTTGAAGATGTAAAATTTTGATAATGTCTCTTTCACAAAACTTTAGGTTGAATAAAGATAATAATGTCACATAATATGTAGAATGTATTTTTCATTGTAATTTTCAATTAAATTAAATGTTTAAAATGACCACCATTCACTTCTTGACAATAGCCGAGGCGATTTTGGAATTCTCGCACAACATTTTGTACGACCTCGGGGGTTATTTTGTTAATTTCTTCCGTTATCCTAACTTTAACATCAGCAATACTGTTTGGTCTATTAAAATATACTTTAGATTTTAAATAACCCCATAAAAAGTGATCGAGAGGAGTCAAATCGGGGATCTAGCCGGCCATTCGATCGTTCCACGTCTTCCAATCCACCTATTGGGAAAAACCTCGTTTAAATAATTTCTAACTATACGTGCAAAATGCGGAAGAGCTCTGTCTTGTTAGTAATAAATAGATCGATCTATCTTATTTGGATGATTGACATCAGGAAAAAATCTTCGTAATGTAGGCACTAAAAAGTTAATCAAAAAATCTAGATAAACCTCACCATCAACTGTGCCCTCAAAAAAATAAGGACCAATAATTTTATTGTTACTAATACCAGCCCAAATGTTAATTTTTTTAGGATATTGCGTGAGTCTCATACACCCAGTAAGGCTTTTCTTTGAGTTTGTTAACCGTTTAGTTTAAATGAAACGTCGCTTCATCAAAGAAAAACTATTTTGTTTATGAACTGCAAATCTGCGTTCATTCTGCCCATCATTATTTCACAGAATTCTTGCCTTCTATCGGGATCATCTTCATTTATTTCCTGAACTAACTGAACTTGTAAGGGTAGTATTTTTCTTTATGCAAAACTCTCAAAATGACTCTCTCAAAACTCTCAAATTTACTTACATCAATGACGACGGCCAGTTTTCGAGTTGTCTTATGCGTATTTTTCTCAATCTCTAAAAGTACATCTAACTTTTTTTCATCAGTAAATTTAACATTTCTACCTTGTTTTTCAACATTTTTTACATGTTCAGTATAACGAAACTTCTTTTCAATTTTTCTAACTGTAGACTGCGAAACTTTTTGACCAGGGTATTTATTATTAAACATTTCACAAACCTTCTTTTGAGTTCTTGTTTTATTACCAAAATAAATCATAATTAAAATGTCTATTCTTTGAGTATCGGACAAATGAGCCATAATTAAATTTAATACGCGCAAAAATATTATACTGCCGTCTTTTAGTAACTTTAAATACCTAAATGACAGCAGCCTACTAGATTCATATCAATTGTTTATTTGGCTTTTTGACTAATATTTTATTATCTCTTCAAAGTTTTTTCTCTAATGTTTAGCAGAACAGATACGAAAATACCTGATTATTTCCAATATTGCTGATTTAAAAGTTATGATAACGGAAGATACTAACAAAATAACCCCCGGGGTGATACAAAATGTACGAGAATTCCAAAATCGCCTCGGTTATTGTCAAGAAGTGATTAATGGTTGTCAAATTGAACATTAAATTTAATCGTAAAAATCAATTTTCTAAGTTATGATAGCACAAAATTCAAAAAACTTTATATTGCTGAACAGAGGACTAAAATCCCTTTCTATCAAGGTATCACACGACCCTCTTTGTTATTTAAAATTTTCGAGGGGGTGCTTATAATTCAAAGGGGGTGCTGGAAGGGGATAATATTTTGATACTGTAAATTGTGAATTTAAGAATAAAAATCAACCTGTTTCAGGTTTTTTTCAGATAGTACATAATAACGCTAAAATTGAATTTATTCCATACATATGGACCTCATGGTATATACTGGCATGCGACAAGTATTTTTGTTACATTTTGCCGATGTTACCAGTATTCTAAATAGTCAAGGAGCCAAGGGGGGGTTGATTATGCACTTTTTTGTTTCTTGGTTTCTTGACGTTTGTTTATGTTTTTTGGTGCGTAGCTTCGATTTTTCGAGGATATTAGGTTTAAATCCCGTCAGATAATTTGTTATTATCAATTTAATTCTTTAAATGATTGTATCTCCTAAACTATTGGAGCTATTTAATTTTACTAAAATGAAAATTGTTACTTTTAAAAAATCAACAAAATGGCGTTTGGTAAACTTTGATCGGATTGTTAGAACCAGAGTTATAACAAATTTCGTAAAGAGACTCGCTCTGAGGCGCACGATTAGCTCGCAGCGAATGCGGGCGCGCGTAAACCGCGGGCATAAATCAATTTTCAATATCTCTGCAAAAAAATTAACATAGAAAACTTTACAAAGGAGTCATGTTTGTTTTGAATTGTTCTTTAACTTTCCTTAACCAAACTGCCAACGTTAACGGCTCAATTATGTTTAAAACTCTTATAAACAAATTAATTCAGCTATTCTTAACGAAAATTTTTACTATAAACTACTATAACTTTTTTATTTATAATGACAAAATAATATGAATCTCTGAATCTACATGGATCTTATGTATGTATTGGTATTATTTGATATTTTCAAATTTACATTAACGCTAGATTAAATATTATTATTTTTATCAATTCCTAAAAAAAATATATCTATAATAAATCAAATATATTTTATACAGTTTAACCTAAATATAATGTAAAAATGATAGAAATCTTAACAATAAATATAAAACTATTATCAATTAAACGAAAGCATAAGGAACCCATTTGGCGAGGCCAGATATTGCACGTTCTAACGTTAACCACATAGCGTTATCCGAGTCATTCTATGAATTAACATTTTAAAATAATTGTTTTACACAACTTCTCCAGAAGCGCAACATGAAGATGAGTTTTACTTGTCGGTGGTGTCACATGATCTTACACATTTACCTATACAATTCCTAATATGCTCAACAGGATTTTCATCCAAGTAAATGCTGACCAATTTAATTTCTCTGTTCCAACATTTGGTGGACTGTAATGTGCATGTTCATTTATTTGTTAAGCTTTATAATCCCTAGGGATTATAGCTAACGCCATGGCGTTTAAAATCCTATTCTTGGGCGAGCCGGGTTATTCCTCTATGTCATTTATAGCTTGCTGTGCGTCTTTGCTGCTGTTGTGATTTTTTTCCATTGCTTTCTGTCCTCCTTGCACTGAACTTTCCAGTCTTTAACATTTGTTCTTCTTATATCATCTTCTACATCATCCAGTCATCTTCTTCTAGGCCTTCCTCTACACCTGGGCTATAGTGGTGTCCAATTAGTTATCCGTCTTGGCATATCTAAGTGTGGGCGTCTCTCTATATATCCTATCCATTCTAAGCGAAGAGATTGTATGTATCTAACTATATTTTTATCAAAAAGAGAAATCAAACGATTTCTACCTGGCGAAACCGAATTCAAACCGAGTTATATTTTTATCCCTTAATACTTATTCAAAATCATCATTTGTTTTTATTCTTCTTTCACTTTCTTTTACTACATTGGGGCCTAGTAACGTTCTCGTTATTTTTCTTTCAAATTTTAGTAGGCTATCTACTTCTTTCTTGTTAACCGTCATTGTTTTCGTCTCTTTAAGTTTTTTCAAACTCTTACTTAGAATCTTGCTTCTCAACAGGGTTCTATTCATTCCATAATACATGTTTTTGTCTTTCAGAATTCTGCCCTTTGTTCTTTCGTTTTTGGTTTTCCCCTACTGCTACTCCCAAGTAGCTACAGGTGGATACAGTTTCAAATTTGTGGTTCTGTGTTATTAGATATTTCTGGGTTGTTGTGTCGTCCTTCCCTATCGTAATGTATGTTGTTTTGTGCTGATTTATCTCTAGCCCTATTTTCTTTACTTCTTTATCTAATTTTTTAATTGCTCTTATAAGTGTCTTCTTCGTATTTGCTATTAAGACTAGATCATCTGAATATACTATTAGTTAGAGTTGATCTTGTGTAATGTTTTTATTTACGAAGTTTGTTCTCCTTATTATTGCTTCTAGTATCAGGTTAAATAGCGTCGGGGAGATAGAGTCACCTTGTTTCACACCTTTGTTTACTTTGATCTCCTAAGAAGTTGTTTCGTTGAAATTTATCTTTACTGTGGTGTTCTTTAGACTCACTTAGCATATGTCTCATTTTTTCTTAGATTCCAAGATGCTCTAGCTTTTTCATCATTTTCGTCCGATTAATTGTATCAAAAGCGGTCTTGAAATTCATGAGTATTACGCGCATTTCTCTGTTGTATTCTCTAAATTTTTGAATTATTTGCTCCAGTGTATATAAGGAATTAACTGTTAATCTTCCTGGTCTGAATCCTTTGGTCTGAATCTTTCTTCTAATATTCGTTCAGCGCATGATTTAAGTCTTGTGTATGCAGATGTGCATATGATGTGTGTAAATCAACAGTTTGAAAATCTGAATAATGTGAGAGAAGAAGAAAAAAATAAAAAGAACATTCAACATATCGACCTGAATATTGAAGCCGAACGTATTGAAAGAGTACACCGATTTAAATATCTGAGATATACAGTAAATGATAAGTGGGACCCAGACGTAGAGATTAAAATCCGAATTGAAATAGTAAGACCTAAATTCATCGAAATGAGAAAGCTCTTAAGCAATCGCCACCTAAGCATTAACCTCCGATGGCGCGCCACGAAATGCTACGTACTCTTTACGCTACTTTACGGAGTTGAAGGGTGGACGTTAACAGCAGCAACTATAAAGAAGTTAGCGGCTCTAGAAATGTGGCTGTATCGACGCATACTGATAATACCTTGGACAGACAGAGTGACCAACACAGAGGTATTAAGACGAATGGGTAAAGGGGTGAAATTGTTAACAACTGTTAACAGGAGGAAAGCGTCATACCTGAGCCATGTGTTCCGTAATGATAAGTACAGTCTGCTACAGCTTATCGTGAAAGGCAATATGGAAGGTAGAATAGGTTTAGGCAGAAAGAAGAAATCCTGGCTGAGAAACTTGAGAAAATGGTTTCAAATACCAGAAGCTGCGAACATAATACATCCGGCACAAAACAGAGAAACCTATCGTTTGATGGTCGCCAACCTTCGGTAGAAGACGGCACATAAAGAAGAAGAATAATGTGAATTAATCTGGAATGATTTTTCTTCTACTTACTCAATAAATTATTAAAATTGGGTTGTAGAAAATTTGTTTGTCTTCAAAATCTGTTAACATCTTAAAGCAGCCGTTTTTATTTTTACTGGACCTCAAACTAAGAAAAGTTCGTAATTAAAAATATTCGTTTATGATTTACCCTACTATATTTTTTTCTTGTTTGTATATCAGAGAGACACGTAGTCTTACACCAGGATTTTAAAATAAAATTTGTACTAAAATATAGCATCTGTTGGCTTTCGCGAAAAACCATACGAAGATAAATATCCTAAATAAGATACAATTTTAAGAATATAGAAAAAAGATTTTAAAAATTAATATAAATTTAATTAAAATTTGATAAAAAATTTCAAACTTTAGATTCTTGTTGAGATCTTACTAGTTTAATGGATATTTGTCTTCGGATGTTATTCTTATTTGTAGTTGTATTGTTTTACTTTCCTAAATTTATTCGGTTGTTAATTTTACTGTAAATTTCAACGTTTATTTATATATTTATAAAAATATTTTTTGTACAAATATTGCCATAACTTTCTGTTGTAAAAAAATGTGTGCCAATCATTATTAAAATACATAATAAATTTCTGTTTTATTTACATCCAATAACATAACACAACGAACATATAATTAATAAGATAGACTAGAAATAGTAGTAAAATATTATTTTTTTAATAACTCAGAGACCGATTACTATTTAGAAGAAAAAGATGAATTTTATTATGTTCAAGGAGAAGTGATTTCTAAGCATACACACACATACAAACACTCACACACACACACAAGCGCGCGCGTATTCAACCCAGAACCTAGGAATATGTTTGTACTATTGTACAGTGGGACCCACATGTCCGAGGATCAAACCGGTCACGTCACACTTCATTATGAAGTGGTACCTACCTGACCCATAAGCTATTCCTCCACCCCCCTATAACGTGTGATTTACGATGGCGAATCTTATGAACTGATCGTTACTTTGGATGCCCTGGGTAAAAATAATAAAACTTGGCTTTTCTTCCTAATTACAGTGCTCACTTGATATTTTTATTACAATACAAAGTGAATTAATACTAATTAATTGTGAATTAATACTGAATTAATATTGAATTAAAAGTGAATTAATATTAATTCACTTCATAGTAATATTGAATTTACAATAGAAACAGAACAAAATCAATCCATAATTTTTTTAGATTTAAAGATCAGACTTGAAAACAAACATGACTTCTCCATATTTCATAAACCTACCGACCTATACTGACACGATTATACACAATTCATCATCGTATCCCACACAACATAAACTGGCAGCCTATCATAGTATGTTACATAGATTAACAGAAATTCCGATGTCAAAATACAACTTTGAGGCAGAATTAACTATCATTAAGCAAATAGCAGTAAACAGTGGATACAACGAACAAACAATTAATAAAATTTTAAATCAAAAACTACACAATAGAGCCCTGAAATTAGTATTTCCACCACCAGAGAAAAAACCCAGTACCTACCTTCTGCTTGATTACATATAGAGGCAAAATATCAACAAAAATAGCTGAACACATAAAAAAGAAAGGAATAACACCAACTTTCAGAACAAAAAACAACTTAGGCAAATATATTAAAAACAACAAGAGCCAAAATAAAAGGCACTTACACAGTGGTGAATACAAAACTTAAATGTTGCTACTGCCCAAAAACTTACATCGGTCAAACTGGTAGAAATTTTAATAAACGAATAGCAGAACATATAAGGGCCTTTAATAATAGAAAAATATATTCTACATACGCACTTCACCTTCTAGATCATAATCATTCTTTTAATGACGAATTTCAAATTCTTCACATTCAAAATAAAGGCCTTAAGCTATCTTTGTTAGAATCTATGAAAATTTCATAGTATGGAATCTATGAATTTTCATTTTCAACATCGAGTTTTTTAAATGAAATTTTAATTTTGCCAGAAAAATATACAATATATACAATGACCGGAAGTAAAAATATTTTTATCAATAACTTAAAAACTATAAATGATAATTTCGTGAACTTACATTTTTGAACTCTACGTTGAATTCTCTATTGATTTGACTAATAAAAACGAAACCGGAAGTCGACCTCAAAATTGGAATGCAATTTTTAGTTCATCAAATGTTGACACGGATATCATTTAGCATTTAATTTTGCATGCTGATCACGAATCCGGTGTCAGATTTGCTCTATCTTGACGTTTTATGCGCGTTTCGGGTCACTTCCGGTGTCGGATCGCAACCGGAAGTACATATTTAGATTCGTCTCGATGAGACCTTTCGATCCATATATACATTGTGGGGTCTAAAACTTAAAGTAAATTTTAACTTCCGGTCATCTCAAAACCGGAAGTGAATTTTTGTACCAAAAGTATATCTTGACAATCTCATACGTAATACTAATAATATTTCGAAAAAATATTTTAATTATCTAATATTGTTTTTAAGTAAAGTGATGGACAAGAAAAGGGCTTAGCGTTTTAGTATATAAGATTGTTACATAAAATGAATTTCCATCAAGTAGCGATCGAATTCATCAATTATATAAAATAAACATTAGTAAATAAAAATAATTAGGAGAGGATAAGGTTATTTTTTGTGAGTATAACCTTTATATGTTTTTTTGGGGCCTCCTCTTACCGCGTCGTTAGGGTGTCGTGTGGCTAAGTGGCTATCTCGTTTATTATAGGTCATCTGGGTTCTCCATGTATCCACCTAGCTATTCTCTGGTCCGTCTATGTACCGTCCTCACATTTGAATCATTGCGTGTCAACTCTCTTAGTGTTCGGCTCGAATGATTCCTGAGGTTCTTGAAGATGTCTTGTGCACGTTTATCCATCGTTTTTAGGATTCTTGTTTATTGAAAGTCCCTAAATAGATACCTTAGATTTTATAGATATATAGATTACCTCTAGATACATTCAGCGCTTGGTAGAATTGTAATATTTGCCATTTTGATATTAGTTTTAAATTTTAATTTGATTTTCCGTCCGATTAATGACGAAAGTTAACTCTTAAGGATCTTGGCCCTGTGCACCGTTTGATTAACATTTTCGGTAATTGTTAGTTTTTTATCTAATGTATTGCCAAGGTATTTGGCATTATCTGCTCATTCAATTGGAGTTTTGAACAGGGTTAGTACATTGTTAGGTTGTCCTACACTTTTTTTGTACATTACGGTCTGTGTTTTCTCCGGGTTCTATTTTTTACTTACTACACCAGGATCGCATCCGGTAGAGTGCCGTTTGTAAGTATCTTATTGCCAGGTGGTTCTGCTATTCCAGTATTATCAGCATAAAGGCTTAGTATTGTTCTGGGTTTTGTTGGTGTATTCGATTTGAAAATTGTGTCTAGGTATGGCAACAACACCGCTCCCTATGGTACTATAGCCGCCATGGTTCCGACTTCAAATAAGGTTGGCCCTATCTGAAACCTAAACCTTCTGTTGGCCAGGTACGATGAGAGAAGGCATGTAATCGCCTCGCTATTCATTTATTTTATACAGCAAACCTTCGTACCAGACTCTGTCAAACGCTTTGCTGACATCTAAAAAAGAGGATGCTGTATATTTCCGCTTATTAAAGCCTTTGTAGATGTATTTGACTAGTCTCAGTACTGGAAGAATGCATGAATGTTCACTTTTGAACCCGAACTGCGCTTTGGTTATTATCCCAACCTTCTTTGACTCCTCTTTTAACTTGGCTAAGATAACACGTCTGCAATTTTGATTATTGCTAGTAATAAGCTTATTGACCAGTAGTTTTGTAAGAATGTTTGGTTTTTCCCAGTTTTCCTATCATTATTATGTGTGCCTCTTTTCATCTGTCAGGAAAGTATCTTAACCTCAGTAGTTGATTAGGTTTGTAAAGTGTACGATTGCCTTCACTGACAGATTTTTTAAAGCTGTGTTAGTTAAATTTAGTTGGTCCTGGAACCTTTTTTGCATTCGTCATTTTGTACAGACGTTCAATCTCTTCTGGGGAGGTATGTATAAGTCTTATAACTCTCCTTCTTTTTTTTATAATTCGGCTTCTTCTTTTTATTTTTTTCGTGAAGTCCTCGTGAGGGTGGTTATTATTTTTACATTCGCTTTTCAATATGTCTTTCATGACTTCTGCTTTATCTTTTTTAGTATATACTATTACGTTCTCTTCATGTTTTGTCGCAATTGGTTTCTTGTATTTCCTTAGTATTTGTGATAGATTCCAGAAGATTTGTTGGGATTTAGCTACTGGATGTAGATGTCCCGGTTTTAGTTTTTGTTCACCATCAGTTGTTTTTTGGCTTCCCTATTTAGTTCTTTAGCAGTTTTTTTATCTTTTCAATTCTTTGTCCGCTTATCTCTTCTACTTTTTACGTTTTTTTTTCTGTTATAAATTCTTTCAGCTCATTGCTGATGTCCCTGAATCTTTTTTTGATGGTTGGTGTTGTTTTCTTCATCGTTCTGGCCTTTAGGGCGTTTTGTATGGTTTTTTCTAGTTTAGAGTTGTTGTTTGGAGTTTATTGTAGAAATTGTTTTTATTGTTTCGCTTACTACTCTTTTGTAGTTAGGCTACTAGTATGTTTTCTTTTGTGGGGTTGCAGGTAGCTTTTTACTACTGCATCCAGGGTCAGTACAATTGGGTTATGTGTTGACTCCACTGCGTTGACAGTTTGTACTTCCTATTGTTGACCCACGTTGTGTAAAATTGTTATGTCTAGGTAGGAAAGAAGGCTGTCTCCTCCAAAGATGCATATTGGTTCCATTGGTCAAGTTACTGTTGTATTGTGCTTATTTTCAAAATAGCGACATAACCCTCGGGATTCATAAAGAGTAAATAAAGATAAGGAAAAGAGAAGAAAAGATAAGAAAAGATTTTATTTCACGTTTAGAGCTTCTGTACCAGTTGCTCCGATGATTACTGCTCGGATAAAATACGTAAAAGCGTATATGCAAAGGCACTTTACGTGAAACTAAATCTTAACTGACTTTTACTTATCTTCATTTGTTTTTTATGAGTATAAGAAACCACTTCACGAAAGATTTTAGCTTAGATGAACCGATACGTTGTAAAAATGCTATTTTAGATTCGTCGTGTCGTTTTCTTTTATCGTCTGTTTTGTCTTGTAATTTATAGAAAGCGCAGATTTAAGCAAAAATCTGAAGTTTGGTTTCGACAACCAAGAAATCTTTGGATTTCTACTTTTTGGTTTTGTTTATTAGATCTATACGCTTTACAAGAACTCACAACTCTTTCAAAATGACGCAAATCAACTGATTTTGTATTAAATACTTTTTAAATGGATATTAAGACTATTGAGTAGAATATCGTACTGAGCCTACTCAATTTGATTTGCGGCACAAATGACGTTTCAGCGATTTGTGTCATTATACTGATCGGTTGACCACAGTCACACTACAACATGATTATTAAATATTTAAACAACTGCTTTAACATTATACTTTCACACTAATATTTTGTTTTGTGATCTCCATACCTGCTGGAGGTGTTACTGACAAAAATTCGACAGTTAGAAAATTTCTATTAAATTTATATAAAAAATTTTAAATATAGACTTTGCGGAGTGAATAAATGATTTGAAGAGCAATATCAGTAAAGCTAATTAGTTATCTTTTATCAAAAATTGTTATCATTTTCTATACTAGGGTCAAAATGGGAAAACATCAATAAACAATTAGGAAATCAAATGCCTTTTTATTAAAACTTTATTAATTACAACTAGACAAAAATTTTGGTATAATCAATATATCAGCGGAAAACTTAACTAACATTAATATGGCAAAAGCGCGAAGCTATCGATAGACCAACAACGTGGCCGATGTAGATATATAAAAAAAATCCCAGGATTCCCTGGTCGTTCGTCCAAAAATTCAACCAATTTCTATATTCGCCAACCATCTTGCTCCAATCCAAAGTTTTATTTTTAGTTTTTAACGATTTATTTACAAAATGTTACTTAGTGTGTATATAAAAATGGTCGAAACGAATATAAAAATCGGATTTTCGCTGGCATTTGGAACCGATCCATCTACGTCTTACATCCTTTCTTCAAAAAATGGAATAAAAATTATCTCTTTCAAAAAATATGTCAAAAATATGCGCTCCAAAGCATAAATATAATTGCAAATCAACTCGACTTTGAATACAGTCTTAACCAATATTTTAAAATAACAGAAATCATATACATTGGAATGTTTCAAGACTTCTGTCTATTTGCACAAAAAGGAATTCACTCTTGGGACACGATGTTGACGATTTTTTTTGTTTTTTTATAATATTTTTTATTTCTGTCCCTGTTTTCAAACACGACCCAAAATATACGATTTCTGTGGAGGACGAATTGCTGCTATATTGTCACTGATCCCTTAGGTGGCATTGATTAAGAAAGTTTGCTGATAAAGTGTTTAGATCAAGCCATAGTGAGGGTTCCAGCGCCCATACCAAAACCTACACCCCTAGGACCAAAGTTCCTACCATAGCAACCTGAAACAAATAAAAAATTATGTATTTTACTTTAGTACTGATAAATAAAATTAATTGTAAATTAATAATTTCAGTGTTTTAGAATCGCCAACGAAAAATGATAATATTTCAAATATAAGCACGCAATTTGTAAACTTAATGAAGTAGTGCAAAAAAAATACAAGTAATACGGATAATGAATTTAACATATATATATATACAAGGATTTCCACAGTTTTCACTGTATTCCTTCACTCAACCGTTTTCTCCAATTTTTCCTGTTTAGCCAGTCCCCTTCCTGTAGGTTTCTTCTACTCATTGCTTCGTCCACCTCATCTCTGAAAGATCTTCGGGGTCTGTCTCTCTTTCTTCTTCCTATCGGGCTCCACTCTGTTATTCTATTTATCCACCGATTTTGGTCTGCTCTTCTGACATGTCCGTACCAGGTTAATCTCTTCTGTTCGATGTAGTCTATTATGTCGGAGTTCATTCCCATTCTCCTCTTAATCTCCATGTTATTTATTCTGTCTCTTCTTGTTACTCTGCAGCTTCTCCTTAGGAATTCCATCTCTGTTGCTCTTATTTTGTTTTTGGTTTTCTTATTTATTGTCCAATTTTCACACCCATAAGTGAGGATACTTCTTGTCATGGTATTATATATTTTTTTCTTTGTTTTCATGCTGATGTTCTTATCCCATAGTACCGGGTTCAATTTTCGTATGCAGTCTCTTGTTTGTCCTAGTCTATTTTTTATCTCTTCCTCCGTTGTTCCTTTGTTTGATATTATGAAACCTAAATACTTATACTTGTCTGTTCCTTTGATTTGTTTACCTTCGTCTATTTCCAGCTGTTTTATTTCTGTATTCTCCGTTGTTAGGTATTCAGTTTTCTTTAGGTTTATTTTCATCCCATTCTTTGTATATTCCTGCTTCAGTTTTCTCATCATAAAACTGAGGTCATCCTCGTCTTGTGCGATCACTATTTGGTCGTCGGCAAAACTTAGCGTATATAGATATTCGTTCCTTACTGGTATACCCATTCCTTCGCACTTTCTTTTCCATGGTTTCAGGGTTTTTTCCAGGAATATTTTGAACAAGGTGGGGGATGTGGAGCAACCCTGTAGTAGTCCCTTTGTCGTCTTAAATGGCCTGCATATTCTATTGTCCGTTTTGATAGCTACTTCGTTATTCTTGTAGAGTGCTTTTACCGCGTTTATTAATCTTCGTGGAACTTCGATGTCTTCCATTGCTTCCCATAGCTTGGTTCTAGGTATTGAGTCATATGCCTTCTTAAGATCAACAAAAGCCAGATGGACGGATCTATTTTTGGCCATTCTTTTTTCTATTAGTTGTTCGACCGTGTAAATGTGATCTAAGCATGCTTTCCCCGCTGTGAAACCTGCCTGGTCTTCTCCGATTTTATCTTGTATATATATTTCTAATTTTTCCTTTATGGTCTTTCCATACAGTCTGCCTATAGACGATATAATGCTGATTCCCCGATAGTTTTCGCAGTTTTTTCTATTTCCTTTCTTGTATATTGATGTCATATATGCTTGGGTCCATTCTGCCGGTAAGTCTTCTCCATTCAGTGCTCTCTCAAACATTTTATGTATCATACGGAATAACTTTTCCGATCCGTTTTTTATCAATTTATTTGGTATTCCGCCGGGACCTTCTGCTTTTTTGTTCTTTAAAGTTTTGATCGTTCTTTTTACCTCAGCTAGGCTTAATTCGATTTCGTCATGTGTGTAGATTTCTATTCCGTCTATTTCTGATTGTTTGAATTCGGGGCGGTCTTCGGTTAGCAATTTTTTATAGTATTCTTCGTTTCGTATATTCGTTTTCTTTGATTTGACCGATCTTGATTTTCTCTGTCTTATTTCTTTGGAGCGACTTTAAGATGCGCCATGACTCTGAATTTCTCGTTCCTCCTATGTGCTGTTTTATCTCTGTGCATGTTTTTTCCCATCTTTCATTTTTTTCATTTGCTACTTTTCTTTTCACTTCTTTATTTTTTTTTCTGTATAGTTCCAAGTCCTCATAGTTTTTTGTGTTCAGGTATTTTATATGAAGTTCTTTTTTCTCTTTTATGCATGTTAGTGTGTCTTCGGTTAATTTCGTAGTTTGTTGGGTGTATTTTTGGTCCACTTCTCCAAGAGCTTCTAGGGCTGCTGTCTTCATGCAGGTTTTTATGTGTTCGTATGTTTGTTCTAATGATTCATACCGAAACTCTTCTAGCTTTTGGTCCAATCTTCGCTTATATAGGTCTTTTATTGAGTCTTCTTCTAATAAATTGATTTTGAATTTCTTTTCTTGTATTGAGCACGTATTGACAGGTGTAGCCGGAGCCGTAACTTGGTCAGACTCTCCCTGGGTCGGTTTCTGTTGGGTCCATATGAAGGGGAATTCCATCCAAGCGATTACTAGTTTGTGATCTGTGCCGCATTCTGCGCCTCGCTTTACTCTTACGTCTTTTATTTTTATCGAGCTTTATAACATAATCAATAATAGACCTCAATTTTCTTGTTTCTTGTGTCCAAGTGTATTTGTGTATGTCTTTATGTTTGTAGAAGCCGTTTGTGATCTTTAAGTTGTTTATTTCGCATAGCTCAATCAATCTCTCCCCGTTATCGTTCATTATATCTTCTCCAAATCTACCAACTGTTCTGTCGTTTTCTTTTCTTCCTGTTCTTCCATTTAGGTCACCGGCGATAATTATGTCTTGGTTCTTCTTTCTCTTTTCGATTTCTTCTTGCAGTTGTTCTATGAATTGTTCTTTTTCTGCAATTGAGCTGTCTTCTGTTGGACCGTATACTGCTAGTAAGATAATTTGCCTTCCGTATACTTTTAAGTTAAGCTTGGCAATTCTTTCGTTTATTGGTTCCCAGTTTTCGATTGCGTGTTCCCATTTCTTTTTTAGTATAATTGCAATTCCTGCTTTTGCCCTTTCTTTCTTATCTATTCCGCTCCAACAGTAAATGACTTCTCCCATTTTTTCGGTACCGTTTCCTTTCTTTTTCGTCTAAGTCATTATCATTATATCTAGTTTCATTCTTTCGAATTCCGCTATCACCTCTTTGTCCTTTGTTCGCCATCCTTGTACGTTCCATGTGCCGAGTGCGAGTTTTCTTTGGCTTTTCTTTCTTTTTGTTGTTGTTGTTTGGTTGAGTTTTGAAGCTGGGCTTCTTTCACTTAAAGCAAAACAGCCCCCCCCGTATCCGATGGGGCTCCCTCCTTCAGAGGTGTGGGTTACCACCCGGGGATTAATCTTTGTTTTTTTCATTTTGCCCTTTGTTTTTCAGCCCTTAAGGTTTTTTCTATGTGCCAGGTTGCTAACGCCTGACGCCAAAACCCCCTTTTGGAGGACCTAAATTTAACATATTTGTCAAAAATATCGCTGTTCAGCTTCTTTAGGATGCGTTTACGTACCAAGAAGACTTTCAGAGTATAGTACGAAAAAAGGATTACAGTTCTTATCAGGGAGACAGTCCGAGTATCGTCAATGACCGGTGCGGTCACCGTCTTAAGTATAATTATGACATAATTTCTTCATTAGCGTTTTTAACTTCTGACTTTCAATCTCTATCACCAGCACTCTTAAACAACACGGACGGAGAATAATTATCATCTTCCATTTCAAATCAATCAAACTGCAGACAAAAATGCAGGAATAATTCGCAGAAGTCATCTGGTTATAGTTACTACAGCTCAAATAGATCTTATGTACTTAGAATATTCTGTTTTGTACCGGGTGGTCCAATAAGCCGATCTCTCGGCTATATATCAGAAACTATTCATGTTATAACTTAAGGAGAAAAAATTCCTTAGCAAAAGTGGCCAAGAGAAATCGCTGGAAATAACTTTCAAGTTTCTGGGTTAACCGCTAGGGGGCGTAACCTGTGAAGAAAAATTTGAAAACCAGTTTTTTGGGAAATATGCCCAATTATACCAAGTGTTAAATAAGTAAACTGGAAAAAGGCCTTAACTTCGCACAAAGTTGTTCAAGTACTTTTTTTTATTTTTTCAAATAAAGGGTGTGGGTGAGTGGGAAAGTATTTGTGGATAAATACCTATATCTTTGGTTTGGATCAACCGATTTTAACGAAATTATTGTCATTAGAAAGAGTGTGGATAAATTAATTTACGTCTACTATAAAATAATTGCATTTAGTTTTAATTGTCGTAGGTAGAGGGTACTTTCGAATAGAAAAAATTAAAATTTGTTGTTTCTTCAAAATGTTTAAGAGAAACACCTATTTATTGTAAATTATAATGGAAATGAATTAAATTCATAACAAAATGGCGCAAACCTCATGTTAATAGCTTTTGTCGAACTCGAGATATGAATAAAAACGCATAAACATAAGTAAGTATAGTATTGACTCACCCTGTATTATAAATTAAATTAAAAAATAAGTCAGTAGGTACTTTCAAATTTTTTTATAGCAGAAGAATCTTAATGTTAATACCTATTTTGATCATTGTTATTTCATATAATTAAAAATAGTTTTTTCGAAACTAAGTAGGCTACGACAATGAATTTGACGGAGAGTTCATATTGTTTATTTATCGACAGCAGTCAAAACATTGTTAAGAAGTGTTGTATTATAATTCGAATTGAAGATTGCACTTTTTTTAATAGATATTAATATTGGTAAAATTAGTAATCAATTATCAGTACTAATAATTCGTGATGAGTATATCAAATGCAGAATTGTATTATATGATTCACCAAAATGCCGCTATTGCCTCACGTATATATTCTGTAACATATCCTGACAGGAGACATTATGGCAAATAAGTATTTGAAAGAAAGGAAAGCAGATTAAGAGAAACTGGTAGTTTTCATCATCCTTGTTTTAAACGACGTAGTAGAGGTATGACCGAAGATAATTTAATCAATGTTCTTGCTTTAATTCAACAGAATCCACATATAAGTAGTCGGCAAATATCTATAGAATTAAACATACCCAAAACTACTGTTCTAAGGATTTTAAAACATCACAGGTTGGTTTTTCATATTATAAAGTAAACGTTTAGGTCAGAAACTTGGAATTCCCTTTAAACTTTAGATTCAACTGTTATTTTATTATTCCGGTAAAAACGGCAATTTTATCCGTTTCGTAAAAATACTTATGCACGATTTATCTTGTGGATTTTTCAAGGTTTTTTGATTTTTAGTAAATATAATGGTTTCTTTTTCACCAATATTTGTTGTTTTGTTTTTTAGACTGCATCCTTATCATGTAGTTCTCCACATCAAGCTTTAGATGAGAGAGATTTTGATGCAAGGTTAGATTACTGCAATTGGATGTTAGGTCTGCTAGAAGAACAACCGCATATCATGTCAAAGATTTTGTGGACAGACGAGGCTACGTTTAATAGTGCGGTTGGTGTTAATCTGCATAATATGCATTATTGGGCTGAAGAAAATCCGCACTGGATACATGAGGTGCAAGTTTAAAGTAGATCGAGTCTTAATGTTTGGTGTGGTATAGTTGATGGAAAGATCGTAGGTCCGTATTTCTTTGATAGAACTTTAAATAGCGAAACATATTTGGGTTTTCTGGAAAATCAGTTGCCTGTTTTATTGGAAGATATTTCCATACAAACAAGAAGAGATATGATATTACAACATGACGGGTGTCCTGCGCACTTTTCCAGACGAGTTCGTGAATATTTGTATGCAAGTTATCCAAATAAATAGATTGGAAGGCTTAGATTGAAACAGCTGTCATGTCTACGTGCGAAAGATTACATCGGTGTGGACAACGATGGAAACCAATTTGAACATTTAATTGGACATTAAGTTTTAATGATGAGATATTTGTAAGTATGATCTTTCAAATATTTAATTTTAAGTTATAATAAAGGGTGAGTCAATCCTATACTTACTTATGTTTATGCGTTTTTATTCATATCTCGAGTTCGACAAAAGCTATCAATTTTTCTATTTGAAAGTACCCTCTATCCATGACAATTAAAACTAAATGCAATTGTTTTATAGTAGATGTAAATGAAATCATCCACACTCATTCAATCTTGTGACATATCGTATATTGTTGTATCTACATATTCCTTCCACAAAATTTGAAGTGTTATTTTTAGGTACTCGGTAAACGGAAGCTTATTGCAGCTGCTAAAGCTCAATGATAAACCACAACACATATGCCTAGATGGTAATGACTATGATGATGATAATGAAGCAAGCGTTGCAAATGAATCTCGTGTAGCTAAATATCTTCAAAATAATTTGCAGCTTTAATTTTGCCGATATTGCTTGTCGCATAATTGGTTTTTTTTTATGACATCCTGCATTTTTGCCAGCACTTTCGTCGAATTTTTCTTCGGACATTCTCAAATGGTTTTTATACTCTTCTTCTTTATCCTCTAACGCTAGCTCTTTATACAATGTTTCTGATACTCCTAATGTATTTCTTCTTAAAATCCACTGTCTCTTTCAAAAATAACGTTTGTTACGACTTTTGTTTATATTATTAACAATTCTTCTTTTTTAACAAAACTGCAACAGTATGTACACATTAACGCACAATAGCACGCCATTTTTAAATCGACTCGTTGCTTCAATAGTAATTGAAATATGTGAACAATAATTAATTCAAGTTGCTTCTAACTTTTGTTATCAACTAAAATTGGTCAACTAAACTAGACTCGTAAGAACGCACTTTTAAATAGGAGTGAATCGCTGAGTGAATAGAACTTATTGCGATAACCTACGAAGTTGGTCCTTTGGTTCATGTTTGTCATTTAATTGTTAACTAAAATACCGAGAAAAGACAGTAATAGAAATGATAAATAAAATATCACAATAAAAAAATAGGACAATGTTTTAACAGAACGAAACCCTTACAAAAAACATATGCCAACACCATTCGGTAAATTCTTAAAAAAAACAAATCCACCATCAAATTAAGTGTATAATGGCTATCTTACCTCTACAATAAATTTCTCCATTGGGTCCATCATTAAGGATGGTAGAATCTAAAGAACGGTTGCAGTCAGCACAGCTGAAACACCTCTTATGCCACTGTCCGTGCTTGCTAATCATTTGTTCAGCAGCATACACAGCATATCCACAACGTCTGCAACCTGGAAGTAATAAACTTATCTTTATAAACGTTAAGGTTGTAAATTTTCGGCTAAGTTTAGGTACCTAACCTTAGATCAAAGTTATGTTGGTTGGGGTGGCTTTAAGATATATCAAAATTAAAATAATTTAAATTATATTGCGTTTCTATTGTGCGATAGGAGACAATTTTTAATCTGACAAATATAATTTTCAGCGGAATAGACTTTTTGACTTTGACTAAATATGATTAGTTAATATAATTTTTTTTTGTGCCCGCCAAACTCTCTCATTGTTCAGATTTGCTTTTAAAACAAGACGTACCAAAATTGATCCGAGAAAAGGTAGCCAACAAAATTTTAAAGCCATCTACTCCAATAGCAGGAGTACCACAGGGCTCAATCTTAACTCCAATTTTATACACAATCTATAACAGTGAGATTTCTCATTGTCTGAACAGGTCAAAAACCGTCTTGCTGTTTGCCGATGACACGGCATTACTCTCCGCATGTACTTTTAGAGGTACAATTGAACAAAATAGTTAACTGGTGCAATAGATGGAGGGTTACCTTAAACCCATCCAAAACCCAAGTCATTATATTCAGGTCCCCCTACTCTATAATAGAGGAAGGGAACCGGATAACTCTCGTAGGTGAAAGGCTAGATCATATTTCTTCTGTGTCCGACTTGGAAGAGTAATTCAGCCACTCTCAATTGGGACACAGATCTCCAACTCACAATATATAGAGTTAGGAAGAGAGCTAATCTCCTGGGTGCTTTATGGGGTAACAAAGCAGGCACCAGTTCCAAAACAATAATTCATAATTACAAAACATTCATAAACTATAAGGCTTGTATCTATGCGTCACTCAACAATAAGCAAACCAAGAAACTGCTAACCACCGAGAGGAAAATACTGCGGAAATGTATGAGAAAACATGCATACTATTCCTCTAGATTAATCCGTCCACTTGCTAATATGTATACAATAGCAAATAGAATCCATTCTCTCAGCAAGAGATATGTAGTAGGAACTAGAAATAGCCTGAACTACATAGCTAAGCTGACCCTCAAAACTTCTTGCCATCGCAGAGGGCACATACTTACCAGAAATACTAAAAAATTCCTTTCCCACTAGCTATAAACTACTACAACCTATTCCCACTTGCAACTATAAAATAAGCTGCAAGCCAAAAACGCTAACGCAACAGCCGTTCTTTTTCTTAGGGTGCCTGTCCGTTCCGAACGTTCGTGATCATTCTGGCTATGATGACTTTGTTGGTTCCTATACGAAATAGCTGTGTTGAGGTCTTTCTATACCATGCTCTCGCGTTAGCAAGCCAGGATATTCTACTTCGTCCTGGGGCACTTTTTCCTTCAATTTTACCTTGCAAAATGCATTGAAGTAGTTCGTATCTGCCTTGATTTCCCATTATATGTCACAATTACTGCAGCTTACGGCCCTTCACGATGTTGAAAAAATCCGCGGTTGTGGTCATCCTCCACAGTACTTCTTCATTGATGACTTTGTCTATCCATGGTATCTTCAGGATCCTTCTTTATAACCATAGCTCAAAAGCCTGGAGTTTCCGCCTTCAATGTTTCTACGTTTCTACTCCGTACAAAAGCACTGAGTACACATAAGATTTAAGGAG
The DNA here is from genome assembly GCF_040954645.1 of Diabrotica undecimpunctata. Lineage (NCBI taxonomy): Eukaryota > Metazoa > Arthropoda > Insecta > Coleoptera > Chrysomelidae > Diabrotica > Diabrotica undecimpunctata. Next base: position 116,889,145 of record NC_092806.1, on the reverse strand, counting down.
CATTATTAGAGCCGTTCCTTTTGTTTATTTGATGACAGATAGGGCACCCTCTCAACCAAACATGACTGACCTTTCCTTCCTCAAAAAAATCCCTACCACCTTCTGCTTCCCCGCTCCGCTAGCAGCATACTGCCATTCACCCCGTTTCTGCTAACATTTACTCCCATCCAAAACTCCCGCTAAATCAGATTTACTTGAGACACTTGAGTCGAACCCACAACAATTAAATTGTTGTGGCTTAATTAAATTAAATTAAATTGGCATCTAAAGTGTCTCTTCATAGTTACACGACTGAGGTGTCATTTTATTGTTGAACAATTAGCACCCAATGATATAGATAGTAACTCAAATATAATATATATATATATATATATATATATATATATATATATAATATATATATATATATATAATATATATATATATATATATATATATATATATATATATATATAATTATTTAATATTGGAGAATGTACGTGAAGAATCTTGTTTAGTATTCGACTAAAATATTGGTTATCTTAAATATGCACTTAGTTTTTATAAAGACTTTTCCCTACGTAAATTCCATGAATAATATATAATTTTGTCTTATTACCTAGTTCTATTCTAGTTTTGTCAATGACTTTTCGATAATTCACCAAATCTTACCTTGACCAGGTGCAGCTTTAGGTCCACTGTTGGGCCTTGGATCGTGAACTGCGGGAGCAGTTCCATCGGAGCATACCAAAGTTGGAGCATGGCCAAAACCGAATCCTTTGGGTCCAAATAGTTTTCCATAACAGGCACGGCAATGGATTTCCTTGTCGGGACCGTCACAAGCGAGAACAGAATCGAGTGGTCGATGACATTCGGCGCAGTTAAAACATTTCTTGTGCCACATCTGAAAATATAACACAAAACCTTTATTGGTAACTAAATATCTTTCCATTTGTCATCGAACAAATTTGATAAAATTCATATCGGCGAAATTAAAACAGCTATACATATCTATAATGTCACTAATCGAGAAAAATACATACCGTTCCTTTAGCCAGCTGTTGCTCGGCGGCGAAAACCATTCCTCCACATCTTGGGCAACCTTGACCAGGAGGAGCCTTAATCGAGGTCGTATCTGGGTTGTAGAAAGGTCGGCTAGCAGAAATTTCTTCTTCGCTGTTTAAGTATAAACGATTATTTTTCGATTGCTTAAAAGGTTTCACGTTAGAATTTTAAAGTAAAAAGTAGATGATTCTCGTTTACGATTAATTTTATTTATTGTAAGTACTATTACATCTAATAATAAGCAAAAAACCGCTACATTAGGATAATGTTACAGTACAGGAATAATTAGGTTTGTTTCATAGAAGTATGGAAAAAAGTTTACGCTAGTCCTCGCAACTACTCAACCGATTCCAATGAAATTTTGTAAAAGTGTATTTTTTGGTGGAACTTAAGTGATGTGATATTTTTTATCTAGATGAATGATATTGTTTTTAATTGTAAATTCAAGATGTTTTATAACACCCCACCTCCAAGAGGTAGAGGTAGTAAAAAGTCTTTAAAAATGGTTCCGTACAATTTTCCAATATTGGGTTTCTAAGAAAGTTTTGTTCAGACTAAAAGTGACATAATAGTGATCAGTGTGATATAAAGTAAGAGAAGAATATAAAATTACAAACCAACTTAACCGTAATTACAAAATATTTTTTAAATTAACGTATAAAGTACTAAACAGGTGTCAATGAGTTTTATAATTTCAAATAGTACCACATTATCCCAATATCTAATGTCAAAATCACAAAGGGTACCCCCCCGTTAAGATAGGCAAAATGTTTTCATTCCCAGATCTCAATTTTTTTCATTTTTAAGTCCTATCTGATTAAAAAATAAGGCTCGGCGCAATTTTAGCCTCCCCCCTCCCTAACCGTACCATAAAAAAACGTAAATTTTTTGTTTTTATAATTCTTCTTCTTTTTAACATGCCATACACCACAGTGCGTAGGCGACTATCTCATTACTGGAATTCTGTTCTTGGCGGCGTGACACAGCTCGCCTGTATTGTGTATTCCTGTCCATTCTTTAATATTCCTTAACCAGGATAATTGTTTGCGGCCGGCTCCTCTCCTACCTTCGATCTTCCCTTGTAGGATTAAGTGTGGTATTTCATATTTTGCTCCTCTCAATATGTGCCCAATCTTGCGTTTTTTAATTAATTCAAAGTTCTCTTTCCACGCCGGCTCTCTTAAGGACGTCATCGTTTCGAACTCTATCCACCCAAGGTATGCGCATCATTCTTCTCAATGGCCACATTTCAAATGCTTCAAGTTTGTTAATAGATGTTTTTTTCAAAGTCCACGTTTCCATGCCATAAAGCAAGATGGACCATATCTAGCACTTGACCATTGTGTGGCGTTTTTATAATATTTTAGGTATTTTGTTTTGTTTATAATATTTTAGGTATGTTGTATGTTTTAGGTTTTTGGTTTTTATTATATTTTAGTTTTTATATTATTATTATTATTACAATAATTTTAAAATTTCAAAAAATTCACACGCATGTCTTTATGGTGCAATGTTTTTTAGGGGTTTTGGAGGATAAAAAATGAAGAAAGTAATAGGATTTTATGTATTATGTCTAGCTGAAAGAACGAGCTTTTATACACAGTTATAATGTACAAATGATAATCGACGGCAAATATTTCAGACATTTCAAGGAATTGCCTCTTGGACAGATTTTTGCTGTACATAGGATCTTCTGCTTTCTGTTTAATAATAATGGCATGTTGTGATAAAGCACAAGAATGTTAGGACATACTGATGTTGCCTATATGAGAAGTCAGGTTCCCTTTATAGAGACGACAAGTTTAAATCTTGAGACTTAAATTGCAGTATAGTATATAATAAACAACATTAATTTGTTGTAAAAAGATAATGAAATATTAGTTTTAGAGAACAATTCAGCTACAGTTTTAAGTGATAAATTATTAAACAATTTAGTGAGTTTATCTGTGAATTATAGAAGATAGGAACATCCTGTAAGGTATTTTGATGAATGGTATTATTGGAAATTAATTATTAATTAATCAATGTCATTGTTATCCACGATGGACTAAATCTACAGGAATATTATCATAGTTGTTAGTAAAAGGAAATTTGTTAATAGGAGAATTCGGGTCAGGATACGCTCTGAGAATCTGTTTTAATAAATTAAGGGATTTTCTTCGGTAAATGGTATGTGTCAGCCTATGTAACAGTAAACATTGTATACCAATTTGCATTGGTATCCGAATCAAGTATAGAAGTGAAGAGTAACGAAATATTTAAATTTTAAGAGGAACAACAGGGTATCAAAACATCTTGTAAGGATGGTCAAGAAACGTCTGTGGGAGGGAAAAATATCTACTAAAATAGACTTAAACAAGATATAAATTGTTCTATATAAAAATATTTAATTAGACAAGTTACTTTGGCATAAAGATGAAGGAAAATAAAATATTGTGTTAATAAAATATGAGTTGATACTTACGTTAGGCCATCAGTTTGTAAGAAACCGGATCCACAAGCGAATCCGTAACCGTGCGGTCCCCATTTCTTGCCGTAACAGGTCTTACAATACACATCTTTATCTGGACCATCGCAGGCATTGATAGAATCTAAGGTCTTGGTACAATCCTTGCACTTGAAACATTTGCGATGCCATTGGCGTCCCTTGGCGAGGACCTCTTCAGCAGCGAACACTACCCCACCGCAACGAGGACAACCTTGACCGGGTTTAGCCTTGATGCTGGTGGTATCGATAAGAGTTGTCTTGGGGGCTTGATCGCTGTATTTGTATAATTTTATTTAGTACGTGTGGGTTTTTCAGGAGATTGTGACATATTTTTTAGTCTTGCAATATTAAGATATACTTTTAACATTAAACAAAAGTTTTTATATAAGATAAATAAATTGAGATAATATTTATGAAAAATATTCCATTCGACATTATACTTAAAATTTTGGTTTTCATTGTATTATGTAATAGCTCTATACAAAATATATTCTGTTGTTATTAAATCTTCTTTTAAATATTTAAAATCTCAAACAATATTTTTAAAGGTCAGCTATGTATCAATAATTTACTATTGTTATAGTTTTAGTATAAATATACAGTGTCTGGATATTTTCGTATTTAAATTTTTTTGATTGATCCTTCCAATTATAACATTGTAATAACCATTTATTATCAATTTCGAATTAGATTGTACACTACCACCTGATAAAAGAAGGTAATTGATATATATTAGTGACCACGACTCATCTGACTATAATTGTTAAAAAATGGCATGTCAGATGAGGTATCGTATTCAGACCATCGACACATCTGTTTTAAAATAACAGGTAATAAGCCTATCAAGAAAACGCATCGTAATACTAGTAAAATTGCCTGGCATATCAAGCAGATCTGGAATATTGTTTAAGCAGGATTAAATGAACGATAAGGCATAAACTGGAGCTAGGCATGGCTGCCAAACAATTTCTAGTAGTTATCATGTCGGCGTTCAAAGACAATTATCTGATCAGGTAAAGGATCAGGTTCAAAAGAATCATGGAAAATGGACTGCGAGAAGATGGAACATACTGCTGATATGTCAGGGCTCCATAAAGTTCTCTCCAAGGATCCTCGGATAAATATACTCTCCTTCCATAGGGGAGTATTCTATGATTACACTTTAGTACGCGAAACCACTCTTTAGGGTGCATTTTTCTGTCTAAAATAAAACTAACACCACAAGACCACTACAGCCGGCCGTAAGAGCATCATTCCCGATCGGAAAAAAGACTTTATCCGAATACAACATAACTCTCACTGATTTAAAACCATGGCAAAATGGTTTTTTACGAAACGAAAAACAAGCAGAATTGGTACATAGTCGTAATAGACTTTTTACTGGACATGCGCCTGTCAAGGGATACCTGCATACTATTGCTATTTTATGGAGACTTTGTAGCAGAGAAGCAGTCAATCATATCTTGCATGACAGCGAGGCATTAAAGTGCAGGCGGTAAACACATTTTGGCGAGTAAAGAACTCTAAGAGGAGTTTTGGACTTCCAAAAACTACCAAAAGCATATGGTACACTATCCACTAGACCTGTACATACTGGTATAGAGATCCAGAATTCTGGAATGAGAGACAGTATCATACATAAATAGTATGTAGACGATTAGAAGTAAATACAGTAGAAAAAAATATGTTATTTATTTATTTATTGTAAACAACAATGAATTTTCATCAAGCAGAGGTCTCATTAATTCTTATATAAAAAAGTTTGTAATTAAAAATACCTCTGAAGGTTACAAAATAGTGTCACGATCTCAAGATAATATTAAAATTGGTTGAATTACAGAAAATTTTCTTTAATTTTTAAAAAATTATTCTTAAAATATGTATATTTATATATTTTTCAAATATTATTTGCCATCCAATACAATTTAAAGAAACACATTACCTACATTTCCACAAAAAATATTTTTCACTTTATCAGAAATTTTGAGAAAATACGTTATAAAAATTTGAGCACATTTAATACAGTTAGAATGAAGGGAATGAAAAATATTTAAAAAGTTATAACTAAATATGATACTACAAAATACTTCACCAAAATCATTGCAACTTGTAACGCAATAGATTGTTACTAAAACCGCTATAGATTTAAACATTGTCCAGTAAACAATCTTAAAATATATCTGGCCTAGAAAATATTAATATAACAGAAAATCTTTGTGTATTTATATAAAATGCTATTAGTTAACCTTTTATAAAAAATGTTCGACCTTTTCAATTAAAAAATAGGTCAAGGTCGTCTTTTAAAGCCAGAAATATATTTATGCGATACATTATCTCTTAATTTTAAATTTAAAAAAAAAAGGTGTTCTCACAATGTCCTTTATTTCCGATAAATAATAATGTATATGTTACAGTCCATCCAATTCGTTTGACCTTCCGTCAAAAGTAAAAAAACTCATGCAAACGGTTCAATTTATAATGTATGCATCAATATTAATTCCGTATTATCGAAAACTGTAAAATACGACAGATTTTAGATTCTCTAAACAGAATTGCGATATCAAAAAAAAAAAAAGCTTTCAAATGATGTAATATAAGATAAAGAATAATCAATAGTCGCTTCAAACAACAGTAACTTTTAAAATGACTCACCAAAGGCTACTGAGCATTTGGACTTGTGGCGAAAGCTACCACAGACGATTTGTGAAGCAAATATCGGTCAGAACCAGACATGCAGAAAAATAATCCTTTAAATAAATCCATATAATAAATTTAGTAATATTAAAAACTTATACGACACTGTACGACTTGTAGGAAAGTTAGGAAAGTATGAAAATAAGACATATAATGAATACAATATAAGATATATATATATATATATATATATATATATATATATATATATATATATATATAAATATATATATATATATATATATATATATATATATAAATATATATATATATATATATATATATATATATATATATGGGACCACTCAACAGAAATTAAACAGCGAATAATAAAAGCAAAAGCTGCATTCGTTAGAATGAGAACCATTTGTGCATTGATCCCTGTGCATTGTCTTCTGCAGTTGATTGTATGCATTACTTAGGCCTGCGTTCGTCACTAAATAAGTAGATAAATTGCTGGCTGTTTTTTTCTGTATAATTTGTTGAAGTATAAATATATTATCAACACAAGATCTGCCAGCACGGAATCCACTCTGGTCTTCAATTTCTTCATACTGATTTTCGATTCGTTCTTTTATCAACTGACTGTACAACCTTCCAATGAGCTAACAACGCTTATCCCCTGTAATTTTTATTTTTATTTTTGTTTCCTTTTTGTAGATAGAGCTTATACGGACCAAGCTTTAATCTTCTGGAATATTTTCTTGTTTGATTAGACATTTATTAAAGATCTCCGCCAAAACTCCGCCGAGTTTTATTAATTCAATGGGGATATTCCACGTCCTGTGGCTCTCATTTTTCATTTCTTTTAAGGTTCGTCTTATCTCGTCCAGGCTGATTGATTGTACTTCGTTTTTATCTATTGGATCTCTTCTAAAGTCTCTGTAATGTATTTCGCAATGTGGTCCTGCTTCCGTCAATATGCATTTGTTATATTCTTCCCACTCTGACATTCTGATGGGTTTTATTCTCCCTATTCCTACTACATAAAAATATAAAAAATCTGACAACTTAATTGCAAAATTCAAAATAAAATAAAAAATATCTTTTGTGACTACGTGTCGGCATTAAAACAGCTACTATCGAGTTAATAGATTGTATGAAAATTCAAAAAACTCAGTTTTCACTCTTTTATCTATAAAACAAATTTTAAGTGTTATCTTTCAACTTTTAATAAAATCATAAAGCCTAGAACTACATAAATATATCAACTTTCATAAATTAAAATAATTTTCTGTAATTTTAAATAATCTGCCTGTATAATTAAGAGAGCATTGCGAAATGCTTTTGTTAGTTCTTACTTTCTATCATTATATTGTGTTTTGGTTTTTTATTTATTGATGTAGGCATTGTTTTCAAAACAAAATATAAAGTAAGGAGATTGTATTATTAAAAACAGCTGTCACATATCAGATATAAAGCTGCTATTTAATACAAGAAAGAAGATACCTAAAGTGATGTACCTTTATTGTAATAAATAGTCGCTTTATATCGAAGTGACTGCTATTGTGAGTGACAGAGGGGTAACATCGACATTCACGTGAAAACGACAAATATAAAAACACGAAGAACAGTGATAATCACTTCTAAAATGTACCTCTGCCATTCAAGATCCAAAGCATCTGACATAAGCCCCAGGAAAAGTCCCCCGGCATGTCCAATTCCTCGAGGCCCGTAGCGCTGAGCATAGCAAGCTGTATTATACAAAATATTTAAAATGTTTAGATTGTGCTGCTATGGGATATTAGATTTTGACATTGTTTACGTAGAAGAAACACAGTTGATAGCTTTATAAAAAAAATTTAATTTTCCAAACTCATGTTTTTTATTTGTGACTTTATTTGTAAGTTTTTGTAGTACAATCATATATATATATATATATATATATATATATATATATTAAATATATATAATTTTATATATATATATATATATATATATATATATATATATATATATATATATATATATATGAAAATTACTAAGTTCTCAGAAATAACCGCTTTGAGAATTTATTATTCGGCGTTTCGAATACGAATTTATTGTTCGTTTGATAATAGCATCCATTTTGGAGCCATTATCAAAAGGTATACAGTTCCGTTCGAGTTCCTTACTCGTAACGTACCAGTATCGTGTTCTGTAGAACTACAAGAACCGTCAAACGGCACTGAGGTCTCAATCTTCCTACTCCTCAGTGTCGGGAGTTCTTCATCCATTTCCAAAATTCTTAGTCGGTGGTGGGATTGTTTGGAACGATCCCACCACCTATCTAGAAACAACGACCAAATTCATCATAAGTAAGTCTTCTCTACCTCCAGACATCAAAAAATCTCTTATACCCAGAAAAAATCATCCCAAATTCCAAGGATATACGGCCTGTCAAAAATCCATAAGCCCAATGTTTGCCTAAGACCCATCGTCAGTACATACAACTGCCCCACTCAGAAATTGGCAAATCATCTCGCTTTATACTTACAACCATTAGCCGAAAACCACTTGTCCGTTTTCAAAAACTCTTTTTAGTAAATTGATTTTCTGAAAAACATTTCTATTTTACCCTCAGATATACTAGTTAGTCTTGATATTGTATCTTTATTCACATTCCTATCGACGAAACTATTTCGATCTTGGAAAGTAAACATTAAATCCCCTAAGACACATTATCTCTTATAACAAACTGCATGTCTAATACATACTTTTCATTCTAAAATCATTTTTATAGTTAAATCAAAGGTGACCTAATGGAATCCATTCTCTCTTATGTAATAGCTGATATCTACATGGAACATTTTGAAACAACAGCCCTTTCCTCATCAAATCTCAATCCCACCTGCTGGTTACGGTACGTTGATGACACCTTTGTCATTTGGCCTCATGGTAAAGATACATTAGATCTCTTCCTCTCCCACCTGAATGGAATACACCCCAGTATTGGGATGTATATTGGTCCCAGATGGAAGTTGAGTCTAAAGCGTGCTTGCCATTCTTTGATGTTCTTATTTAGAAAAACCCACCTTACAGTTTTTGTTTTTCCGTGTATCGAAAACCCACTCATACAAACCGTTATCTCAATGCCCAGTCACATCATCACCCCACCCAACTCAATTCAGTTATCAACACTCTTGCTTCGTAACTAATATCATTTACAGCGTAAATTCAAATCAAATTTATTCACCGTCCTGTTCATAAACAGGTGATTATATTAGGAGAAACCGCAAGTCTACTAAGTGTGAGGATAAATGACCATGGAACATACATCAAAAACTGACTTCGACAGATCAGAGATATGCAGACATACCTGGGACAATGAACATAAAGTACAATGGAAAGATGAACAATAGTCATGAAAGAAACAGACACAAAAAAGAAAAAAATGAAAGAAGCAGCCTTCATCCAAGTCAATGAAACATGTGTGGCAAATTCATCAGCAGAATGAAGCAAGGCTTTGGTTACCAAGACTTAAAGAAAAAGTCACCAACAAGAATATACCAACAATATCAGAATAAGAAACCCAGTACACACATCATTCTCTATCATACTCATTACATATGCAACATACAATACACGTTCATTCAACAGGAATATTCTACACACATACAAACATTAACGGCACATGTATTAACAATCCTGAACAATTAGATAATCAGGGTTTGAATTTTCTATGTGGCAAAACATTTTAGCCAAATGAGGCTGTTGCCTACAACCTCGTAGGCAAAAGTAAATCTACCTCAATTTTGCTGACATATAACCTTGTCAACAATCTTAAAAGTTATATACATAGACATATTCATAGACATATAATACAAGATAGACTGATGGTTGCAATACCAGCCCGTTTCCTTAGTGCGACAGAAAATTGACCCAAAGCGGTCCCTGCATCTCTTTCTAATGGGCCGGTACCACGTGACTTGGTCTCATTGGTCATTAACTTTACGTGGTCGTTAAACCTGCCAAATGAGAAAGAGATGCACTGCCACATGTTGGGGTTTGAAAATAATAATAATAAGATCGCCCCCTAGAGGCGCAGCGTCAGGGGTTGGTTTGTTATAGTCTTTTCATAATGTTATGTCTATTATATAACTTTATTCTTATGTTTATTGTTTCTTCTACATAAACGATTTGTGGTAGGATTGTAAAAATATATTAAAACATAAGTTAGCTAATATACATAAAAACTTTTTTGGAATTTTTGTAATATTAATTAACAATTGGCAAAACAGGCTAATACTTACTTTTTATTTTAAAATAACCCAAGATAACCTTACAAGAAGAAAGTAGTTTTACCTTTTAATATGAATTAATAATACAAATTTATTTTGCATTCGTTTTAAATCATTATGGTTATTTAAATCAATTTTTGCGTTTTAGTTAATCATATTTTAAACCAAGTATTATAAAAGCAGTTACTTATTTAATATTTAATAGCTCTAAATAGTGTTTTTCATTTTTGTCAATATTATTAATAAAATAATAATACAAAAATAAAAGTGAACAGGATACCAATAGATAATTTTATAGAATATGATCCTAAGCATTTGTTGACGGGTACCGCTGAATCAGATAGTCGTGTACATTACATATTTTTATTTATATTGGCTTTGACCTGAAGTACAATTTACAGATTTATATTGTTGTACATTAAAATACTGGCAATACTGCTCTAGCATCAAAATCTAAATAATAAGTGATGATCGCCAATAATAGCCATAACGCCGCGTATAGAGTTATGCCATCCGTCGCCTGTGTATGCTTTATAGAAGCGGTGGTCTCCATCAAACGTCATACGCCGCCTATAGCATTACGCCCTACGTCGCCTCTGTATGCTAACTGATGTACGCAACTTCAGATATCGGACTTCGATGGTGGCAGTTTTAGTTCAGTCCAACATCTGAAGCCGCGTATAGCTCTTACATGCTGCTTTAGACATACAATAAGAGACCGCATAAAGTATTAAATTTATTATAATATACAGCATTTAGACGTAACGCTCTAGGCGGTGTAAGGCCGCGTATAGCTTTATTAAGGATCACCGCCTTAGTGTATAACATAACTGATCAGTCGGATTTTGTTGTCTGATTTTGATGAGCAAATAAAAGTGAAATAGGTTTTTTATAATAACAAAACATTAATTTGGCTTGAACTGGTTACTAATGAAAAAGTCCTATTTTTTACACAGAACTTAAAAGTACCGTCAGGCGAATATTTTTTTAAAATGGCACCAATATTAGAACTATTGGACGTTTTGGGACTTTTTAATAACCTTTTATTAACTATTTTTTTGAGTTTTAATTGTGTAGTTTGTAATGTTTCCTATGACGTTAGCAACATAGCCATTTTTCCAGGGCTGTTTTCTCAATAAACGCGTCCTTAATTTTATTTAAAACAAAGGTTATGTAAGCTCCAGTGAAAGATCTAGATATTTTCAATTTAATAATAATTTAAATTCTTATAGTGTCCCTAACGTCTAGAGTGTGTTGTAATCCGATAGCACCATCGTAAGTTGTTTTTCCATTTCGTTATTATTATTTGTATTTGTAACTGTTTACGGTGAAAAAAAAAATAAATATGCAATGTTTCTCCCTAAACCAAGAGTAATATTATTTCCTTTAAAAAGATTCTAAACCTTTTGTATTTTTTAGGAAAGAAAAGTCTTTTTTTTCAATCCAGCAGGAAGATTCTTGTAAACGGCGTCCAAATTTAAATAGTTTGTAGTTACTCCTTTCTAGTTCCTTTTTTATTCACTTACCTACGACCCAGCTCTCCGTTCCGCTTTGTTTTGCTGATCCTATCTCCAGCCCAGCAATTTCTGTCCCGAGTTTTCAACCCACTATAAATAATACCCTTTGTGGTAGGCAATATAACGCTAAATATTTAATATTAATTTTATTTTTATCATTTTAGTCATTTATCAAAGTATTATTTTCTGAAACATTTTCTCGTAGTTCTTCTTTATTTTTAAGTGGACTAAATTTTGAACAGTTCAAAGCATATTTATTCCCATATGTCATAGTTAACATCTAATAGAGCCTTGTAGAATTTTAACTTTACTTTCGTTAGAATTTTTATATCATACAACCCCTTTTTTATTTCGTTTAACGTATCAAAATATAATATTGATCTATTTTTAATAACATGGTTTAAAATACAATTAATTATCGATAATATGCTATATATTATCCCGCAGTTATTCACCGTATTGCCTTTTTTATTTTTGTAATATACACCTGAAGCACCATTACGGCAAATATATTAGATAATATTAGCTATGTACTACGACACTCTTAAAGCGATTTGGTAAGTTAAGAAAAGCAATAAAAAGTACCTGACGGCAAAACAGTCGCTCTGAAGAGTGCCACCTCCTTGACCATATCCGTAACCTTTAGGTCCAAATCGTTTTCCGTAACACACTAAGACACAACATTTACTTAAAAAACGTAGAGTGCTTAGGTAATTTAGAAAATATTGTAGAAAAATCAATTTTTGTTTACTTTTGTATTGATATAGATCAAAAGATGTTCTAATAAAGACATATTCTCGTATTATAATAAAATAATATAGATAGCCAAGTATCTTCTCGATATTAAAGAATTTTAATTTTACTTTTAACAACATAATCTTAAATCTCAATCAGAAAAGAGACTTAATTAAACTATTCTTAAAAACACAATAAGAAGCTTACATATCAGCCTTATAAGTTGTATTCTTGATTATTGAAATTTGGCTATTATTTTAGTCAAGACTCATGTCTCCGATACAGCTCATGGTAGCCCTGGGCTCCTCTAAAACTTTATTCTATTTTTATCCATTTAAACCAAGTCATCACTATGTGACAATGCTTGTTTTGCAAGTCTTTTATGATGTTATCTAGGGATAATTTGGTGCCACTTTTATTAAGAACATTTATTCCATTCGAATTACTCGGCTTAGCCATCCTTGGCACGTCAGTTTAATGAATAGAAATATATTACAAATACACTGAGCGTTGCAATACAGCGTCGTTCCCCCAGTGCGACAGAAAAAACTGACGCAAAGCAGTCCCTACATCTCTTTCTAATGGGCTGGATTTTTTGACCACTTGACCTGAATAACCAATGGGAAGGTCACGTGGTCGATAGACCTGGCCCATTAGAAAGAGATACAGGAAATGCTTTGCGTCAGTTTTTTCTGTCGCTTTGGAGGAACGATAATATACTGCAGCGATCAGTCCATTTGTGTTATAAGTCTATGATTTAATGTACAATGTACGATGTACAATGTTAGGTTATTGTATCAAATTATCATTTTCTCATCCTTTTTATTTTCATTATGCACCTTTTAGTCCACTCCTTAGAGCTTTATCATCATCATTCTGGCTTTACAATCCAGATTTGGCATTCTCAGCAAAATTCAGCTTGTTTGTATGATTTTTAGAGGTTTAGAGGCATTTTAGCCTTTGACGACACGAGTATTTCTGTCACGTATGTTAAGATGACCTAGTTCAATGTTTTATATATTTAAAGTTTGTATTTTTACTGGTACACTATGACTTTAGTAGTGAGGCCAGCCCATACGTTGCATGCTTATATTCTTCTTTTTATTTCAAAGTCATTATCGTTATGTAATCTATATTTGGTTTGTAGGTTTGTGGAAAAAAAATCTTTTTCTATCAGGATGCTGCATCATGTAATATAAGCATTTTGACAATGGCTAAAATCCATGAATTAAAATTCGAATTGTCGAAGCATCTACCGTATTCACTAAATTTGGTCCCTTACGACTTTCATCTGTGTTATTTTTTAAAAAAATATGCGTGGAAAGCATTTTTCATTAAATGATGAGGTCATAACAACTATGGAAGGCTATTTTGCAGCCCTTCCAGCTTCCCAGTTTAGGGATGAAATTTCTAAGAACATGTGGTTAAATTGTTATTTTTGGCATGTCTTCTTTGATAATGTGTCTAAGTTTGGTATTTGGAGCTCATCATCACAGTCATGAACATCTTGTCCGATGTGTTGTGGTGCATTATTGAACTTCAAAAGCGCAGATAGTTTAAATAATGATACTCTACTGGTCGCGGTCATCTGTTACATGTACTAGCTCAATATACTGTTTGTTGTGAAGCGTAATGCTCAGCGCTGTGGAGATCTGCCTCGTTGACGTTGATCTGTAATCTTCCTTGAACCACCAACTGCTACATTTTGTGATCATATCGATGGATATCACCAGATAACGTTTTTAAGAGTACAAAGTACTAGAGGGACGTTGACTGGATTTAATTTCATCTAGAACCAAGACATTCGTGCGGCGAGCCGTCCATCAAATTCAAAATAGTCGTTTTTATGTCCACATTTTTAAAGCGTGTATAAAAGACCAGAGTTGAAGTCCACAGAGTTCAGTCATTGCTGCCCTTGCTAGTTGCATGGGTCTTCGAATTTCAAGTTCACAACTGCCTGTGTCGTTAACTAGAGCTCCAAGGTATGCCATAGAAGACACTACTTCACACCCCGCAGTAGCTCGTGTTTTAGGATAGTGTTATTGGCGATCAATAACTATGGTTTTAATTTTATTGTAGTTATCTAAGAGTCTAAAGTTAAGACTTTCTACCTCGTGTTTTTTAATAAAGTAGTGATTTCTTCTGAAATAGAGGCTAAAACGTTATATCGTTTATAAAACGCTAGTTAGATGTCTGGATACCGCCTAGGTATTTTAATAAGAAGCTGTTGGTTCCTAATTTCTGTTAGTGGCTTTATTAATTCTATTATTATCATTTTAGTAAGGTTGGATGGAATGCCCAATAGTTATATATTGGTGTAAGAGCCAGGAGCTATGTTTTTCTTGATTTTTAATATATACTTGGTCACTTGGATATGATATGTTCCATTTTGGTATTTTATTAATGGATTTTATTTTGTTGATTGATTTTAACCTTCCAATATTTACTTTTTAGTTCTTATAATAAAAAATGTACTTATTAAACAAAAATTGATCTTAATATATTTCCAGAGATAGATGCAAATGTTACTAAAACACACCTTTACAGTAAATATCCTTGTCAGGACCTTCAGCAACATTGACGGAGTCCAAACCTTTGTTACAGTCAGCACATTTGAAGCAAGTTTTGTGGAAGGCCTTAAATAAAAGTTAACAAAATCTTAAAAAATAAACAAAATCAAAAAACAAAACGGGAGCAAAGTAACATAAAACAGTGTACAGTACAGTTTCAAAACTTTACATGGGACCTGCATGCTTGAAATGTAAAAAACATTTCTATTTTGTACCTCTGCAATATACCATCCCGTCTGGTCCATCACAGTGTGATGTTGAATCTAACCATTTCTCACAATTGTTACATCGGAAGCATATTTTGTGCCAGCCCTATGTAAAATTTATGTTAAAAAAATTTAATTTGTAAATAAATAAATATGTGACTAAATATAGAAAATAGTTGGTTAATTGGTTAGTGTCCAATGTCTTGATTGCTGTCCAAAGTTAAGTGGGAAATTATAAAAGTTTTGGATTTTATTTTAATTATTATCTTCATTTAGTGTTATGAAATCAAAATGAAATTATAATGCGTTTTCTTTCATAGTATTTTTTTAATGTATATAAATCGAGTTAATTAATACTTGAAGGAACGGCTAAAAAACACTATTTCAAGTAGATATTTTTTAAATTGCTTTAAGTAGTATGATAATCTAAATATATACTTCCAGATATTTAATAATTAGTATTACCTATACCTTAATATTCAATGCTTTAATTTTAGTATTAGACATTACCCGACAATATATTCCTACAGTTAAAATGAATAGTAAACATACAGTGTGGAAACCGCTTATGGAATAGAATTGCTTGTGTCCTTATTTTAGAAAATTATAAAAAACGCTGAGACGCGTCAACTTTCAAAATATAAATTTGCTCTTTTTAAACAGATATTTAAATATACTCACTCACTCAAGTTTAGCATAGTGCATATTGTTTATTTTAAATGAAACCTCTGAGTTATCAATACGATTGTCTTACTTAAGCTGCTTTATCTTCTGATTGACTTTCTCTAATACGTCGGTTTGCAATCGGATAGCTACAAATTGAAGTGCTGAAAGGATTTTAAGGCCCTAATGACTTTATCTATGATTACTTTAAAATAAATTGATTGCATTTCCTAGCTTAAATTATGCAAATCCTATGTTAGGTTTCTCCAAACAGGAATGTCCACGACTCATGTAGCCAGAACTGCTAAAAAATAGCATGTGTCAGATGAAGTGTCTTGTTCAGACCATCGACATATTTGTTTTAAAATATAAATTAAGGAGTCTATCAAGTAGAGTGATATAAGAGTAGTCCTAGTAAAACAGACTATGAGCTCTGTGCTCAGGAGCCACGACCTCACCCTAGAAACAAAAATAAGGCTTCTTAAATATTACGTGTACTCAGTGCTTCTGTACGGAGTAGAAAAGTAGACATTGAAGGCGGAAAATCTATCAAAACGTCAGGCTTTTGAGCAATGATTATACAGAAGGATCCTGAAGATACCGTGGACAGACAAAGTAGTTCTACGTAGGATGAACACAACCGAGGATTTGGTTAACATCATGAAGGGCCGTAAGCTGCAGTACTTGGGACATATAATGAAAAACCAAGGCAGGTATGAGCTGCTCCAATGCATTTTTCAAGGTAAAATTAAAGGGAAAAGACCCCCAGGATGAAAAAGAATATTCTGGCTTACTAACCTGATAGCATGGTATAGAAAGACCTTAACACAGCTATTTCGTATAGCAACCAACAAGAAGAAGCAGAAGAAAACAGACTGAGAAGCATAACATGCTGACTTGGAATATTGTTTAGGAATATTACACGAACGATAAGGTATACACTAGATCTAGAAGTATAACCAGAAATAGTTAACAATTAATCGAAAATTTAGGGCAATTATCACAAATCTTCGACTTCATACAATAAGGAACTGATAAGAGTAAAGGTCGTGGCATATTATCGTGCACGTTGCGTTTCCATCACATAGCGTTTCCGAAAAATATATTTTAAATGTTTTTAAATATGAACAACGCACACTGTCTGGATCATAGCGTTTCAGACAATTAACGTTTCCGTTCAGTGTATTCGAAAACAATATGTTACGGATGCCGACGGCTACGTAACGAGTCGTAACCGGTTTGTAAGGATAATGTTAATTAGATGTCCGTCGTTTTCCCCTTGTTATTTATTTAGGTCTTTGTTTGATTTTGATACAGAGTATTTAAAAAAATAATTTTCGAGGCTGTTTTGCCATTTATGCATGTGTTTTTATTGCGTTGTGACAATTAATCACGGAAGCGATAAACAATTAGGAATTTAATAATAATTAATAGGTTTACCAATTATTTTGGAATGAATAGGATTCAGTTTAAATATGTTTTAAATTTAATTTCACCTTCAGTTAAAAAACAAAATACTACATTTAACGAAGCCATACATATCAAACCAAAAAGTATTTTTAAAAAGAAGAGGTATCACTTCGGTACAAAAGTCCTAATTGTTTATCACTTCCGTGATTAATTGTCACAAAGCAATAAAAACACATGCATAAATGACAAAATAGCCTCAAAAATTATTTTTTTAAATACTCTTTATCAAAATCAAACAAATACCTAAATAAACAACAAGCGGAAAATGACGGACATCTAATTCATATTATCCTTACCAACCGGTTACAACTCGTTACGTAGCCGTTGGCATCAGTAAAATATTGTTTTCGAATATACTGAACGGAAACATTAAGTGTCTGAAACACTATGTTCCGGACAGTGTGCGTTGTTCATATTTAAAACCATTTAAATTATATTTTTCGGAAACTAAACGCTATGTGCTGGAAACGCAACGTGCACGATAATATGCCACGACCTTAACAGAGAAGAGTTTCGTCAAAAGGTTAGGGGATTGGGACAATTATCACAAATCCTCGACTTCATACAATAAGGAACTGATAAGAGTAATAGTTCATTAGGATAGTAACAGTAACATTAGGAGGAAATATAACACAATGCAGAAATATCAAGGTTATATAAAGTTCCCGCTAGGTATAATTATACCTTCATTCCATAAAAAATTAGATGAATACACTCAGAAAGGTAAATAATCCTTAAAAGAACTTTTTAAGGTGAACTGTCTTCAATCTGAAATAAAACTAGTAAGTATCACTACCACTTCACCACAACAAAAGGGCTCCTGCAGGGTGGTTCCACATCTCCAACCCTATTCAAAATATACTTAGAGAAAGCCTTGACTACATGGAAAAGAAAATGCGAAGGCATGGGAGTACCGGTACGGAACGAATACCTATATACGTTAAGTTTTGCAGACGATCAAGTAGTGATTGCACAAGACCAAGACGACCTCAGCTACATGATGAAGAAACTACAAGAAGATTATACCAAGGCTGGCCTAGATATTAACCTAGCGAAAACAGAGTACCTATCTACAAGTGAAGAAGACATAGAAGATCTACAGATTGATGACAACGTAACAATCAAAGGAAAGGATAAATTCAAATACCTGGGGTTTATAATCACGAAAAAGGCAACAACAGAGGAAGAAATTACACAAAGATTAGGACAAACAAGAACAGCAATCCGACAACTTAACTCAGTATGGTGGGATAGACACCTAAATATGAAGACAAAAACGCAGATTTATAAAACATTAGTGCGAAGTATTATGACATATGGGGCCGAAAATTGGATCATAAACAAGAAAAACAGCAGTAAGATAATAGCAACAGAGATGGAATGCCTGCGAAGATGCTGCAGAGTAACAAGAATGGATAGGAGAAGTAATGACGAAATAAAGCAAAGAACATCAATAGAAACAGACATACTAACATATATAGAACAAAAAAGACTAAAGTGGTATGGACATGTAAGAAGAGCTAGCGACAGCAGATGGATAAAAAGAATAACCGAATGGAGCCCCATAGGAAGGAGGAAAAGAGGACGACCCCGAAAATCCTGGAGGAACGAAGTAGACGACGCCATGAGTAAGAGAGGACTAAACGATGGAGAATGGAACAACAGAGAGAGATGGAAACGGTTGAGCGAGGGAAGGCAGTGAATACTGTAGAATCCCTAAATATATATAAGTATCACTAGACATATGGCACACTCTAGACTGAAGACCACAACTTATATTTTAATAAAAAACTGGCGTATGGCAAAACAAGAAGTAGATCAGACCAAAACCAAATAGGCAATAGACTCATTTGAGTCATATAAATCGTCGGGTCCGAACGGAATTTATCCAATACTTCTACAAAAGAAAAATAACTTTCTGTGCAAAAATATATGTATGATAATAGAGGCTAGCTAAGGTACATACCAAAAGCATAGAGACTCATAAGAAGAAGGACAATATACATATTATGCGTATAAAGTAGGTATCTCTTCAAATACGATACTGCGTCAACTCGTACAAGAGATAAAGTGCGTTTTCAAAAATAAAAAGATGAAGCTGGGAGCATTTCTCTATATAGATTGAGCATTCGACCTACAACTATACAAATACAAAAGCGATTTACCTATAAGGATTACACGAAACAAGCTTCTGGATCTACATAAGAGAATAAATATACCCACAAATAGTCAAAGATAGTGTAGAAATGTCTTAAAAAAACTCGCAGAATGGCGCTACAAAGCATTGCCACAGTTATATAGGTGCTAGATTGTCATGTAATACAAGCTAATAAAAAATCAGATCAACTTACCTAGAAGAATAAAGGTAAAATAATATAAAATACACTTTACTTAAAATCTTCTACACTTTAACTAAATTAAGATTATGTACAGAAGACCTTCTTATATCCAGGTACAGAGAGGTTAAATAACTTATAGAATATTGGGTACATATTCTAATCTACATCTACCCATTTATTTATTTCTTCACTGATTTACTAATACCGAACCCACATAACTAAAACTATTATTGCCAAAATAATTTCTCATACGGCACAAGAAGATCAACAAAAAAACAACTAAAGAAAATAAGGAAGAGAACCAACGCGGCCTTATTGATCCTAAACCTTTGGAACTGGATCCATATGCAAATAAGAAAAAAAACCAACGCGACCTTATTTATCCTAAAACTATGGAACTGGATCCATTTGCAGGCTAAAACTCCGAACACGAAAAGATACTTTCAAAAAGTAATCAGAAAACCGCCATAAAACTCATTAAGTATCTAAAGAGGACCATCAGTTAATTAAAAAGGTTTAAGTATCTATTGAAGGAAGGTATCGATCCAAAAAAGCTGGACAGTAGTCGCTAAAACTATGCGAAAGCCAGTACTATCGATATCAGGTGGGCTTTTAAAACCTTTGAGATTACAGTTAAACGGCCTATACACCTAACGATTTATCAAACTGCATGCAGTACTGCATCGGTTAAAACTGCCGCAGTAACGATAAATCGTCACGTGCGTAGGCAAATTGGATGCTGCGTAGTACGTAGTAGTCGTGTCGTTCGCAGTACGGAGCTTCCATAAAATATCGTAACAACGATCGTGTTTGAACGCAAGTTGTAACATGTGTGGAGTCTTGACTACGACAGTATTATTGTTGATAGCCAGTTATTGGAACATTAATCATGGACAGTAAACAAAAAAAATTCTGGGAAGAGTTTATTGAAATATATAGACAAAACAGCTGTCTATGGAATGTAAAATCAAAAGAATATGCAAATAAAATAAAGAGAAACTCAAGTTATGATATTTTATTTAAGAAATTTCAGGAACTGTTTCCAGAAGGGACAAAAGATGTAATGAAAAAGAAAATAAATAATATAAGAACATCTTTTAGGCGTGAACTGAAGAAGGTAAGATCCATTAACAACCACTGTTTACCCCATTTTTGTCTTTTTCACTGATGTTTCATCATCTTCATCAATTAATACCGCGGTTATAAGGGCCGCAACTTTTCTTTTTGAAAATCTTGATGACATAATCCTCACTCTTTTAATAACAACACCACAAATACGATAAATGTGAACTACTGTAGTACGATATGTGTTGCATCGTATGTACAGAAAATGACAGTACTGCAAACCTTACGATTTTCTCTACGACCTGCAGTATAAACACGCAGTACAATAAATCATTACGTGTGTAGGGCGTTTTAGAAATGGGGTTAGATGCCAAATGATCCATTTATCTACTAGCAGTACCTATATTCTGGATATTTTAAGTTTTCTCGTTCTAACTTTCAAATTTTTTTCATTAAAAATTAGGCTCTGTTTAGTCTTTACTCGCATTCATGTTCAATGTTTTTTACTAATACTACACTATAAATTAATCATCATCATCATCATTGGTGCTACAACCCTATAAAAGAGCCTTGACCTTCCCAAGTCTATTACGCCAGTCAGTTCTATCCATTGCCAACTGTTGCCAGCCTATTTGTCTACCATCCTCATCTACACCATCCCTCCATCTGAGTTTTGGTCTACCCCTTTTTCTACTTCCCACAGGTTGTGACATAAGGATTCTTCTAGGAGGGTTGTTCTGCTGTGATCTTGCCAGATGTCCTGCCCATCTTAGTCTTCCTATTTTTATAAAGGATACTACGTCTTTACCACCAAATATATGTTTATATCTGTGATATATCTCGTAGTTGTACCTCCTTCTCCAAACATCATTTTCACAGATGCCACCAAATATTCTTCTCAGGATCTTTCGTTCAAATATAAGCAGGAGATTTTCATCTGCCTTGGAAATAGTCCATGCCTCCGACCCATATGTCAAGACTGGTTGTATAAGGGTTTTGTATATGGTTATTTTTGTTTTTTGGATTATGTTTCTGCTTCTCATATGTCTACTCAGTCCAAAATAGCATTTGTTTGCTAGGATTATTCTTCGCTTGATTTCTTCCGTCATGACGTTCTCCTTGGTGATCAGGGAGCCTAAGTATGTGAATTTGTCCACCACTTCAAAGGTAGAATTATCAACCGTCAATTGGTGGCCGATGTTTCTGGCTCTATTTTTGGGTGTTGATGCCATTATCTTAGTTTTATTTTCATTTACTTGCAGGCCCATATTTTTTGAGGCGTGTGACAAGGTGGTATACATTTCTTCTAGCTTGCGTGTTGTGCGGGCAACTAGATCAACATCATCTGCATATGCCAAAATTTGTGATGATTTATTAAAAATGTTTCCTCTGCTGTCTATTTGGGCATCCCTGACCGCCTTTTCCAAAGCTATGTTGAAAAGGAGACACGTCAGCGCATCTCCCTGTCGCAGCCCAACATGCGTTTCAAATGCCTGTGATTGTTCGCCCTGTATTTCGACTTTGCTAACAACTTTACGCATTGTAGCCTTAACCAATCTTATCAGTTTATCAGGGTTGTGGAATTCATCCATGGCTTCATACAATTTATTTCTTAGGACACTATCATAGGCCGATTTAAAATCTACGTAAAGATGGTATGTGTCGATATTAAATTCATTTTTTTTTCCAGTATTTGCCTTAGCACAAAGATCTGGTCTGTTGTTGACCGACCAGGCCTAAAACCACTTTGATATTCGCCAAGAAGCTTCTCTGAATATTCACTCAGGCGACCATATAAAATACTCGAAAATATTTTGTATGCTGTATTAAGGAGGGTTATTCCCCTATAGTTTCTACATTCTAATTCATCGCCCTTTTTGTGTAGCGGGCAAACGATCCCAATACACCACTCTTCTGGGATTTGTTCCTCATTCCAGGCTCTCAGTATGATTTTATATATATGATTAGTCAGAGTAGCACCTCCACATTTCATAAGTTCCGCGGGTATACCATCACTTCCTGGAGATTTATTATTTTTCAGGTGTTTTATTGCATCCCGTACTTCCTGAATTGATGGAGGCTCCAATGGTGTATTGTTGTTTGCTCCTGGGTGTGGTTGATTTGGATCTTCTACTTCGGTAGTAAGCAGTTCTTTATAGTGTTCCACCCACCTTTTCAATACTTCTTCTTTTGTATTGAGTATATGCCTCTCCTTATCCTTACATAGTCCGATCCTTGGTTTAAATTCTTTTCTTGCTCTATTTAGATTTTTATAGAATTTTCTTGTTTGATTTTCCTTTTTTAATGCCTCAATAAATTAAATCTTAAATAATGAAAAAAAGGTTAGTACTTAACACTGAGCTCTTGTACAGTACTATTACATACATTTTATCAGCCTACCCTAAATATATTGTAATGTTAGTTATTATCTCATCTCACAAGTATCACGATTTTAGGTATATCATTTTTATTTGGTTCATATTACAAATCTTCTCAAAGTACTCTATAATATGCTTTTTATTTGCAAGATGAATAAAAATCATAGGACCATTTGGTTTTTTATTCTTAAATTTTTTCGTTAGCTGCTTTATAATAAAAATTGCATGTATTATTGATCGACATAATATATTCACATTTATTGTCGAATATTTTTAATTGACACATATTCTTTAACAAAAAATGAATGAAATCATCAATCGGAATGCGTTAGCATTAACTGTGATTATTCTTCTTTCAACATCTAGGTTGAATTTTGTCGAGTTCTTAAAATTTCAGTTTTTTAAATAATATTACTATTTAATTATCTTTAATATTAATCAATAAATATTGTGGGACCTAACAAACAGTATCAATACTTACTCTTCCACGCGCAAGCATTTGCTCGGCAGCATAGACGAAGCCTCCACATCGGGGACATCCTTCACCGTCAGGAGCTTTAGCGATAGCTCTTGGCAGCAAAGGAGCACGGCTTTTTACAAAGTCGTCCTCGCTGAAAAGACAAGGAGTTAGTAGTACTAATTTTATCAGTAAGCCAAATGCTATTATTAAGAAATTATTTGTAGTGTGTTAATAAGCAATATAAAAAGTAAAACAGCTATGATTAGCCCAAATGTTGAATTAACACTGTACAACAATCAATATTTTTGTTGCTCTCTGAAATAAAAATGAGTGTTCTAAATATGTAAAGTATGTTGATTAAGTACTACTATTTAGAGATGTATAGTTGTATTGAAATGTGTTAAAGTTGAAAAATTTACAAAAATATATAAACTAAAATAATAAAAAAAAACTTTCTTGACATATTGCAGGTACAGTTAGCTTCTGGAACATCTTTAATTAGTTACCAGCAGTATTCAGCAAGAATATTCAGTATATTTTTTCCTAGCTGCAATTTTTTCATTTCTGATATAAGTAAGCAATATTACTGCTACTATTGCTATAGATAAAATAGAATATAATAACAAAACAATAGAATTTTTAAATAATCAAAACATTGAAACGTTACACAAAGATCCAACAGAAAAGTATCAAAAACAAATTAAGCTAGCATTAAAATTCAAAATCAATAGTAAATCGAATAGAACAGAAATACCTCAGTATCATGGGACGTGTGCGAACTCATCACTATATAGCCCCCCATAAAATTATTAGACCCTCGGAGATATAGTAAACTGATCACCGGCATCCTTGGAGATTGGTAAACTCATCACCGCAGATAGGTAAACTCATCACCGGGATTTTTGCCTGGTTTCTAATGCGAAAATTGCCTCTTACCTGTTAAACTATTCGTTTATGTAATAATTTAATAAAATCAGAAATTATTTTAAGCAAGTTGTTTAAAATTTAACTGAGATATTAATATGTCACACGGTGTGGCCTATTAGACGTATCTGCCAATCTAAATGGATTTGAGATCTAAAAATTTAGTTACATAGGATTTCGATAGTGAACTTTAAAATGAAAATATTTGTCAACATTTGCTATTTTTGTTTATATCGGAAGTAGTCCTAACTTCGTTATTTGATTTTCATTGCATTTTTATATTCCTCATTGAATTCTCGAAATAATTTGTTAAGCATATATTCGGTCTAAGTCTTATTGTTTTGGCGTTATTTGACTTAAAAATTTGATCTTAAAAATAATAGACGATTTTGGAGAGGAAGTAAATATAAAATGTCTAAAAAATAGGAAAAGCTAAAAACTTGAGTGTGCTATTAGTGCATTGAAGTCGAAGGAAACTTCGACTTGTACAAAGATCCCACAATTGTGCTTTTAAAAGCAATTTTTTTACATTTTTTGGTTAGTTTTCGCCATTATTTGTAGGAGTCAGATGAGTTGTTCATTTCATTTTATAAACATCATGACAATTAACCTCAATTAGTGTAAGATACAAAATAATTTTTATTCTGTAATTTATACTTATTTTGTTTATTGTAGCACCCTGATGATACAAATAAAGATTTGCGAAAGCTTGGTAGACTAAACAGAGTACTTCTTTGTCCTATCTTCAGCTGCACACCCAAATAGTTATGTTTTGAAGTCTAACTGATCAGCGTTGACTACAAGCATTTATCGCTTTTTCATATATATATATATATATATATATATATATATATATATATATGAGTCCAATTAAGTCGGTACCATATGGAAATTTTTTTTATTTTTAGCTTTATGAAAAAAAATTTATTTGATCTACATAGAACTTCAATCATCAGAATCAGATATTAGTATTCTTCAGTCATTTACGCGGTTCGTTAAACAACATGAATTTTATTAAGACTTTTTTTTAACAAACCGCGTATACAACTAGAAAAATTTAATATCTGATCATTGTATTCTAGGTTTTAGATCCTTCAAAACTTTTTGTGTAACATAAATATTTTATATAACAAAATTCATAAAACTAAAATTAAAAAGGTTTCACATATGGTGCCGACTTAATTGGATACCCTGTATATAATATATATATATATATATATAATATATATATATATATATATATATATATATATATATATATGTATATATATATATATATATGTATATATATATATGTATATATATATATATATATATAACAATGTGTGACTTTAACAATTTAATTAGAAATCTACAGCAACAAAGTGATATTATGCCTTGCCTACAAGAAACATCGTATACAGTTAA
This sequence comes from Diabrotica undecimpunctata, assembly GCF_040954645.1. NCBI lineage: Eukaryota > Metazoa > Arthropoda > Insecta > Coleoptera > Chrysomelidae > Diabrotica > Diabrotica undecimpunctata. Next base: position 116,862,965 of record NC_092806.1, on the reverse strand, counting down.
CTTAAAGAACTTAATTACGCTGATTTTTTTGTGTTTGATCAGGATGATTCGCGAAAACCAGTGCAAAACAACTAAACAAAAACGGTATAAAATTTCTACTCACCAGTTGTATGACATTTAGCCTTACACCCTTTCGTCGCACAAGTCCACAAAAGGCAATTCGATTTTTTTAGAGTCTTTCGCAATTGAAATTTGATATTATTGATAATCATTATTTTTTGTTCACGTTGGCTCAAGACGTAATCAATTAGCAGTTCACTATCCATGTTGAAGAAACAAGGACAAACGAAGAGAAATTTTTCTTTTCGCATGATTTTAGGTAGCTATCAATAGAATTTTGTGGAATTCCCAAATAAAAACCAATAAATTGCAGTTGCATTTAAGACATCTGGATTTGGATTATACTGTGAAATTACCAAAAACTAGCCGTTTGCTGGGATTTTATGGTCTATACCTGATCCGGGGTGCAGGTAGGCCAGTGATCAGTTTACCAATCTCTTAGGGTCTATTTTAAAAACCCCACTTTTATGGCGGTGATCAGTTTGTACTATGTACGAGGGTATTTATGGTAATTGGTGATGAGTTTACGTGTACCCGTATCATGAACCCACAGCCTCCTAAATTATACTCTTTCATTAAACTACACAAACCGGATCACCCAATAAAACCTGTAGTGTCTTTTTATACAGCTCCGTCATATAAACTTTCAAAAAAACTGTTAGAGATTATTTTAGAACACACTAAATTTTCACCTAAATTTACCATAAAAATACAATAGAACTAGTTAATAAAATACAACATTTTCAGTTACCTAACAACTCCAGATTAATTTCATTTGACGTAAAAAATCTTTTTCCTAGTATGGCTCCTACAGAAACTTTTATTCTAGTAAAAAACCTTTTAGACCAAAATAGTACAAATCCAATCATTACATCTGAAATTTTACATCTTCTTGAAGTTTGCATAAACCAGGACTACTTTGAATTTAATAATGAATTATATACAAATAACAGTACAGGACTTATAATGGGCAATCCTCTAAGCCCATTGCTATCAGATATTTTTATGGATCATCTAGAGACAAAGATTTCAAAACATTCCATATTCAAACAGTTTTTATATTGGTGGAGATACGTAGACGACGTACTGGTATATTTCACAGGAACTAACAGGCAACTCGACCAATTTTTATCGTATATTAATTCTCTTCATAGTCATATTGAATTTACAATAGAAACAGAACAAAATCAATCCATAAATTTTTTAGATTTAAAAATTACCAGACTTAAAAACAAACATGACTTCTCCATATTTCATAAACCTACCCATACTGACACGACTATTCACAATTCATCATCCCATCCCACACAACATAAACTGGCAGCCTATCATAGTATGTTACATAGATTAACAGCAATTCCTATGTCAAAATACAATTTTGAGACAGAATTAAATATCATTAAGCAAATAGCAGTAAACAATGGATACAACGAACAAACAATTAATAAAATGTTAAATCAAAAACTACACAAGAAAGCCCTGAACTTAGTATTTCCACCACCAGAGAAAAAACCCAGTACCTTCTGCTCGATTACATATACAGGCAAAATATCAACAAAAATAGCCAAACACATAAAAAAGAAAGGAATAACACCAGCTTTCAGAACAAATAACAACCTAGGCAAATATATTAAAAACAACAAGAGCCAACATAAAAAACACTTACATAGTGGTGTGTACAAACTTAAATGTGGCGACTGCCCAAAAACTTACATTGGTCAAACAGGTAGAAATTTTAATAAACGAATAGCAGAACATAAAAGGGCTTTCAATAATAGAAAAACAGATTCTACATACGCACTTCACCTTCTAGATCATAATCATTCTTTTAATGACGAATTTAAAATTCTACACATTCAAAATAAAGGCCTTAAGCTATCTTTGTTAGAATCTATGGAAATCAACAAATTAAAAAACACAGATATAATTCTGTATGACCAGCTTGAGACAAACAGTTCTCCCCTCCTCAACCTATTTCATTAGAGACTATAAAGTGTAAACCCATGCCAAAAACAGATCACTTGAGAAAGGCAATTAGCCGAAACAGCTGTAGTGATAAGAATTTAAAATAAATTTTGTGAAAGTTTTGAAAACAAAGTTTTCAGTGTTTTATTGTTACATAAAATGAATTTCCATCAAGTAACGGTCGAATCCATCAATTATGGTAATATTACTTTGTGTAATGCTTACAGGAGAATACTTTACTTTATAATGCTGTTCTTTGTCACATGAGAAGCAACAATACTTAATAAAATCAGGCTAGATTTTCGTTAACATTCTTATAAATTTAATATCGATTCAGATTTGCCAACCGAATTCATGAATAAATGATATTTCCTGGGGCATGCGTTCTCTTTCCAGTTAAGATATTAAGCCACTAACATTGTGTTGTAATACACGATATCCTAGATGGTCATACTTTGTGAAAAGAAGGATGAAAGCTGCAAAGTACGTTTTCTATATTACATCATTTTTACGTCGGATTGTAAAAGATGACAGCCGCTTAGTCGAGAAACTAAGGGTTCAGATTAATCTCTGGTCAGTTTCAAATCCCATACAAGGTCATTTAACTCGCCTTCTAAAATCCTTGAAATGAAATCATGTGTATCTTCAGAAGAACTCGATGTATTTGGCACAATTAAGGGTTCATCTGGAGTCGTCCATTTCTCTGGAGGTTTATATGTAAACGGCCGAATAGTGGACTCCAAATTGAAACAAACAATACCATATTTACATTGGTAAGGAAAAAGTAGCAGTCTGTTGTGTGGTTTTTTGTTTTCTCTATATGATTCGCACCGATTTGTGGGTTTTTTAAAGCCAGTTATAGTACTTCCGGTAAGTGATATACCAAACCTGTGTTATTTTCGTGTTTTCTGTATAAAAAATTAATAAATCTGCTAATAACGCATTGGACGAAATTTCACTGTTGGACAGTGTAATTTTTGTAATTTAAAATTACATTTTTAAAAACCTTAGAATAATTTTATTTATTGTTTTATTGCACTTGGATATGTGTATACTTTATTATACCTAACAATATTGTCTATTGTTAATGGTAAATTCTATTTTGTCGCTAATAGAACCCCTTTTTGAAATGCATTACATTTTTATAACCATAACCTTTACTAAATTTAGACCTTCAGCTTTAATTTTATTTTTATGATTTTTTAGTGGCAACAAGAGATTTTATTTGTGCACAAATAGGCAAGTGCAACAGCTCCAAATATTTCTTATAGAAACATCAGTGTGATCACGGTATTATGGTTTTAGCTGTTTTCTATTTTTTCGAAATCGCTGAATAAGAAACTGGAATTATTTTACCTCTAAAGTTGAGTAAACTGAATTAAAAATTGCGATAAAAAGAAAAATGTGAACAGGTGTTTTAATGCTATTACATATCAAACGCTTCAAACGTGCCATATTTTAATAATTACTTTATGAGTTTATACTATATATGTTTTTTTTTCACATTTTCACAAAATTGTGTTGAAGTTAATAATTGATACTTGAAAGGGCCGATTTTTAAAGACGTTTCGACATGTTTTCGCATTTTTACATAAAAAAACAAACAAAAATGTTATACAAGATTTTTTTTGGATTTTCACTCAGGTAAATATACCTAGATTTTCACTCTAACCGAAAGTAGAACTGGATATTGATATTTGAAGACTTGTTGTACCTTTTCGTCAATTGATATACAGTTTTACTAATTTTAAGTAATGTTGCTAAACTTCGGGCCATAACTTTTTAATTACAAGTGATATAAATACCGTAAGTATATATTGCTTGTCTCGTCTCGCTAAGGCGCGTTGAATAATATATCGCTTGTACTAGTTCAACGACTGAAAAATAGTACTTCTGATTACAACTCTGGAACCGGAAGTCAGAATTTCACCATTAATACTATCTTTGGGTTATAAGCTCTATTTCGACACCTCATTTGCCGTGAGAAATCGCATTCACATGCCATATGTGAAAATAAAAAAAGTTTTTCAGACATTATTTAATTTAAATACATGCGACCTTTATTTTGATAAAGGACATTAGCAAAGGAAGCAAAACTGCGCATAGGTACATGTCAAATTACAGTAGCTTTTATTAAAAAACCACGTCCAATATCTCTTTAATAACTCTCTATTTTACGGATTCTATATAAATGTATTAAAGTTACACAAGAGGATCAGGTTCAATTATGTTAAACACTTGTTGTTTGGACGAAGTAGAGGGATTTACAAAAATTTATTTACGTATGGGAACTACAAGAGGTATGGGCTTAAAAAAAAATCAAACCAACTAATTTTAAGCTTTTATACCTAAGTGATCTGCAAGTTAGTAATTTACAAGAGATAGTCCATTAGCGCATGTTTGTTTGACAAGGTTTCAAATGAAGTGACACACAGTTCTACAAATAGTAGAAAGATAATTCAATAAGCTAATATAAAGGGTGTTTTTTTTAGAAGTATAGAAATGTAAGTTGGCAACACTTTTTTAACTGGCGGCCATTTTGACAGCTGTCAAGTGATTTATGTTAAGTTTGGTTTGGCATTTCAGCATGCATAGACTAATACCTGAACAACGTTCTCAAATTGTGCAAATTTATTTTGAAAATCATGGTTCAGTTCAAAATACGTATCGCGTACTACGTCCATTTTATGGTCAACATAATCGTCCATCAGAGCCATTAATTCGATTAACTATGAAATGTTTTCGCACCACGTTTACTCTAAATGATAATAGGCATTCACAAAGACGTCATATAATGCGAAAAGAAGAAGTTGTTGCTGATTAAGAGCGTAGCATAGAGGAAGATCCGAATCAGCCTATCCGACATCGTGCACAGCGGTTGGATATTATGTGTCCATTCACTTTATGGAAGATTTTTTAAAAAGATCTTGGTTTGCGTGATTACAAAATCCAACTTATGCAAGAATTGAAGCTGCACGATCACCTAGCAAGCTGTTGATTTTGTGAATGGGCCCAAAACGAGATTGTCGTTGAACCTGATTTTCATAAGCGAATATTGTTTAGCGAAGAAACTCACTTTTAATTAAATGGCTATGTCAATAAACACGTAAAAACATATGGTTAAGGCTACAATGCGTAAAGTTGTTTGCAAAGTCGAAATACAGGGCGAACAATCACAGGCATTTGAAACGCATGTTGGGCTGCAAGAGGGAGATGCGCTGGCGTGTCTCCTTTTCAACATAGCTCTGGAATAGGCGGTCGGAGATGCCCAAATAGACAACAGAGGAAACATTTTTAATAAATCATCCCAAATTTTGGCATATGCAGATGATGTCGACCTAGTTGCCCGCACAACACGCAAGCTAGAAGAAATGTATACCACCTTGTCAAACGCCTCAAAAAATATGGGCCTGCAAGTAAATGAAGATAAAACTAAGATAATGGCATCAACACCCAACAATAGAGCAAGAAACATCGGCCACCAATTCACGGTTGATAATTCTACCTTTGAAGTGGTGGACAAATTCACATACTTAGGCTCCCTGATCACCAAAGAGAACGTCATGACGGAAGAAATCAAGCGAAGAATAATCCTAGCAAACAAATGCTATTTTGGACTGAGTAGACATATGAGAAGCAGAAACTTAAGCCAAAAAACAAAAATAACCATATACAAAACCCTTATACAACCAGTGTTGACATATGGGTCGGAGATATGGACCATTTCCAAGGCATATGAAAATCTCCTGCTTACATTTAAACGAAGGATCCTGAGAAAAATATTCGGTGGCATCTGTGAAAATGGTGTTTAGAGAAGGAGGTACAACTACGAGATATATCACAGATATAAACATATATTTGGTGGTAAAGACGTAGTATCCTTTATAAAAATAGTAAGACTAAGATGGGCAGGACATCTGGCAAGATCACAACAGAACAACCCTCCTAGAAGAAATCCCTATGTCGCAACCTGTGGGAAGTAAAAGTAGGGGTAGGCCAAAACTCAGATGGAGGGATGGTGTAGATGAGGATGGTAGACAAACAGGCGCAGCAAACTGGCAACAGTTGGCAATGGATAGAACTGACTGGCGTAATAGACTTGGGAAGGTCGAGGCTCTTTTATAGGGCTGTAGCACCAATGATGATGATGCCAATAAACAAAACTGCCATATTTGGAGTGAAGATACTCCTCAAGTGTATGTTGAGACACCATTACATCCAAAAAATCTGACTCTTTGGTGTGCTTTATGGGCTGGTGGAATCATTGGTCCGTACTTCATCAAAAATGATGCTGGCCAGAACGTTTCAGTCAATGGTGACTGCTATAGAACCATGATTACTGAATTTTTGATTCCATATTTGAACAACCATAATGTGCAGACGCTGTTGTTTCCACAAGACGGCGCAATATATCACACAGCTCGTGTCACAATTGATTTATTGAAAGAAAGGTTTAGTAACCGCATAGTTTGACATTTCGGACACGTGAATTGGCCTCCAAGATCGTGCGATTTAACACCGTCAGACTATTTTTTGTGAGGATATGTGAAATCGCTAGTCAACGCTGATAAGCTTAAAACGATTGACCACTTGGAGAACAACGTTTGCCGTCATCAAAAATTGAACCTCTAGATTAGACTACGTTAAAGCCAGCAGTGCTGGTCATATGCCAGAAATCATATTTAAATTATAATGCCAAAACTTTATCTTTTAAAACAAGTCAATTTCATGTAATTTAAAAAATCATCTTTGTTGTATTCTATTTCAAAGTTCTATACCTCTAAAAATCGCCCATTATTTAGAAACGCAGATTCAAATAATTCACAAGAGTTTCTAGCTAACACACCTGCTAAACGAAAAGGAACTCTGGCAGATTTGAAACGCTTGAAAATGCGTACGAGTGCTCTATGTGCACATTTGTGCTCTACATCTTACGAATGTACAATACTAAATACTACAAAAGTGAAGGTAAGCCAGTTGTGTGTTGCAGAAATCTATGTAAATGCAGGATCCAATACTCTGAATGGCTGGTCAGATGATAGTTTTAAAGGATTGGTTAAAAACATTTTAAAGAAAGAAGGTTCGTTATCATACACGGTAGTGTGCAAATTGGTCTCATACTAAATGCCTCATTGATTTTTACAACAGGTGCCAAGTCAGGAGATTATCATGATGAAACTAATGCAGAAAATTACGAAAAGTGGTTGAAAAAATAGTTAATCCCCAATTTAACTGTAGAATCTCGTATTGTCATTGATATTGCTTCATATTATTATTACAAATTAATCGATTAAATACCAGTATTTCTAATAAAGCGGGACGTTATACTTGTTGATAAAAATATTCCCTGTGTAATATCAAAGTTAAAACCACAATTCTATAAAATCATCAATGGACATAAAAAATATTACATTTAATATAAATTTGCAAGTTACTATAAGAATGTGAACAAATTTCCTTAAATCTTTCATCATATCATTCTGACTTAAGCCCCATAGATATAGTTTGGGCGCAAATAAGAAAATGGAATTGCAAAACAACATGTTAAAACTAGGAGCTGTAAAAGTGTTGGTGAACCAAGAATTTGCCAAAGTACCTGTAGACAACTAGAAGAAAGTGTGTGGACATGTGGTTAAGGTCAAAGATAAGTCCTTGAAAAATTATCATTGCATAGATGTAATTACTGAATTAATATAAATTTTTTGTATTGTACCGCAAAAATGTGAAAATTAATGACAATTCCTTGCAGCTATATAATGCTATAAGGGAACAAAACAAAATGCGCGAATTATAGAGGAATTTCACTTCCAAACACGGCATATAAAACCCTCTCAAATATCATTCTTAGTAGACTAATCCCTTATGCTGAAAATGTCCTAGGCGAATATCAAGCCGGTTTTAGGACAAACAGATCAACCATAGATGAACTGTGCACGCTGAGACAACTTCTAGAAAAGGGACGGGAGTATAACAGACCCACACACAATCTTTTCATAGATTTTCGACAGGCGACAGGCATATGATAGCCAAGAAAGAAGCCAAGTATGAAATGCCATGGCATAGTTCTCAATACCAAAGAAACTCATTCGGATGACCAAAGTCTGTATGGAGGGTGGAATATCTAAAGTACGTGTAAATAATAAACTCTCTGGGAGCTTTGAAATCAACAGTGGACTCAAACAGGGTGATGCGTTATCTCCACTACTTTTTAACCTTGTATTAGAGAAAGCCATGAGGTCGGCCGAAATAAAAACAGAATTGCTATCGGTTCAAGGTCCCAAGCTATTACTTGCATATGCAGATGACATAGGTCTCGTTGGAGACTCCATCCTATCCACGAAAGACATTTTCAACAAGGTGGAAGGAGCAACAAGTGAAGTAGGGCTGAAGATTATTGAAAAGAAGACGAAATATATGTGTATAAATAGAACGACACGAAGAGACAGAAGAGGACAAAATGTGACGATCAATACCTTCAATTTCGAAAGAGTACAACGTTTTAAGTATCTGGGGGCCGTAATCTCAGCTGACAACGATGTTACTAAAGAAATAAACGACAGAATCCAAACCGCAAACCTATTTGACGAAACCAAAATCCATATTGTTGCTTTAATCTGTGCCCTCTAAGAATTGCAAGGCAAACAGACGTTGATAAAGGTGTAATTAGAGAAAATGGGGAATCTAAAATTGCATTCCACAACACATCTCCTCAACTAAGCAAAAATCCATAGCAAATTGGTCGATGTCGCTATTGCGTCTATACCGAAGCCATTTTATCGCTGCTTCCTTTTCGACAGGAACAATTGGTTTCACGTTCAGAGCTTATGTGAATAGTCGCTTCAAAGATTCCTTTTAGGATGAAATAGGTATAAGCGGATATACAGAGGCACTATTACGTGAAATCAAATCTTAACTGTCTTTCCTTTTTACTTCGATATACTCTTTATGAGTGCGGGAAACCAATTCGCTAAGGACTTTTGCTTAGTTAAGGAGATATGTTGTGGAATGCAATTTTAGATTCCTCATTTTCTCTAATTACACCTTTATCAACGTCTGTTTGCCTTGCAATTCTTAAAAGGCGCAGAAAGGGTTTTTGAAATTATCTCGGTTAATTCTTTACGTATTTTAATTTTGAACCTCTCAATAAAAAAGAACTGTTTATGATTTATAACTTTTATTTAAACTAGTTTTACTATTCTTAAATAAAAAAAACAAAGCAAAATAATTAGCGTCACTACCACATAATTGTCATCAGCTACCCCTCATATACCCTCTAGCTCTAGAACCTTTAAATACCTGTGTAAGATTTTGTCAACTTTTTTTTCCTGACTGGGGGTAGACCAGCCTAATGTAAAAAATTGTGAAAAAATCACGTTTAAATTTTATACAGATATTTTGAAGCTTCTAAAAGCTATATGAAGGGTATCTGATCAGAAATCCGTGAAGACGTTTTTGCTGCTGGTTTTTCTTCTTTTTTTTTGTAACTTAAGTGAAAAAAAATTTACCTTGTTGTTGTATTTTACAAAAAATGTTTCCTATACATTTTACAGTAAAATGGTTTAAATAAAAGTTGTGGACCATAAAAAATTATGCAGTTTTAAGAGTATCCAAATTAAAATATATAAATCATTGAGCGAGATATTTGCAGACAACCATTATTTTTGTAATAATTTATAAATGTTAATAACTTGTTTTCTGCATAACGACATGTTATAGAGCTACTTAAAATTATGGGAATAAATAAGTTATAAAAGTGTGCTAAATATCACCCAGATAGAGCATTCAATTTGATTATCATAGCGTTTTATTCTTAAAATCATACTTACATTATTAATATTAAAAGGTTCAGTATGAAAGTATTCTAAATTAAAATCTAAATTTTGTGATACAACTTATAGAAGGCATATACAGTGAAGGAGCAAAATGTTATTATTGTTCTGAAGCTATTTTCTTGTGGCATTTTAAATTAATTAATATTTAAATGGGAATAAGCCACAATTAAAGGTTAAAATACATTTATTGACGTTTCAATTTCCACTTCGGAAATCGTTCTCAAAATACAAACATTAGTAAATTAAACAAATTTTGTTTTTGTTACTTAGTGAAAAATTCTTCTAATAATTTAATTTTATCTGACTCATCTATATTGACAATTCAGACATACATTATACATTTTAAAGTAGACGACTTTAAAATGATATTGCCAATATTGTTGAGTTGCGTTCCTGGGACGACTTTACTTATAAGATAGTTCATTCGATTACATGAAATCAACTTTAACGTGAGAATATCCGTCAGAAAAAATCATAACATGTAATTCGTCTTTAAAAAGACAAATACATGCCATGATGACAGTAAAATTCTCCCGTTAGTGATTCCATAGTAAATTATGAGGGAAAAACCAGGAAAAAACCTCATAATACTATCCCGACATGGTAAGTATTTGATCTTGCATTTAGTTTACCTTCAATAAATACCAAATTCCGATTTTATATGTTTGTTATTTAAAAAATATAAATGATGTATTCTCTATATGTTACTGACTTACCAATACTGGTATTTTCCTTTTAATAACTTCCTCTTTCAATATGGGTAACCAGATCCTACTACATTCTGCCGAGGAATTCGCGACGCAATTGGTCTCATTTAGCATAATTAGAGCCGCTTCTTTGATTTTTCTCTTTTTACCATCAGTTTCTTTTAGGACTATATTTGAATCATTCCATTGAACCCTATGTTCATTATCCCATGCATGTTTACATATTTGAGATCTATCAAATTCTCTATTTTTAATATAGGATTGATGTTCACTTATTCTAACATTTAATGGCGTTCTTCTTATAATTTAATTTTATCTGACTCATCTATATTGACAATTCAGACATACATTATACATTTTAAAATGATATTGCCAATATTGTTGAGTTATAACAATACCATACATAAAAGGATTATCGGAAAAGCTTAAAAGGATAGGAAATAAATTCAACATTTCAACAACATTCAAAACAACAAACACGTTGAGATCTATTTTGTCCAAAACCAAACCTAACAATGAACAAGAAAGGACAAAGAATTGCATTTATAAAATACCTTGTGAATGCGATCAGTTTTATTTAGGTGAAACATCAAGGCCATTAAATGTTAGAATAAGTGAACATCAATCCTATATTAAAAATAGAGAATTTGATAGATCTCAAATATGTAAACATGCATGGGATAATGAACATAGGGTTCAATGGAATGATTCAAATATAGTCCTAAAAGAAACTGATGGTAAAAAGAGAAAAATCAAAGAAGCGGCTCTAATTATGCTAAATGAGACTAATTGCGTCGCGAATTCCTCGGCAGAATGTAGTAGGATCTGGTTACCCATATTGAAAGAGGAAGTTATTAAAAGGAAAATACCAGTATTGGTAAGTCAGTAACATATAGAGAATACATCATTTATATTTTTTAAATAACAAACATATAAAATCGGAATTTGGTATTTATTGAAGGTAAACTAAATGCAAGATCAAATACTTACCATGTCGGGATAGTATTATGAGGTTTTTTCCTGGTTTTTCCCTCATAATTTACTATGGAATCACTAACGGGAGAATTTTACTGTCATCGTGGCATGTATTTGTCTTTTTAAAGACGAATTACATGTTATGATTTTTTCTGACGGATATTCTCACGTTAAAGTTGATTTCATGTAATCGAATGAACTATCTTATAAGTAAAGTCGTCCCAGGAACGCAACTCAACAATATTGGCAATATCATTTTAAAGTCGTCTACTTTAAAATGTATAATGTATGTCTGAATTGTCAATATAGATGAGTCAGATAAAATTAAATTATTAGAAGAATTTTTCACTAAGTAACAAAAACAAAATTTGTTTAATTTACTAATGTTTGTATTTTGAGAACGATTTCCGAAGTGGAAATTGAAACGTCAATAAATGTATTTTAACCTTTAATTGTGGCTTATTCCCATTTAAATATTAATTAAAGTAAAATGTTATATTCCGTTAAATTGATGGCACTCTTCCGACATGGAAAAGTGGATTGAAGAACTATGACTCCGTTTTTTTTTATTGTAACTTCAAAGTGAAGTACGCTGGCAAAATTTGCAATATCTTGGATTTTGTCGCACGTAGAACACTTTTTTTACACTGAAGTAGCTCTACAAAATAATAAGAATTGTGCTATTTTCACCTGTCGGAAAATCTCGGAAAAATAAATAATTAATTAATTTTTTTTTATAAAAAAGTTGTCAAATTTTATTATTATTTGGTAAGAAATATTTAAATTTTATTGATAAGTGTATATTTTTGATATAAAAATATAATAATAATTATTAATTATTAAAATAAATTAATTTCTTTTATTTAATTTTATAGTTTTTTCTTTTAACAACATTGTATTAGAAATGCATTTAATGAAGATAAGTAGGTAGTAACTTTAAATAATATTTTTGTAGTTCACCCCTCCACTTTTCCGTGGCTATATTTTACGAGTACCTTCATTTTAACGGGTTATACCTTTTTTTTTATTTTAAATTTTAGTTTAATTTAAAATTTACTTTAAATTTAGCAAACTTTAATAACAGCCATAATTTTAAGTAGTTATATTACATGCTATTATGCACAAAACAAAGTCATTACTAATTTTAAATTACTGCAATATTAAGGGTTTTTTGCAACTATCTTGATGAATTCTTCATATATTTTAAGGAAACTCGCAAATTGAAGAACATTTTAAGATCTACAATTTTTATTTGCACTATTTTTCTTTAAACTGCATAAAAAACATTTTATATGCAAAAGAAGACTTTTTCATTTTTTAGTGAAGTGAAGAAAGATTATTTAAAACAAAAACAAAGCAAACAACTGTGCGTCTTCACGGATTTTTCATCAGTTTCCTCTCATATACCTTTAAGAACCTTCAAATATCTGTATAAGATTTTAACATTAAATCAATGATTTTTTCAAGATAGATGCAACAATTGAATGTTTAGGTAATGAGTTGATTACCCATTCATTACGTTGTATATGGTTTGCCTTTGGTTCCTATTTAAATATATTTAAATGTAGTTTTATATTCAAATTTAGCGAAAAAATTATATACAAGCCAAAATATCTGAAAACAAACAAAAGCATCAAAATCAAACTTATGTAAATGCAGATTGTGCTGCTAAAAGCTGCTGTGCTGAAAAAGAAAACTAAAGAAACTGAAATAAAGTAACAGGAGAAGGTGAATTGTGTTTCTCGATTAAAAACATGAATTTCTATTATACATAATTGTCCTTCAACATTAACAAAATTGAGGGAACTCTCCTTATCCCACTACGAGTAGGTTAGGATATGGTTAGAAGGAGAAAAGAGGGTAACTACATGTTAATAGGCAATGTACAGCAATTTGCCAGCCATGCTGATAATTTTAAAAAAATATGTTCTCACCGTTTCTGGTTTTTGATAATTTTGGTTTTTGACATTCCAACGTCTTCACAATATTGACAATAAACGCTACCACAACACAGTTTTGGAATAGGAAAAGGGCAGGTTTGTGACAATAAACAAAAAACTAAAATACTCATGATTAACAAATACTACTTGGTTGTTTGGGTAACTACATTTATCTTAACGAAAACACACCACAACACAATAATTTCAATTCTTAGGATTTATTCTGTTTTTATGTCATGACATAAATTTTCTAATTAGTTCTGTAAATGTCACAAAAAAACCAATATAATCTAATTATTTAACTACACACATTTTTTACTTTTATCATTTTTTATTTTGACTGTCTATTCATAGTATTCATAGTTGTAAGAGGCATTCAAAGTGATTTGAATTGATTGAATTGAATACTAAAGCCTAATGATAACCTTGCACAGAAAAAAAATAATTTTGAAATCTAGTTAAAGGGATAGTAGTAAAATTTTAATCTTCTTTTACTTATTAAGATAATAAAATCAAAATGTATTAGGGACATATTAAATCTACAGCAAAGATAAATTTCCTGAAACCTAAATGTAAATGCAAATTGGTAGAATTTTTATAGTCAAGGAGACTAACACTTAGAATTTGCGTATAACTCAAATTATTATTTAATGCCGTTTCAAAAGCCGATAGAGCATTTGTCAACTTTCCAAGATGGAATTAAACGAAAAAGTTTCTTAATATCAATATTACATAACAGAGTATTGCGGGAAGTAATATTGTGGGAAGTGATTTTATAAAAGTCTTGTAAACAATATCTTCTAAAACAATGGTTAAAAAGGTTCTCAGTTTTTAGGTTTTTATCAGTTAATCATGAAGTTAAGAAAATATAGAAAGTGTAAGGTTTAGCACACTAAATGGTTGTCTGGGTTTAAGTTGAATTGTATTTATAAAGTTTTGTCATAAAACTTTAAATCCCAAATATACGAATATTAATAGTTGGGAAAGAAAGTAATTAAATGAAAATTAACAATGCTTTAAAAACAGTAAATATGGTAGTAAAATAGTGCCTATCATCCCTACAAAGGACTTTTAGAAATTATTCTCTTTATACATCACAACATAAGGAAAGGGCTACAAATAAGGACAAACTTACAGAAAATTCGGTATCTACCAACATGCAATGAAGTAGTCGAATTTTACGGAATATCTGAAGAAAAATCATGAATCTTCAGTAAGTACCCATATATTATGGAAATTGGATTTCTACAGTTAATGTAAATCAATTTATTACCATAATTTTTGTCTATATAGTCTTCATTTGTCTAGAATTGTTCTAAACTTTAAAAAATAGACTGTTTTAATAAAGAAGAATGTGTAGTGTTAGTGTGTCACTTTGATCGCAAAGATAAACATAGATTAAGTTCTCTTAGAGCATTCTGTTCTTTGAATATTGTTATTTGAAACATAAAACTGGTCTTAAATAAGATTTATTTTAATTCAATTATTACAAAATAACCGAATTATTATTTATAACGTGTCATACGAAAATTTATAAATTAAAACTAAGTCTGTAATTTAAGATCTAAAAATATTACATTAGTGTATATAGTGGGGGATGGAAAAGGGTAGAATTGACGACCGCTGACAGTTGGTGTGGTTTTGGCCGCCATCTTCGCATTGATTCCTTCTTAAAATTATTGTTGTCTAGGGAGGCAAAAAAGAGACAAATAAAAATCAAGTCCAAGTCTTCTTGGGGCTGTATTAGCACAGGCTTTCATCATAAGCAAACTATAAAATTCTCTGAATTTTACTCTTCAGCCAAATAGCAAAAAATAACGTAACTTAACAAAAACAGTATACAAAACAATTTTTTTATTTAGTTTTATAAAATCAGAGGATCTTATAGTTATATTGTTTTTATAAAGTAAAGTCAAAAATATAGAAAAAATATTAATCGAGAACATTACTGAAGTTGGAATGTATCGTTATTTCTGAATCACATACTCGTAACGGTAACTTTCGGTCAATACAAATATGTAGATGAATTGTTAGACCTTGTTACATAATTCCCAATGCTTGGTTCTCTCTATTTTATTTTTATTCTTGCTTCTCTGAGATAGTATCAATTGAAGATTTTTGGCTCTCAATTTCAAATTTATTTATACTTGCAGGTATGCTGAAATGCTTCCTTCAGATATTGCAATTTATTCTCTCATAATTTAGGACCTCTTTGCTTTTTGCACCTTTAGTTAATGAGGATGTTGATATTATGGTAACAAGTGCCTTATTTAATGGTTTTTTATTTCCAAATAAATAATTTGTTTACTTGTCTATTAAAAAGAAAAATGAGGGTTTAAGTGGAAAACTTAGGTTTATCAGAAAAACTAGTTTGACAAAACAAATATGATAATAAAGAGATGTGTGATTCGCCCGGAATGATACCTTAAAATAACTTTATCTTCTTGTTCTTCATTTGCCTCATAGTTTAAAGAATATTTGCGATCATCACGGCATATTTTACTGTATCTGCAGCAGCTCTGAGAGTTCTATTGTTGTTTTTCCACTCCAGTGCTTTAAATTTTGCAACCAAGATGTGCGTCGTTTACCTGGTGCTCTTTTTCCTTCCATTTTCCCTTGTACAACCATGATATTTTCCACATTCTTCGATGACACCACATCTCAAAGCTGGCAAGTATATTTTAATTGTGTCCGTAATTATCCAAGCTTCACTCTAGACTCCATATAAAAGGGTAGAAAATACGTACCATCTCAATACCCTAGTTCTAATTTATATTCCCAGTTATCCATTGCATAATACTGCTTTTGTCTTATTAAAAGCGCTTTTGGCTATGCGTCGTTTTATTTCCAGGCTGCGGTCTCATTGTTCATTTAGCTAACATCCAATGTACTTGTATTTGGGCACTTTCTGAACACATACTTGAAAGTAGGGGGATAGTACACATCCTTGTCGTAAACCGTTTCTTTTAGGTATCTCTTTAGATTTTTGTTGGTCTACTCGTATTATGGTTTTCTTATATAGGTATAAATTTGTAATGATTCTCATATCCTGATCATATATTTCTCTGTTCTGTAATATGTTTTCCAGCCTTCTGTGTTGTATTTTGTCGAAGGCTTTCTCAAAGTCAATTAGAGATATGAATACGTCACAGTTGATATCTCGAAACTATTCTATGAGCATTTGTATAGTAAATAGTGTCTTTCTAGTGCCTAAGCCTTTTCTAAATCGCACTTAGATTCCTGTTGTCCTATCGTTTAGTGTTTTGTAGTCACGTTCATGTATTCCTCGCAAGACCTTTAAAACATGCTTCAAGCTGATCGTTCTATATTCTTCACACTTCATTAAATTGGGTTTTTGCATATTGGGATGAATTCAGATATTAGCCATTCTTTCGGATTTTCCCAGGTATAATAAATTTCATTGTTGTGTGTGATAGTTTATCAATGTGGTTCTCTGTTAATAGTCTCTAAAATAGTTAAGATTTCTGTAGCTATTTCATCATGTCCGATGGCTTCATCCATTTTTTATACGTTTTAGTGCTTTTTTTAATTTCCACTTTGGTAATTGTAGATCCATGTCTACCTCTTGGTTCTATTGTCTCCATTCATTCGTCGTCTTCAAATAGCTTCTTTATATGTTCTTCCTATCTATTTATTTTCTCTGCACTTTTAATTGTTATTTTCTGGTTTTTGTACAATATGTTTCCAATTTCCTTTTGCTTTATTTTCTATTATTTTCTGGTTTTTGTATAATATGTTTCCAATTTTTCTGTATAAAGATGTCATATTGTTCTGCTAATTTTTCTATTTTTGCATATTTTTCTGATAGCCACAATTCCTTGGCTTCTTTGATTTTTTGTTTGATTGTTTTATTTAGGTTTTTATATTGTTGTTCGTTTTGTTCTCGCCTTTTCTCTTTTTCGACATCAATGACTTTATTTTTTGTGATCCATTGTTCGCTTTTAGGAGACGTATCGTCCTTCAGTTGTCATTGTATGATGTTCCTTAGGATCTTCTCTAACTCTCCCCATTTTTCTGTAGGGTTAAGTTGTCCTTGTCTTTCTACTTACTGGACTTTCTTGTGTATTTGTTCTTTGATCTATTGGCAGAAATCAGCTTCTTTTAGCCTTCTTAGATTAATTCTAGGTGTTTTGGAGGCTGTTTTTATTTTCTTTAGTTTGAGTTTCTTCTTCTTCTTCTTTTTCTTTATATATATATATATATATATATATATATATATATATATATATATATATATATATATATATATATATATTATATTTCTTGTTCATTGGAGGATTAATACCTCTATATAAGGTTGTCACTCAATCTTTTGCGCGATCACCCGATACTTCTTCTGCCGATTGGTGAATATCTCTTGCTATTTGGACGACACAGGTCACCTCCATTCTGCTTTCGTGGTTATTCCATTTTTTTTTCTATTTTGTGTCCATTCATTTATACACTGTACGTTACATTTTCTTCTAATGTCTTCACTTCTCTTTCGATCTCATAGTGTATTTTCTGTAATTCTTCTCAGTACTCTTATATCTGCAGTTTCCAGTAGCCTTTGCGTTGTTGCTGTGTTAGGTCTTGTTTCTGAGGTATATATCATTATTGATCTTACACTGGCTTTATAAATTCTTGACTTCATCTCAGTGTTAATGTGTCTGTTTCGCCATATAGTTTTATTGAGGCATCCTGCCAGTCTATTTGCTTTTTCTAGTGGATCTCTCACTTCTTTGTCCAGGTCTCCATAGCTAGACAGTGTAATTCCTAGGTATAATATTTACATTACTTGTTTAATACTGATACTGATTTAAGTTACTTATCTGCCAAAACAAGATTGTGGTTACCTTTATCTATGTTTGCCTATCTGTATATCTAGCTATGTTTGCAAGTAAATTTCTAAAATTCTTAAAAGCAATATTTTTACAACAATCTTAAATCACTAATGTTCCATACATACTCTAAAGTCATGTCAGTGAAATATTTTTTTCAATTTTCCAAAAGTAATCAAATAAATTTTGCATAACATTCTTAAACTGCAGTTATTTTTTGACTTTACTTAATATTTTTGTTCCAGTATATTATCAGAAAAGTAAATAGTGCTTTAAACGGACTCTATCATGCCACAAAAAATTTTAATTAATATTTATAAATTCGATGAAAGCATATAGTTAAACAGACTAGGCTTTCACGGCTAGTATTTATTAATGGTACATTGATTTCGGGGTTTGTAGACTGTGGTATGGAATTATTTTTTTCTTGCAATCATTATCAACGACAGAATACAATATTTTGAAATTACTGCCAACACAACTCGAAAACAATGTGTCATAGAAAGTATATTATATTTCCGAAAGCTACTGTCCGAAAAAGAACTAGATTTAAACATTAACATGTGCAGGTCTTGCAATTTATTGTTATTTTTATATTTCGTCTTTTCGTCGATGCAGAATGCGTCGTTCGTTTAAAGATGAAATTTACTAACTTTTAGATAAATAATATAATTTTAGTTTCTATTTTTGAATAAAAGCGATGTATCTTAGTTTAAAAAGTTTTACTGAGACACAGCTAAATAAAATTTTAATAATTAAAAAAAATATATGTTTAACTATTTCTCAAGGCTACGATAGAGTTCGTCTAATATTTCTGATATATATGACTAATAATTCTTGTAGCACAAGCACATTTAAACACTAAGGAATACGAGAGATAAGGAAAGCCCTCAGTCCACCAGAAGAAAATATATAAACGAAATAGTTTCTTTCCCCAGCACCTAGTATTTTTTAAACTACAGTATCCACCGGTCTTATAGATCTCAAATAACTATAAATAACATAGCTAATGTGTGTTTGTATAGTATTTTGAGGTCTAAAGCTGGCGGGAAGCAGTTAGATACATATTTTTAAATAACTACTATGCAATTTCGTCTACGGCAATGTGACTTAAATTTATAAGCAACTATTAGAAAAAATGGGAATTGTTTTTGATTTTTGCCTCCAGATATGGTTGTTTCAGAAGTATCGTCCATCAAAGAAGTTTTTTTTTTATACAAATCAGTTTAAGTTTGATCTTCAATTCGCAGTCTTCGTGACTAAAACTTCTTTGACGTGTATACTTCTTGGGCGAATGGTATTTGTGTTGGTGTATATGAAAAGATAAAGGGCAGAACTTAGCGGTACTTACCCCTTAAATTGGGCTCCATCGTCCATACTTAAGCACCCAGCTCCACCACCGAATCCGTAGCCTTTGGGTCCGTATTTACGTCCATGGCAATTTTTGCAGTACAATTCAGCTTCGTGTTCAGTTACGTTGGTGGAGTCGAGCATTTTATTGCACATACCTATGCAAATAAGCATATTAACAGTATAATTAATAAAGGTGGCAAGTATTTAATATAAATATTATAATTATTGTAAGTTTGTTCGTGCTTTTTCTATTCGAACTTTGATTTGTTTTTAGGAATCGTGAGTGCGATTAATTATTGTGCCAAGATAGTCGTAGGTATCTATTTGTTTTAAAGTATTACTCAGTATCAAGGTTTTCATCATTATTTTGGGTTTTTGAAAACCTAAAAAATTAAGTTTTCCTGATGTTTGTTGGTAGTCAATAGTTCTCTCCATACTAAACTATTTTGTTCATTAGCCTCTGGAGGTCAAGAAGGTTGTCCGCTATCATGACAATATCGTCCTCATATTTAATGTTATTAATTGGTATTCTATTAACCTCAATTTTTCCTTGAGAGCTCTTTCAATAAATTCTTCACAGTCTGCGTTGAACAGTAGTGGCAACAATACACATCCCTGTCGTACCGCTCTTTTAATTTAAACTCTTCTGAAGTGTATATTCGTATTTGTTTATTTTCTGTTTTTGAAAACTTGGTAGTCTGTACTTCAACAACAGATTAATATTATTACTGCACAAAATGACTACGTAAGGATTTATTTTTATTTTGAAATATAGTTCTTTATGTTGATATTTTACTTTCAATTCTGTGAGTTAATCAATTGGTCAAAGTTGACCAATTAAAGAACATTATTCAGAAGAGAAGATAAAATATATATCTACGAAACTAGACACCAAACTATTAGATCTTCTAAATTATTGTCTTCTTTCTTTGATACTAAGTAATTCTTCGGACATCGTTCATATCAGATCTAGTTTTGAAAAACTTTTAAAATAACTTTTAAACATTTTAATATCAAGTCAATAGAGAACATGATAATAAATAGTGTTGATGAAGAATACAATATGGTCTAAGAAATAAAAAAAGTTAGATAGACTTCGAAAAAAAGAACAAAAGTCAAAATACTGATATATTCAGAAGTTATATTTTTCGACATTATAAATGTTTAAGAAGAAAGTAATAAAATATCATAGTTTTACCCATTTATACGTAATTAAATATTTATATTTACCGCATTTGAAGCAGGATTTGTGGTATTTGTAACCTCCAGCTACTTTTTCTTCAGCGGCGTATACGGATTTGCCGCATTTTGGGCATTTTGGGTTGTCTGCTGGTTTGAAAGGCATTTTGATTTAGTTGATGGTCGTTCTGAAGCAATAAAACATAAAAATGAATACAACTACTTGTAAGGTATCAAATATATTAGTTTTTCACCAAAAAACTGTTTAACATTTTCTAGGAGTCCTAGCACGTATTATAACAGTATTTTCTTTGCTCTAAATAAACGTGACTATTAATTAAAGTAGATGTTCGAAAACTGTATTAAACTATATGATTTATAATTGTTTACATTTTAAAGAAAATATTAAATTAAAATATTAAAGGTTTTTATGATTAAGGGAACATTAAAAGTTAATTAGTAGACTACTAGCTAAACAAAAAACGATTTTTACCACGCTTGGTTGGGCGAGAACCTTATTTTAAAAACTATTAAGAATAACTAGGCGTTTATACCTACTATAGAACAAATTGTCTATTGCAAAATATCAATTATTTTAAATCTTAACCAAAAAAAATCATCCAGAGTTGTAAATGGTACCAGATGCAATTCAACCTAAATTTAATTTCGAAAAGCCGTTTAGTATCTTGTTTTTATGAAGGGATGAATGGGAGTCATATAAAACGAAACTTCTTAGTGGAAGATCAATGCTGGTATGCTGATGGCTCCAAAATCAATGGAGATGAAGTACACAAAGGAAAACCAAGGCTATACCTAATACAAACCTAGATAATCACTTTACTACTTTGTAAGCAAAAATTTATGCTACAAAAATGTACCTGCAGAAACTAATATAGAGGAACTTCAGGGAAAGATCTATAAAAATTAGAAAGATAGCCATTTGACATTAAATTTATTGAAATAGACTCGAATTGACTTCCAGTTGGATTAAAACTATCTTTTATAATCCGATTCGGATCTGAAAAAGTAAGAAAGTAAGTTTGTTCTAGGTGCCTGGATATACTGGTACTGAAGGGAGTGAAAAAGTGGACCTACTTGTTAAGGAGAGATATTTATAGGCCCATATCATTACCTCGACACAGCAAGAAGCACAGTCAAAAGAATCATTATGGATGAATCGTAACCACTGGAATGAATAAACGTCATATCTGAATCTCAAACATTCGATGATTTTTATACATGAACCTTCGTAGAAGAGATCCAAATATCTACTAGATATAAATAGAAATGATCTGCGAATTATCGTAGGTCTCTCAACAAGTTACTTGCCTCAAAGAGCATAACAGACTTTGTTAAAAAGGCTGTTTATCCCTGGTGAAAGGACTTTTTTATCAGGGATGAGCCACAATATGCCGCTAATGTCTAGTGGAAGGTTGGTAAAGCGCCCACTCATATTAAACCTAACTTAACCTAAACTGTGACCAAACAAACCAGAGGTTATATGACCAGAATGTTGGGAATTGAATACAAAGATAATTTACTCAATACAGAATAAAGCACAGCAATGTTTTAAAAAATTTGTTTTATTTTGGGCGCAAAAAAGAGCACAAAACAACTATTTATTGATGCATAGAATATGATAACATCAGAAAAAAAAATTAAAGTAAAAATACTTAGTCGTGGTCAAACGAAGTATAACAAAAAATAAAAAAGAAGATAAAACTAACATAGAGGTATGATAAAAATCTACAAAATATAAGGGGCCAAAAGAAAGTAGCTGTAGAAAAAGCTAAAGCAGAAGAGTAGAAAAAACTATATATTGATAATGAAGTAAAAGCAATGGCCAACAAAATAACAAGAGGTTTCTTAAAAAGTGACTACAAACAATAAAGAAAGCTGAACTAGTTGGAACAAATTATATTGGAGAAGTATGAACAACAATACAAAAGACAGAAAGAAGTTGACTTCAGGTTTATTTAATAGGATTAAGGAGCTACGAAAAATTCCAGATCAATGAAGAAATACTATGTTAGTTCCTTTGCCCAAAAATGAAGTAGATGTTTACCAAAGCACTAATTAGACGACCATAAAGCTATTTAGTCACGCGATGAAAATATGGGAGAGAATAATGGATAGACGTATCGTGCGGAAAGCCAAATACCCGAAAATAAATTTGGGTTTATATAAGGCATATCAACGCAGCTATTGAAAAACATGGAAATGAAGAAAATCATTTGGTATCCATCGATCTTGAGAAAGCGTATGGTTGGGTACCTCGGGTCCTTGGCAGGTAGTGAGTTCTTAGTTACTTTTACAAATAAGATGATATCTTTGGTAATCACATGATTGTGAATACTTAAATAAGTGGATAAAGCGTCACGAAGAAATTAAAATTTTTTTTACGCAGACGATACAATATTAATAGCCCAAAATAAGGATAGGCTTCAAAGACTAGTTCACTTTAGTTTAACATGTTGACTTCAACTCAGCAAACTGGAACAATAGTAATCAGTAAAAAACCAATAATACGTAAACTAGAAATCGATAGAGTTAGTGTTGTACCAGTAATGAAAATAAAGTACCTTGAGATTACATTGTCCAGCTATAAAGACTTTGGAAAAGAAGTAAGAGATCAAGTACAAAGAGCAAATAGATTAGAATAGATTAGCAAGATTCTTTAATAACACTACATGGCGTATTCAATACACTAACATTGAGAGGGAACAAAGAATCTGTAAAGCTAGTATAAGACAAATAATGAGGTGCCCATCAAAAAGAAGATTTGATGGAAACAGCAGAAATGAGAATACTCAGAAGAATTACAGGAAATACGCTGAGACACTGAATAATGAGTGACGAGATCATAACAAAATGGATTATACAGGGTATAAACGAGTGGACGCTCGGCCGAAAAAAGAATGAAACAATCACATCAGTAACAAAATGGCGGACACATAAGTTAATAAAATAGCAAGGTAGAAGAAGTGGTGGCCGAGCGCGCAAGAAATGGAATTGTAATCTTGCACAAAGGCAATGACCTGTCTTAGAATAAGCAAAATTGCTTATATAAAGAAAAAAAGAAGAAGATCGTTGTAAAGAGTAATAATTTTAAATATCTAGAATCAGTATTACAGCAATGGACAAACAACAGGAGATGATTGCAGTAGAGCAATGCTATGGAGGTCATGCAGATTCCAATAAAACTGCCATAAGTTAAGATTGGATAAGAACGTTCAACGTTGAATTCATTAAATATGAATAAAAAATTACGACCAAAAAAGCTAGTGCCTTTTGCAATTAGTCAGGCAAGTCCATGAACGTACGGAAATATTAAAAAAATATATTTTTTTGTATGAAAAACTGGAGATATTTTATAAGCCACATACCAGACTAGTGTAAAACGATAAACACTAAAGAAATATGTAAAAGAAAATTATAAATCATGAAATCTATGAAATATTAAAACAAAAGCGATACAGAACACATACCTAAATTCAGAGGAAAACCATTTTGTGTTATAATAAATGAAAAATGGAGAAAGAAGAGATACTCGAAGCCAAAAAACTTCGTCAGAACTTTATGTTTTATCACCAGGTTGAAACGAATGTTGGAATAATCAAGTGTAAGGAGTAAGAAAAATTAAATTAACGATATGTAAGAATTGCAAAAGTTCAAACTAAAAAATCAAGGTGGTGAATTTTTGTGGTCAAGGTTTCCTGAACGAGAAAAAATGTTAAAAAACTTTTTAACGAAATCTGTATTTTATTTTTAAATTAAAGTTTGAATTTATTTTAAAATCAGAAAAAAATTTAAAAAGTATCGTAACTTTATATCGAATAAGTTAAAGCAAACATCTATTAATCTAAAGATTGATATTATTTTACGCAAAACATTAAAAAAAAAGATAACTAAACAATTTAAATTTACGAAAAATAATTAATGCATTCGAGGTATGTGGATTTGTTATTTATCATACTCGTATTATGCATATATGCAGTTATTAATTACAATACGTTTTTACAATTAAAAAAACGGTTATGATAAATTATTTAATGGAGTTAAAAATATGGACAGTTGTTGTTAGTTGTAAAAGCAGTTTTATTTTGTTTTAGTATTTGTTGTGACTAAAGATTTCAAAAAGCTTGAAAAAAGTAATAAATAATCAAAATATAAACAATGTTTGTAGAAATTATATTATATTTCTCCATTAATTTATATTTGATTAATAAAAGTTATTTTGTGATTTAACTATTGTTTTTAAAAATAGATTTTTATGTAAACAAATTGGTTAAAAATGCAACAGTTTAGAAAGAAAACATTTTTATGATTGAAAAACATTTGCCTTCCTAGCGAAAAAACTATGGTCACAAATGCACACTAAAAAAGCGGATTTTTTAATCACAAATTATGCACAGTCTTGGGTTACTAAGCAGCTTCTAGTAGGTCACTTGGCCACCAGCCAAAGGCATAATATTACACAAACACAGATGGTGATGTTAAAAATAATTTTCCTGGCGCGGCGCCAGCGCTACTCTCATATTATCAGATACCAAATATGGCAGCAGCTCATGCAGGTAAACACTAAAAGCACAATCAGCACTGTAATTTTCGTAACGTTGGTAAAAGCACTCGCGTTATTTAAAAAAGAAAATTAGGTTGGTAATTGGTGTACCTTTTCGGAATCGAGTAAGTGTGGTGGATAAGGGCTTAGTGTCCTCACTACAACCACTATTCGGAGTGTCTGCTGCCGGCTGTTGGAGAGACTTAGTCTATAAACTGATTTGCACACGGCCCCCATAAAAGGAGGGGCTGTGACACACCAATACCTCTGAATAAGCTTTTTACTGTTCTATTTTTGTGGAGATGCAAGTTTAACGATGAAGTAGATATACATATTCGTTAGAATTCGTACCTTTTTCAGAAATTTGATATCTACTTGTCGGTTTCGTGGGTTGTACTAAGGGCGGCATTATCGTCTAAGATATTTCCACAATATTCACAACAAACGTAAAACCAAAACATCTTGGTAGATAACTCTTTATTTTTACAATGTTTTATCATTAATGAATAATGATCTAACTATTTCCGTATAACAAATTCATATTATATTATGTTTTATCTTTTTACTTCAAGGTTACATTATTATCTATATTTATCAATTTTGATAAATTGTAGTAAAATAGTACTAAAGTGTAGTAAAATTGAAATGACAGATATTTATTTAAATTTTTCTATAAAACCGTTTATTCTTAAGTTTGCCTTTTAATATCCGTCAAGAAATTTGCAAAATATATGTTTTTTCATAGTATTAATTTTATAAAACTATATTTGTGTTTTTATACTTTCTTCTTCCTCCAGCCTTTGCATTTTTCTCGTCTAACCTGAGCATAACCTCCCCTTGCATATGACTTTATAATGTTTATCGAATAAGATTATTAGGTACCATTGTTTATTTAAATCTTTTATGCATATTTTTAAGACACTTTCAACTGTTCACTTACTTATTTTTGACCACACTTGTTTAATGCTTTTTATTAAATATCCTGTTAAAAATAAGCAACATTCTATAAAATAAAATCTTTATTTGACATTTTAAATCTGGCTTTGAAATTGAAGTCTATTTAACAAACAATATTAAAAAAAAAACGAAATTGTTTTTGGTTAACAAACCTTAAACATATAATAAATTTATTCTTCTTCTTCTTTGACTTTTATTCTACTGAATAATCAGCCAGTACATTTGTTTTGTTAATTTTTGGGCCACTGTCGTGAGTCTGAGAATATACCTCATGCCCTATTATCAGAGAATATAAGACATTTTTTTTCCTTTGGCTTGCACAATTGTCATTCAGGCAGTCTCAATCAACATGAGCTTTATTCAAGAATTTCTTCTTCTTCTTCTTCTTTTTATATAGACATGACTGTCTGTTTTTCAATGTGCCTCCAGTAAGTGGTCGTTCCATCGTTTTCGTGGTCTTTCTACTGATCGTCTTCCTATTGGGGAACTGTCTCTTGCTGTCTTTACTACTTTATTTGTTGTCATTCGGCTTATATGATCGTTGCATTCCACTCTTGATGTTCTCCACCTTGCATCTAGGTCGTGTATCTGTACTTCTAGGTCTGTCCCATAGTGTCTTACCTTACTTGTCCTGTCTGTGTCAGGTCTTGTTTCTGCCGCGTATGTAATTATTAGTCTGATGACTGTTTTGTAAATTCTGCCTTTCGTTTCTTTCCCGATATTTTTATTTCTCCATATTGTTTCATTCAGGCAGCCTGCGGCTCTGTTTACTCTATTTGCTTGATCTTCCACTTCAGTTTTGAGCTTTCCGTAGATAGATAATGTGATGCCTAGATTTTTAAACTCCATCACTTGTTCTATTATCTGACCTTCCAGCTCCAATTTACATCTTAGTAAATTTGCTGTTGTAACCATGCATTTTGTCTTTTTTGGGGAAATTAACGAATTTTCTGGCGGATATATTAAATTGGTGCAGCATACGTTGTAAATCATCTTCACTTTGAGAGAGTAGTATTGCGTCGTCTGCATGCAGATTATTTTAAGTTGTTTTTCTTCCATTTGGTATCCTTTTTTAGTTCTTATTTGTTTATTATTTTATCCATAATCAGGTTGAACAATAGAGGACTCAGGGAATCTTCCTGTCTTATCCCATAGCCAGCTTCAAAAGCTTCGGTTAGCTTTTCTTCTACTTTTGCTTTTATTGTGTTGTTGTGGTAAATATTTTAGATCGTTTTGATTATTCCTAGAGGTATCTCTCTTACGTATAGTAAGTGGATAACGTCTTTAAATTTGATCCGGTCAAATGCCTTCTTAAGGTCCACGAAATATAGATATACCGGTTTGTTGTATTCTACTAATTTTTCTTGCACTTGCCTCATTATAAATATAGCGTCGGTGCATGATCTTCCCGACCTAAAAGATTGTTGTTCTTCTGCTAGTGTTATAATTTAGTTGGTTGTTAATTTTAGTGTTGTGTTTAATAAATTAATTCCTCTGTAATAAATTTCCGGAATTTTATTTTACATAATACTACCTACGCTATGGTCGCTACCTACATCTGCTACCTATATATGTTTTCTGTTAGCTAGAATATATTTTGGCAACCATACTTTATTGGATATTGTTAGTATAATGTTAATTAAAAATTAATTTAATACTATTTTTGAATTATACTTGAAACTAACACTGGGGTTTGATGCGTTAATATGCACATTCCAAGATAAGACTTAATCTAACTTAATACACAATTATTAGGCATAAACTTGTTCATACATATAAACAAATTCATATGGCTTGGTACGTTTTAATCTTTAAAGTTTCTGCTTGTTATCCAGGGAGTTGAATGAGTTTTACGTTGGTATGAGTGAAAAGTTTTCTCTCGTGTTCTTCACGTATACTTGGATGACGTCATCTACCCATTTAATGAACAAATCTTAGCTGTAAGCTTTTGTAATCGTTCGGAGAAATTTATTTTGACTTTGTTGTATTATCAGTACATTTGTTCTCTTAATAAAACCCCAAAAAATTGGTTTTATTATAGACTGATAAAGCAGCTTTTATACCTTGGACTATAACCAAGTTTAGAATGTTTCCGATTAACTAACACATTTGTCTAGTTTTGAGCCTAACCTATTTAGTTTTTTCCCTCACATGATGTTTTTAATTTATTCCTTTATTAAAGTGGAGACCGAAATATTTTCTTGAGTCTGCTTGAGAAAACTGACGTCCTCCAAGAGATATAGAGAAATCTTTATTTCTTCGTAACATAAAATTTACTACGACTGACTTCGAATTATTATATCCCCTTTTAATCCTTGGTCCATTCAAAATTGTCAATAGCAACTTATAATTTTAACTCTGTGTTGCTGTTTTTTAAGCGGCGTCTTTTTCCATAACAACCATGACATCCGAAAATGTGCCGATTATTCTTTCATTGGTTGTTGCAATATTTGAAGTAAAAATAAGTTACAGGAGGAGTCCCAAAACGCTACCTTGTGATAAACCAGCTAAGATAAGGTTGAACGCTGAAAATGCTTCTTCCAAGGGGAAGTGACGAATTATATGAGGCGATATGGACTCGGGAAGAGGAATAAATGTGGCGATCGGCTTTTTCATTTCTGTATTAATCATGAAGTCATAATTGCAAATACCTTGTTCAAACTTCCTAAATGTAGATTATATACAAAAAGATCACTAGCTGACAATAATAACAAAATAATCAGAAATCAAATAGATTACATTACCGCCAACAAAAGATATATAAACTCTATAATATCATCCAAAACTTATCCAGGAGCGAACATATTCTTTGACCTCAATCCGGTTGTTTTGTCGATAAGAGTGAAACTTAAGAATGTAAAGCACCCCCAGCTCCAAGAAATCATAGATACAAGGCGGCTCAAACAAGACCACACATATGCTGAAACAAAATTTAAAATAAACGAAAACTTATAGAGAGTCAAAAAAGATAATGCAGAAACTCTAACTATTGACCAAAAATAGAGAAAACTTCAACATAGCCTTGTGTCAGTTGCAAAAGAAACCATTAAACCATTTGGGGAAAATACAAAATCTTTGATGACAGTAGAAATTCTTGAACTTATTGAAGAATGAAGAAAATATAAAGCAAAAGACCGGAATAAATACACAGAAATTTAAAAATAAAACATCAGAAAGGAAATTCGAGAGGCAAA
Source organism: Diabrotica undecimpunctata (assembly GCF_040954645.1). NCBI lineage: Eukaryota > Metazoa > Arthropoda > Insecta > Coleoptera > Chrysomelidae > Diabrotica > Diabrotica undecimpunctata. The sequence goes on along the minus strand of NC_092806.1, from coordinate 116,833,401 downwards.
AGGAAGGTGGATCTCCGACATATGCAAGGAAATAGAAGATCTGTTCGGCTTGAATGCGCTGGCTTAGAGATGCGTGAATATGAATCAGGACATATACTTATGTTTTGTAGATTTTGAAAAGGAATTGGAAAGGTTTAACATAAAAAGCTTGTAGATATATTAAAAAGCAAAAATCTTGACAGTCATGATATGAAAATTATATCTAATCTATATTGGAATCAAACTGTCGAGATAAAAGTTGACCACCAGAACACCTGAGATATCAAAATACAGCGAGGAGTCCGCCAGGGTTGCGTGCTGTCACCACTACTTCTCAATGTCTACAGTGAAGCAGTATTTAAAGAAGCCCTCTCAGATTCAATAGAAGGTATGTCAATGGAGAAGTTTTTAATAACTTGCGTTTTGCAGACGATACAGTAATAATGACGGATAACAACAATGATTTACAGAACGTAATGCAACAACATAATGAATGCTGTCATGAATACGGACTAAGGATGAATTTGAAAAAACTAAATGCATGATCATGACTAAATCATCAGATGCAAACATCCAATTGATTGTTCAGGATACCTGTGAAGATACTTGAGAAGTGTGGATACCTACAAATACTTAGAAACATGGATAACATCAAATATTGACCAAACCAAAGAAATTAAGACACGTATTGAAATAGCACGTGCATCATTCGCTAAACTTAAAAAAATTCTTTGTTGTCGGGATATAAGGTTAGAACTACGCCTAAGAATGCTTCGGTGTTACGTATTCACTACTCTTTTTAATGGCTTGGACATTAAAAAATTGCACCTGAATAAGTTTGGTGTTACAGAAGAATCCTACGAATATCAAAGAAAACTTAAGTACTTAGGCCATGTTATGAAAGGGTAAATATACTCATTATTGCAGCTTATTATGCAAGGCAAAATTCGATGAAAGCGAAAGGTGTGGAGACGAAGAATATCCTGGCTTAAGAAGTTGAGGAAATAGTTTAAATGCAATAGTATAGAAATATTTAGAGCGGCAGTCAACAGGTTTCACATAGCTATGATGATTTATAACCTTCCATAAAAGAAAATTAAAGAAGAAAAAGTTTACCTCTTATTGAAAGCGCTTCTGGCTATTTCAATGCGTCGTTTTATTTTAAGGCTCGGGTCCCATTGTTTATTTAGCTTACATCCCAAGTAAATTTATCTGTGTACTTTCTCTAAAGCTTCTCCTTTAACGTAGATTGTTTTGTTTTTAATTTTGTTTTGGTATGAAATTAACCAATTACTGTTTAAAACAAATCTAAAATTGAAAGTTTTTACATCGACAACTCTTATCAAAATAGAGCATTTTGAAAAGAGCGTTCGATCTAAAACTTAAAAATACAAATATATATAGATTAAACCAAAAATGATTATAATAAATTACAATTTACATTTGTTTTTGATGATATTTTGGTTATTTTTGCGCTTTTGTTTGCTAAATTTAACGAGTGACTTACTTGGCCTATATGGCTAACTATATTTATTTATTTCGTCTGATACCTGAGGCTAAATGAAGAACACATCAGCCGCTTATTTATACCGTACTATAAAATTTTGTAATGCTGTTTGTATAATGGTATACTCAAATTTCTCCATAAAAATATCTGAAAATAATGGTTGAACATGAAGAGCCCATGGTTAATCCAAAATCTTGTTTATAGTAATCATTATCTAGTTCAAAATAGGTATTGTCTGTGCATACAGTTAATAGATCCATTATGGCTGATACATTCAGGTTGGTTTTTGTTATCAGTATATTATCCCTATCTAGTGAAAACGCTGGTAATATCAAAAGTGACTAGGATATTATTAAGATTTCACTCCATTTCTGTTAGTTTTTGCAGAAAAAGCTGTAAATTCTTTATATCTGTTATTTCGTTATGTACTAATGGCTGTATTATAACTTGGAGAAACTTTGACTATTTTGCAAGGGAAAGCCAAGCTGCTGCAAATTGGTAAGAGAATTACGTTTTCTTTATATTTTTGGGACTCCGTATAGGTGTGGTGTTCTGATGTAATGGGGTGCTAGTGTTCTTATATAGAAGTCTGTTACTGATTCCTTGTTTGTGTAGTATTTTATATATTCTTGGATTTTCGTCTGGTAGTGAATTTTGTCCGTGATTACAGTTGCGTTGTCCCTGTCACCTGGTAATATCTTTACGGACTGAGCTTCTTCTAGAGTTTTGATAGCTTTAAGTTCTTATTCACTAACATTTGCATTTGATTTTGTGCTTTTTTGAGTTCCCTTTTAAACATCACCTCATATTTTTTTTTTATGTGTTGATAGTCCTTTATACGTTTTTTTAACAGTACTAATTATGCCTAATTTAGAAACTAATGGGCTGATTATAGTAAAATTTGGACGTTTTAAGAGCATAAGCTTTTTCGTTGGGTTTAATGTCTTTTGAATAAATTGACAACTGTTGTGGTATTTACATAGTATCTTATTTGGTCGTTGAATTTGGTGTTATTGTTGTTTTCTAAAAGAATGTTGAGTTTATTTTTAATAATATTAACAATAATTTTCATTTAGGAAGCTTACATTATAGATAGATAGACAGATGGTTTATTGGTAATAAATGAATAGAAAATATTTTTTACAAGTGAAAGGAAAAAAAATATATGTCAATATAGTTAATATACACATATGTAAATATAAATATAAAACATAAAACATAGATACAGTGTTTTAACTTATACTGCTGACAATTACAATAAATTAAAATCGGTAGTAAAATACTCCTCATGTGTAAAAAAGGCATTCACTATAAAGTAAATCTTAATTTTTGCCTTAAACAGGTGAAAATTAAGAGCTTTTATTCTAGCTGGCACTAAGTTGTAGAATTTTATAGCTAAATACCTTGAACCATTTCTGGATGTCTCAAGTCGGCCAAATTTTGGTATAAGGTTATTGTTAAATCTGGTGGGATAATTATGAAAATATACATGCGCATTATATTTGCTAAGATTTTGTATAATGTGCAACAGACACTGCATAATGTATACACAAGGTAAAGTTAAAATTTTAAAAGATCTAAAGGAGTTTCTACAGTCTGCTCTATAACAGAGTCCAGAAATAATACGAACACACTTTCTTTGTTGTGCAAACACTTTATCAATATGACAAGAGTGACCCAAGGAGAGAATAGCATATGTCAGGTGAGAATGAAATGTACTATGATAAGCTGTTAAAATAGTTTCCCTGGAAGTCACTTGTACAAGGTTCTTGAAGAGGAAAAGTTGTCTGGAAAGCTTTTTCAATAGATTAACTATCGATTATTAACTATTAACTGTTGTTCCCAGGTTAATCCGGCATCCAAATATATCCCCAGAAACTTCGCTCCGGTTACACATTGTGGTAGAGCAACGTTTTCAACACAAGTGTTATTTATTAAAGTAAAATTAACACTTTGTGATTTAGAGTTGTTCAAAGAGAGACGGTTAGTTAAAAACCAATTAAATAAGTTTTTTTCGGATGTTTGGTAATCAAGGGTGTCGAATTCAGAAGGGTGATAGCTTGCATAGACAGTAGTGTGATCAGCAAATAAAACAGTGTTAACTGTTTCATTTTGTGAGTACACTAGATCATTATTATAGATAAGAAATAATACTGGACCAAAAACCAAGCCTTGAGGGACACCAAACAACAGATATTGTTTTTGAGAATCACACTGGTTGAAGTGAACATATTGATCACGATTTGATAGATATGAATCAATTAGTTGAATAGCATTACTATGAAAATTATAATAAGGAAGTTTTCTAAGCAGAATACTATGTGTGACACAATCGAAAGCCTTAGTAAGATCTAAAAACGATGCAAGAGTATCAAGATATTTTTCAAACCCTTCCAAAATATTTCTAGTGAAATGATCAATAGCTAAAGTTTTATTTTTTCGGAATCCGTACTGGTTTACGGCAAACAGTTTATTAGATTCAAAATGTAGATTAATTTGATTTTTTAAAATTCGTTCATAAACTTTCGATAAGATGGGCAACAAAGAAATGGGTCGATAATTGTTATAATCATCAATAGAGCCTTTATTCTTAAACAGAGGTACTACCTTTGCAGTTTTGAAAACTTAAGGATAAGTATTACAAGATATTGATTGGTTTATTAAAGTTGTTAGAGGTTGAACAATTATATTTCTAATTGTTTTAATAATTTTTGTGTTAAATCTATTAGGATCTTTGCTGTTATTATTTTTTATTTCTGTAATAGCTAAGTCAACTTCACTAAAGTTTACTGGCTGAAAGCTAAAACACGGGATATTTTCCTATGATATATAATATTGGTTACAAGAAAGAAAAAGCATATTAAATATTAAATAAACATAAAAAGTCACTGAAGTAGAGCTAACATAAAAGTAGCACCCTTGTGCGTGAGACGTAAAAATATATATTCAAACAAAGAACTATTTAGCAAATGTATAAATATAAATAGATAGTTACATATGCGCTCTTACAAAAATACATTAATTTTAATTTTAATAAATAATGTGACACAAATGTGAGTACATGATATTAACTGCAGTAAATTCAAGAAATGTTGCAGTTGGTAATAAAAGTCTATTTAAATATTTATTATTTATTACTATTCTCTATTAATTAGTCCTTCATTGAATTGTAATATATACCAACTATTATATAATCTTTTTTGAAAACGATTTCCGGAGTGAAAGTTTAAACGTCAAAAATAAATATAAAATGTAAAATTCTAAATCTTATTATAATCCAATTCTAATTCTAATGTTTATTATAATCAATTATTGTTTAATCCAATATAAATACAATATTTAAAATATTTATACCTTATTTGATAATTTTTATTAATTCACATTTTTGCAATTACTAGAATCAAAATCGTGGGTCAAATACAGCGTTTTACTCGTTAGTCATGCATTCTAATATTATTTAAATGTTTATTTGAATTTAACGAAAAAATATACATTATTGTTACGATAACAGCAATAAATTTAAATACATATCAATAATATGCTTAAAGCTGGTTCTTAAAAAATAAACTAATATTTTCGAAGGTATATATTTTAGTTTCTACAGGTACCTAGATGAAATGGAATGTAACCCTGTTATTTATAACTGCGGAAATGCTGCAATAATAACGATGAGAATAGATGTAAGAAGGGAAAATTATTTTTAGACCACTTTCCAGCAATAAATCTTTTAGTGTCTTAATAGTCACGTCAAGACGTTTAGGAATTTGTACTGTTCAAATAAAACAATTCTTGTAATTCAAGATATTTTTCGGCTGTTGTTTAGACAAACTACCAACTTTTGAGAAGACATTTTTTAATTCAGAAAGATAAAAAACGTTTACATAATATTAATATATTAATAATTTAGTAATTATTAGTAAGTGTAATAAAAACTAAAAATGTTAGTTGATATTTTACAAACACTTATGAAGATGTTTATGGATATTATAATCTGATCAGCATTGATTAAACAATCTTTTTTCTCCAATCTAACCGACTACTAACAAATTAAAATCCACAAGGAAACTAAGTTCCTGTACCTGGCTGTATACCATATATCACAAAAAATTTATTTAAAAATCCTTTATAAAAGGTATATAATTAAAACACCCAATCGGGCTACATCACAAAACTTTTTGGGAATCTATATTCCATCATCAGTGTTTCCTGAAAGCATATAACCACTTTCTTCTTCTTCTTCAAGTGCCCTGTCCGTTGCGAACTTTGGCTATTAACATGGCAATTCTGATCTTGTTTGCGGCGCTTCTGAATAGTTCGACCGATGTGAGCCCGAACCACTTCCTCAATGTCTCAGTGTCTCAATATGTGGCCTAGATATTCAAGCTTTCTTTGTTTAATTGTATTCACGATTTCTTTCTCCTTTCCGATTCTTTGGATTACCTCTATGTTGGTGACATGTTCGGTCCAGGATATACGAAGAGTGCGTCGGTACACCCACATTTCGAATGCTTCTAGTTTTCTCGTGAGCGTCTCCGTCAGCGTCCAGGCCTCCACACCATACAGTAAGATCGGAAAAATGTAGCCTTTAACTAGACGTAGTTTTAGGGGAAATGACAAATCCCTGCTTATGAGGAGCTTTTTCATATTGCTAAATACTGCTCTAGCTCGTTCTATTCTCGCCTTAATTTCTGTGGCCTGTTCCCATTTTGCATTTACGTTGGTGCCAAGGTACACATAAGATTCTACATTGTCAATTAGTATGTTACTTATCCGTAACTGTCGAGCAGGCTGTTGCTTCCTGCTTATCAGCATCCACTTTGTCTTCTTGAAGTTGAGGCTCAGGCCGTATTCCCCACTAACTAAATAAACTCTTTCCATTACCTGCTGTAATTCGTCTATGGTACTGGCAAAGATCACCGTGTCGTCGGCATATCCTATATTGTTCGGTAACTCGCCGTTTATTTTTATGCCCTCATTTGCATTTTCCATACATTTGTTAAATATTTCTTCGGAATAAATATTGAATAGTAGTGGGGATAATATATACCCCTGACGGACACCTCTTTTGATCTACACACTTTCAGTGAGTTCGTTGCCAATGTTTGCTCTTGCTGTTTGACCCCAGTATAGGTTTGCCACAATTCGAATGTCCTTGTCATCAATACCTGTCTTTCGCAGAATATCTATCAATTGTTCATGATTGACATTGTCAAATGCTTTTCTAAAATCCACAAAGCACAAATACACGTCCTTATCAACGTCTCTACACTGCTTTATAAGCACCTGGAGAGCGAAAATTGCTTCTCTAGTTCCAAGTGCTTTCCGAAAGCCAAACTGCGATCTATCAATATTTGACTCACATTTATCATATATTCTTCTATGAATGATCTTAGTGAACGCTTTAGTGACATGATTGATCAAGCTTATAAGCCGGTAGCTTATAGTTACAAGCTTATAACCACTTTAATTAAAGAAAACATAAAATTTAAAATTTTGACCAAGGTTGATACAAAATGTGGTTAATACTTATATGTGTACATGTTTTGAGCCACTAAGTATTTGGGTAAAAATCCGTTCTTCTTCTTCTTCTTCGGCCTTCATTTATCCATTGTTAAACATAGGCCTCCTCCAATTGCTTCCACGCTTTTCTATCTTTTGCAATTCTCATACACTGCTTTCCAGCTACAGCTGTTATATCGTCTATCCATCTCTTTTTGGGTCTTCCCACGCTTGTCGAGGTCTCCAGAATGTCACTTTATGAGACCATCTGTTGGTGTCTTGTCTTGCTATATGTGCTACCCATTGCTATCTCAATGTCGCTATTTTTTCGATGATGTCGATTACTTTAGTACTTCGACGTATTTCGGTGTTAGGAATTTTGTCTCTGAGGCTTATATTTAACGTGGCCCTCTCTATGGCCCGTTGAGTTACTCTGAATTGTTCTGCCATTTTTCTTATTATTGCCATAGTTTCCAATCCATAAGTTGCAACTGGTAGTATACAAGTGTCATAGGTTTTTCGTTTTAGGTGTATTGGGATTTTTCTGTCTTTTAAAATGAAGCTCAACTTACCAAAAGCAGCTGCTTGCTCCACTGGTTGGTATACATGTAGCTTAGTTGTCAATCTATTTGTTATTATTTGGGTTAGTAGTTTGTAAAGGTGTGACAATAAGCTTACTGGTCGGTAGTTTTCTATATTTGCGGCGTCCCCTTTTTTATGAAGTAGAATGACTTCCGCATTTTTCCATGCTTTTGGTATTTGTCCTTCCAATAGGCATTTATTCAGTAATGCTCTCATTGCCTGTTCTAATGCATTGCCTCCCATTTTTAGCATCTCTGAAGTAATTTTATCTTCTCCTGGTGTTTCCCCATTTTTCATTTGTTTTAGGGCGGCTCTAATTTCTGATGTTATTATTTCAGGGAGATCCTCTGAGCCCACATTTAAGATAGGTTTGGTTGGTATACCGGAGTTTGGAAAAGTAGAAGTATACAGCTTCTTATAAAATTTTCAGATTTCTCTAACGATCTCTTCCTTATGTGAGCACAATGTTTTACAATCGTCTTTTATCTTTATGATTTTATTCCTGCCAGTGGATTTACATGTTTTTACTATTTTCGTGTTCTTATTGTTCTCTATGTTTCAAGAATCTGGTTTGTTCTATAAGCTCTGAGGTCTTTTCGAATATTTTTCTTAACGCTTCTGTTGAGCGCTTTATAGTCCAGGTTATCTCTGTTCGTCCTTCTTCTTTTCTCTGTCTGTTCTAGAGTCTCGGGTTTTAGTTTAACTTCTTTTTGTTTTCTTATTCTGCAAACAAGTTTCTTAGTGGCTGTTTGTATGTCTTTAGTTATTTTCTCAGCTAGTTCATCTATATTCTTGTGCTCAAAGGTATTTGCTACTAGTTTCCGTGCTACTTCCTCTTGGTATTTCTCTTTATTACTGGCTAGGATGTCTGCCGTCGGTAAAGGGTTTGTTGTTAATAGTTTTCGTCTTTTTCTCTTTACGATAATACGTATATCGGCACGAACTAGTCTATGGTCACTGCCGGTGTTAAATTTGTTCAGCACCTCGATGTTTTTACATATTGATCTATCACTGGAAAGGATAAAATCTATTTCATTTTTAACCTGGCCGTCAGGGCTACGCCATGTTCATTTTCTTTGTATTTGTATTTTAGATAACGTATTCGGGCAAAACATTTTTTCGGAGCTTATATAATTTGCTAATGTCTCTCCTATGGTGTTTCTGTGCCTAGATCGAAATTTCCTATGTAGTCTGAATCGCCTGGTATTCGCCGCCCTATTTTTGTATTAAAATCTCCGGTGAGGATAACATACTGTGTTTTTTCTAGGTCTTTAGCTCGCTTTATATCTTCGTAGGGTTGTTTTATTGACTCGTCATTCGCAGTGGAAGTTGGAACATAGCAGTGTATTATCTGTTAGCTGTATCGTTTATTCAGTTTTAATACAAGATATATTACTCTTTCCGACACTGCTGAGTATTTCACAATCTCGTGTTCTATTCTTCGGTTGAACATTAAACCCCACCCCTTCATTGGCCGTGATTCTCTTCTGAATTATATTGGTATAGAGTGTGCTCAGAATGGTCATTTTCTCTCCTTGAAGTCTCGTTTCACATAAGCTTACAATATCCCATTTAATAGCCCCTAGTTCCTGCTCTAATTCTTCTAGATGGTCGTTCGTTCTCATGGTTTTAATGTTTTATGTAGCAATTTTATATTTTTGAGTATTAATTTGTTTATTATTGTCATGTAATTTCGATCTTCTGCCTTCCTCAGAATCCGTAATGCAGTCCATATTGGAGTGGGATTCTGAGTTATAAACTCTACCCACCTGGTGTACTATATTTTTATATTTCGATTTATGCATGAATATATTAAAGGATAAATGGCAATTAAAACGCCACGCTTGCCGAGCGGGTTGGCGAGTTTAGATTTCAGCTTCCCCTAACCTGGAGCCAGACGCTGTTTGCAACCGTCCATTCTGGATCAGACGCTACTTGATCCTATACCAGCCCTAAAACCACGGGATTGCCACTTCCGCTATCCACACTGTACCGAAGGTTTGCTTCTCCGCCGTGGTCTGCCGTTGTGATCTTCATCCGTAACCCTGGATCGCAGGATCTCTTAATGACACAATCTGGAAGAACAAACACCTAAGATAAGACTAAAAAACAAGAATCCTTAAAGCAGAAATTAGACCAATATTAACATACACGGCGGAGACAAAACCTGACACATCTAAAACGAGACGACTACTAGAAACAACAGAAATGAAAATACTCCGACGAATATCAGGGAAGGGAGAGAAGAAATCTGTTGGATAGGGAGAGAAGAGAAAACATAAGAAGAGCATGCAATAAAAAAGACATAAATGGATGGCTAACAAAACGGAAACAGGAATGGAACGAACACATTACTAGAATGGCAGAGGATAGGATAGTACGAATAGCACGAGATAAGTCACCAAATGGACGAAGAAGTATTGGCAAACTGTATTTTTATTTAATATTTGCATTCTGTTTTTTTAGGCTTTTTTTCCTTCTTTTTTGTATCAATTTATGTTGTTTTTATTTTAAAAATAATTTATTAAAGATTCGTAATTTGTGCAAAAAATGTTTTAAAAAGATTTATAAGTTTCTCTTTACTATGTCTACGGCGCTTTAGATATAATAAAAAATTAAAAAGTTGTGGGTGATAATATTTACAGAAAGCTGTTTCAACTTGTCAAACACACAAAATATTACCTGTAACATAAAAATAAATAGCCTTACTTTAAATGATGCATATAGATGATGTATGAAAAGGCAATTTATTAGATTTTTGTAGTTCCACTGCGTGGGAAACCTTGAGTTTACGTCAAAAATACTACTTACAAATCAGTTTATTTTAATAAAGGAATATTTGTTGAAATGGATTAAATTTTTCAGTAATACAGAGTATTATTTTAAACTGGAAATTAAGTATTAATAAAATTAAAGGACAGGCAAGAGTATGAAATTGTTGAATGCACTTGAAACAGGAATAGTATAAACTGCTTTTTTGGCAAGAGAAGCAAAAAGAAAAAAATACGCTATGTTTATGGTATACAGTGAAAGGCAATACCTAGTCGAAATAAACATAGTACACAGATAATACACTACTTACACAATAACTAGTAACAAATAGAGAAAATAAACGGACATTGTTAAAAAATGTAGGAATGAGTGATAGAAGTCGGAAAATGGAACGATAGCAAAATAATTAGCGGCACAATAAAGAAGGTAAATAGGGGATATGTTATTCTACTGATTATGGTGCTGCCAAATATTTTATGGCTGCGGGTTGCAGCCATTTATTTGTATGGGTAGCAGATGGATACCTATCTGCGATCTTAGCAGGGGATAGATCTACTTCAGGATTAGCACACCTTCCCACGCGAGCTCATGGATTTTCCTAGCCTTTCATCCCCGAGGAAATCATGTCCAAACCCAAAGCATTCGCATCTCCACCCTTTTCTCCCTCTACTTTTAAACCAACTCGCCAACACGCACTAGCCAAGCGTAACGTTTTAATGGCTTAAAACCCCAAAAGTGATTTTCCATGAAAAAAAAAAAACTACTGAACGGCTCTCGGTCTCTAGAGGCTCCAACACCCTCAACCAAAGTAGCGATTGGAACAGGTTTGGAGAAGAGGATGCTAAAAATCCCAGGAAAAAAGCAGGCTACTAAAAAGAGCGACAAATGCATATCACTTCATAAAATATTAGAACTCTTTTATCAGACCAGAAAATGATGCAACTGGAGCAAGAGCTGAAAAGAATAAAATGGGACATCATCAGCCTCAGCGAAATAAGACGAAGAAGAGAAGCTCAAATTACTTTTAAATCAGGACACGTATTTCATTCTATAGATAAAGAAGGCACTTCAAATCGTGGAGTATGATTCATTATACATAGAAAGCACAAAATATAGTTGAAATTATCAGCATAAGCCCCAGGATTGTATATCTCATTTTTAAACTAAATGCAAGATATAATCCTAAGGTATTCCAAACATATGCTCCAACGACTAACCACTCGGATGAAGAAATTGAAGAATTTTATGAGGACCTAGAAACAGCGTTACATACCACACCACCATATTACACAATAATTATGGGCGACATCAATGCGAAAATAGGGATTAAACAAGATGATGCATAAGTAGTAATGGGTAAGTATGGATATGGCGAAAGCAATGTACGAGGGCAAAGATTGCTAAACTTCTTACATCAAGAAAATTTATCTATGATGAACTATTTTTTTAATAAAAAGCCTTGTCGTAAATGGACATGGATCAGCCCAGATGGCAGTGTCAAAGATGAAATAGATTATATCATAACAAACATAAAAAAAATATTTAAAGACATCGAAGTACTCAACAACAAATTTTCAATAGAAAGCGACCACAAATTAAAATTCGAGCTAAGATACTATTAAATGTCAAATAGGAAAGAACAAAGATGATACTAAAAACAAGAAAACAGAAATGGATTTCCCCAGAAAACAACGACCTATATGAAGATACACCAACCAGACATATACAAGACTTGCAAGATGAAATAGAATATGTAGATCAAGCAAATGGTGGCATAACGAAGGCTCTAAAAGAAACGGAAAGGGAGTGCTGCCCTACCATTCTGCGTCTTAAACTACACAACAATGAAGAAACTGAATGAAGATATCCAGCGCTCAATCCGAAAAGGCGTAAGAGAAAACAATACAAGAGAAATAACTGAAATAATTCCAGAAAACAGAAGTTTAAAAGTTTTGCGGCAAAATACGAACACCATAGGCCACAAAAATATGTACAAAATTAAAAAACAAAGATGGAAACATTACTGCTGATAGAACCAAAATCCTTGAGGTTGTCGATTCCTTTTATCGCAAAATGTATGGGATCACCGACGAAAGGCAAGATCAGCCCCTGTCCAATATCACAAACCAGGGATCAATATTAATGCCAGAAATAACTCCATACAAAAAAAAAACGGCATTTTTAGAAATAAAAAATAGCAAATCCCCTTGCGATGTCGAAGTAGTGATCCTTTCTTTTGGTGGGTCTATTTGTCTTGTGGGTCTTTTCACCCAATGCATCTACCAAGGAAAAACTCCTTCTCAATGGAACAATGCAGTCATTATTTTATTATTCGAACAAGAAGACATAACAGATCTAAAACACTACCGTCCTATCAGTCTGCTTAAACACATATATAAACTTTTTACAAAAATTATTAAAATAAGACTGGACGCTAAATTAAACTTTTATTAGCCTAGAGAATAAGCTGAATTTAGATCGGGATACAGCACTAACGACCACTTACTAGTAATAAAGAACCTGATAGAGAAGTCTGTAGAACATAACAAACTATTGGCACTGATATTTGTTGACTACAAGAAATCATTTGATATAATAAGCCATCAGAAAATGTTAAAAGCATTGACAGAATGCCGAATAGACCATCGATATACTAACATAATCAAATATATCTACCAAAATGCCACAGCCAGCGTAAGACTATCTGAACAAGAAATAAATAAATTCTCCGTCCACCGAACACCGCCGGTGTCCTCCGACACCGTCTCCCCAAAGCTATTCACGACGCTCTTAGAACATACTTGTAAGAAGGTACAGATGTATATGCAGGAGGTACAGAAGAACATAGATGTATTTGAGATGTACTGCTGGAGACGAATGCTGAGAATACCATGGGTGGCCCGAAGAACAAATGAATCCATACTGGACCAGCTAAACATAAAGAAAAGACTAAGAACACAAATATCAGAACAAATAATAAGCTATTTTGGACATGTCCTTCGAAGAAATGGTCTTGAAAAACTTACCATCCAGGGAAAAGTAGAAGGCAAAAGAAATAGAGGTAGATCTCCCACACGATACACGGACCATATTGTTGCTACCATTGGCGCTCCATTGTCAGAATGTGCTAGAATGGCAGAGGATAGAAAAACGTGGAGGAACATTGGGAAATTTAGTTAATAGCTTCATGATATCACGATACCTGCATCAGGTTAACGACTAAGAAGAAGAAGAAGTAAGAAGGTACATCTAAATGAGCATGGTATCAACATAAATGGAGAGAAGCTCAGTCATTTAAGATTTACAGATGACATCGTTCTTATAGCCGATCGTATGGATAATGTAATAATAATGTTTGAAAAATTATATCACGTTTCCTTGAAGATCGGACTAAAGATTAATATGAACAAGACGCAAATAATGACTAATGTGGTGCTAAATTGATGGAAATATTGCTACTGATGGAAGGGATATTGTGCAGAGTACATCCTATAAGTACTTAGGACATGAAATTCGATTGGGCAGGGATAACCAGACATGTGAGCTCCTATGTCGCATAGGATTAGCCTGGGCAGCGTTTGGTAAATTAAACTATTTATTTAAATGGTATCTACCCATATGCTTCAAAAATAAAATCTGTGACCAATGTGTGTTACCTGTACTCACTTATGGAGCGGAAGCATTAACACTCACAAAAAAGGTAGTGAATAAGCTTCGCGAGACTCATGGGGCGCCAGATGTTGGGTGTCTCTTTAAGTGACCGAATCCTAAACGAAGAAATACGTCGTAAAACAAAAACAATAGACGTCATCGAAAAAATCGCGTCGCTTAAATGGAATTGGGCAGGGCACGTCGTTTAATAAATAGGCAACCGATGGGCAAAACGTATTCTCGAGTGGAAACCAAGACAAGAAGCAATACGGAGCAGAGGACGCCCACCAACTAGATGGACTGATGACCTGAAACGTGTTAGCATTAACTGCATGCAAGCCGCATAAGACAGATGGCAAGAGTCATGGGAGACCTATGACCAAATGGGTCTAAAATGGACAAGCGTGGTAGTGATGAAGTATACAGGCGTGGATCAGATTTAAATCAAGTCGGAGGTCTTAGAAACGTTAGTATACGCTCACTGGACGATGAATATGGTCTTCATTGGCAGGATTTTCTTTGACAGTCACGCAGTGTAATGACAAACAAAATTAATTAAATCTGAATCGCAGGGCACTATAGATGAGAATAAATGGACAAATTTCCTTGGTGAACAGGGTTAACCTACAGTGCTTATTTTTTTGGTGGCAAATATAATCCTAGACAAAGAGACTTACAATATACCGTTTGCACATAAAAACACAAACAAAATGGATATATAATGATGGAAAGACTCAAAATCAATGTAGATGTAACATACTATAGTAATATTTATTTAGTCTTACAAAGATTGCGAGGAGCAGATGAGGACTTTAACCATATATTACTGCGCGCGAGATTTAGACTACAAACGTTAAATTAAAAACAAAAATACAGATAGATAAGGCAAAAGCTCGGGTTTCTTCGGAAAAATATGTCCATGAGACACAGTCACTTTTATGAGATATCTCAGAATAAAGTTAAATAGGTGACCCATGCAAAAAGTGGTCCTAATTGATTTAAACAATTTTTTCTCTTGCGAGTTTTTGTGAAAAAAAAAGTTTTTTTGAGAGTTTTCGAGCTATAAATAATTTAACACTGAAAAAAACCAAAAATGTTTATTTTCAAGGTTTAAAAATTCAAGCAAAATATATTATCTTTGAAATCATCAATTACGTAAATTTAAGCTCAAATCTTTCTCTATTAGCTCTGATGAAAAGCGTGGGCTTATTTTATTTTTAAAACATTATTTTTAAATTAATAATGAAGCGGTTAAGCAATATTTTTAAATTGTGATTTTGAGCCTTTAAAATCGTCATTTTTGGTTATTCCAGTTTTAAATTGTTTAGAACACGAAAACGATTATCTTTAGAGGAAAATTACAAGATTCTCTTTTTGGATTCAGAATAATTCAAAAAGCCTAAAAAAACTTTGTCCGGGGCGAAAAAATTGATTTTTATAATTTGTTTAAAAAAATTGTTGAACTAAATTAGGAATACTTTTCGCATACACGACCTTATCAACAAAGGAGAGAAGGTAAGAAGATGATTAAGCTAGGTTTTTGAATGTGCCGTTGGATAACTCGTAAATAACAATAATGGTCAAGGCCAGACATTAAGGGGTGATATAATGCGCCCGCTTTAGGCAGTATATGATAGTCATTAAATTTCAGATTAGGAATTTGAGGTATGTACAATATTTTGAACCTATTTTGCACTAAATAATCTGTTAATTATTTACAAGCATAAAAGTAAATAGCATAATAATAAATAATTTAAGAATCGCAGATGACACAGTTATAATTGAAGAAGTACGGAATTCCTGCAACGTTAAAAAAAAGATATTGGTGGCAAATCGAAGTCCAAATCAACCAATACACGTAAAGCACTGAAGGACACGTATAGGGCCGTTTCAGTTAAATTGGCTGAAACATTGTAGCTTTGATCATGCTGATAAAAATTTCTCACTGCCACAAGGGAAATTAATTTTTTCTGAGTTACGAATGTTCCAAGTGTCGGTTTTAAGTTGATTTGAATAATACATATTTGTATAATACATAGGGTGTTAGTATAATAATAATGGTAATAGAGTTTATTGAGATTTAGACGTTGCATATTAAACGTGTGGGACTGCACGTTTCCAACTTAATGATTTTGAAAAATAGACTAAAAACCGATCATTTGTAGCTCTGTAACTCAGAAACAATTAATGTCTCGGTATCATAAGAATTTTTGATAAGCATGACCAAAGCTACCTCTCTGAAACATTTCATTCAATTTAACTGAAAATACTTTTACAAATTATGTAAACAAGAAATACACTAGAAATATTCGCATGACTACGATAACCAATGAGGCTAAGAGTGGAATATTCTGTTACGTTTCAGGGAAAACATTTTGAATATTCTTTGTAGCTTTGCGTTTATTTAAAATTTTATTAGTGGTTCTTTCTGTTATTGTTCTGGTTTACTAAAACCAGATAATGGTATTAAAAACCAGAGTTGATAATCGAGATTAGTTGGCAGTATGGAATCTCAAATAAAACGAGTAAGGCAGTTATGCTTTTTGTCATTATTGTTAAATTTATATACTGAAAAAATATTTAAACAAGTTGTAGAAGACAAACCACGTGACATAAAATAAACGGGGAACTAATCAATAATATGCTGATGATACTGTAATTTTATGCGATAATCTGAAAGACCTCAATATTCTCTGCTGCACTGTTTCAGCGAAGTAGGAAGAAAAACGAGTTTGAATTGTAGCGAGATTAAATAAAACAAGCGGTTCGAATTTATATAAATATATTTATTTATAAGTTTACAGCACGAAAATATCTTATCAACTCCATTCTACTCATAACATCGTTACATATATATACCAAAAGTATTGTTCTAGAATCATCTGGAGTAGTTCCACCTCTAATTCGTTGTTTGACGGATCGACCTCTCCCGCGCTCGATACATCTGTGAAAAGTTCTTTGCGCTTTCGAGATGCAACCGTTACATGGGCCACGCCGATTGCATGTTCGTAACACTGCTCTCCTCTTAGATCTGAGCGTCCCGATCAACAACTCTATATGTAGGCTCAGGATGGCGGAATCTATAGGACTCTCCAGCTCTGCATGAACTCCTCAGAGAGAAATAATAATCTACTGACTTTGAAGAATACGATTTCATTGGGTTAATGCAACACACAGTAATTTGTACGCCGGTTTCTCGGAAGAATACTTCAAGCATGCTTCTGACAATCTTCCA
The DNA here is from genome assembly GCF_040954645.1 of Diabrotica undecimpunctata. NCBI lineage: Eukaryota > Metazoa > Arthropoda > Insecta > Coleoptera > Chrysomelidae > Diabrotica > Diabrotica undecimpunctata. Next base: position 116,816,176 of record NC_092806.1, on the reverse strand, counting down.
ATTCAGATTTTCTAGTACATGGCCTATTTTGGGTAATGCCAAATTCTTGACGTCATAATTGCACACGATTTTCTTCAAATTAGTTAGAGCACGCCATATATCCTCGCAGCTTGCCCTGTCTGTATACGACTTCCTGGTCACCATATACAGCAAAGATCGAGAACCATCTTCTAATCTCAGTACTCTTCCAACTTTAGGCTGCTGATATTTTAACTTTTCTAAACGACCGAATATTTTATAAAATACGGACGAGATTCCTTTAGTCGTCTCAAGATCTTGGGCAACACAGTGGGCTAGAGAGACGTTATGCGAAACATTAAAAAGATCCTGCTGAACTTCTGAATCAAGCACTATTTCTATCTTCGTAATTTGACATAAATTCATTAAAGCTTGATCGCCGGTCATCTTTGATCTATGTTAAACGGTTCGTGCTTCTTCTGTTTTATTTGAGCCAGCATATGGTGCAAGACGATTTATGTGAACTACTTTTGGTTTACCTTTCGGCAACTTCTTAATTCGGTATATTACTTTTTAATTTCATACGGACCTTCTCATTGTCTTTGCAGTTTAGGAGACAAGCCTCGACGACGTTGTGGATTATAGAGCCAAACAAGATCACCTACTTCATAGCTTTCATTCTTGCATCGAGAATCATATTGATCTTTCATTCTGTCACTAGCTAACTGGATGTGTTGTCGGGCAAGTTGATGAATGTTGTTCATTCTTAACTTCAGGCGGTCGACATAGTCTTCGTTTGCAACATGTTCTTCGAAAGGTCTGCAGCCAAACTCTAGATCGCTGGGTAAACGAACTTCACGAGCTAACATCAGGCAAGTTGGAGTCTGGCCTGTAGTTTCATTCACGGCCGAGCGGTATGTGCTGGTCCCAATCTCTTTGATGTTCTGATACAACTTTGGACAGGTGTTTACCCATCGTTCGGTTCATCCTTTCAACCATTCCATCTGATTGAGGATGTAGGGGTGTCGTTCTGATCTCATTGACACCAATCAATTTACGAACGTTTTGGAAAAGGGTTGACTTTAAGTTTCGCCCTTGGTCGGAGTGGATCTCCAAGGGAACACCAAATTGGCTGAAGAATTCTTTAACAAGTACCTCTGCAACGGTAGCAGCTTCTTGATTTAGTATCGCATAGGCCTTAGTCCATTTCGTAAAATAATCCATGGCTACCAGGATGTATTTATTTCCAACATTCATCGGTGGAAGTGGACCTGCAATGTCGTTTGATACTCTTTCCATAGGACTACCAACATTGTACTGTTTCATGGGTGCCCTCTTTTTACCAACTGGACCATTACTGGTCGCACACAGTTCACATTTCCGGCACCATCTTCTTAGACACTTTACTTTTAGGTACAATCAACTGAAGCTTAGTTTCTGTACCATCATCGTTCTCAAAGGTTCTATACAGAAGATCATCTTTTAGTACTAGGCAATTCCATTGGCTCCAGTGACACTTGACTTCGGGACTACATGCACTAATGTCTTGCCAAGAAGGTCTTTTACTTCGACGCATCCAATCCAATACCCTTTATATACATGGATCATCTGCTTGAGCGTCTTGTAGCTTTTGAGGCTGCCATTGATCATTAATGACGGTGATTCGCTTCACGGGGCAAAGTCGTTCTTCTAATTTAAGGCAGTGATTACAATTTGCACTGTATGGCCATCTTAACTAAGCATCAGCATTTGAATGACTTTTCAGCCCTGTATTCGATTTGTTCTAGCTTTCTGACTGTTGCATTATGTTCTTGCAATTTACGGCGAATGGGACCTACGTCGCCACCATTCTAATATCTGGTTTCGCGTCTCTTCGGCATCATGTTACGAACTACTTTCCGTAGTTCATAGTAGTTCATTTCCTCCAGACGTTTATCGTCGCTTATTTTCGTTATTTTGTTCGTCGCTCTCTTCAGAGGTTCGTACTTGATAGCTCCGTGAAGCTCGACTAGCTGTCTCGTGTTCCAAGGTAATGGCGAGCGCTTCATCTAAAACTTTAGGTCTTGCTAGTCGTAAAACTTTCTGTAGTTCACTGTCTCCCTATTCATTGATGAAGGTATGTACAGCAATTGCTTCCAATATGTTGTCTGGTGCCTCTGGATAAACCAACAGAGATATACGAGCAACATCTGCTTCAAATTCTAGCAAACTCTCACTTGCTCGTTGAATTCTACTTCCTATTTGTACTTTGTAGACTTGTTGTAGATGGGCATCTCCGTAATGTTTGTCTAGTCGAGTGAACAAGGTCTGGTAACATTTTTCTTGACCCTTAGGAATCGATCTTAGGATATCCGCAGCATCACCTCGTAAAGCAGCAGTCAAGGAAACAGCTTTTTCTTGTTCTGTTCAATGATTGGCTGTCGCAATAGCTTCGAATTGTCTAAGGTATATGGACCAAGAAGATTTTCCATCAAATGGTGGCAATATGAATCTCGTATGATGTGTCCTTTCGTCTCTCGGTGATTCTTCTTTTACAACCGGATCTAGAACTACTGCATTAGCTGGTGGCACTTTCGTATTAGTTATCATGGTCTCTCTAAATGTTTACATTTTTCTGTATCTGATCGAATGTTTTAGAGACTTCTTCAAATTTCTTATTGTTCTGAGTACATATTTCGTCGAATCTTCTAGAAACCTTTTCAAGTTTCTCGTTGTTTTGTCTAGCTACTTCTTTAATAATTTGTGAAGTCTCCTTGAATCTTCTATATACATTTTCGAATGTTTCATTGAATCTTTTGGAAACGTTCTCTAATATGTCATCATTTTTTCTCGAGGAATCTCCAATCATTTGCGACACATTTTCAAATTTCTCGTCATTTTTTCTAGAAGTTTCTTCGATCTTAATTAAAACTGCTTATTTTGCTGATTGAAAATGGAATGTCTCTGGGTCATCTCCATTCTTGTAGAGAACATTCTTCAGTCGTTCTTGGACCCTCTAACTGTTTTACTGAAAGTTCTACTAGCAGCATCTTTGGTCAGGCACACACGTACTTTTTAAATACTGTTCCGTACAAAGATCACTACCGAACTACGCGGTTGTTCCCGAAGAACAATACTTTTCAAAAGTTCAAAAGTCTTTTTCAAAAGTCACTGCTGAATTTATTTTTTAAATAAGTCAATTAACCCCACACCTGACACCAACTGTAGCGAGATTAAATAAAACGAGCGGTTCGAATTTATATAAATATATTTATTTATAAGTTTACAGCATAAAAATATCTTATCAACTCCATTCTACTTATAACATCGTTACATATATATACCAAAAGTATTGTTCTAGAATCATCTGGAGTAGTTCCACCTCTAATTCGTTGTTTGACGGATCGACCTCTCCCGCGCTCGATACATCTGTGAAAAGTTCTCGGCGCTTTCGAGATGCAACCGTTACATGGGCCACGCCGAATGCATGTTCGTAACAGAATATAACGGACCTCGGCACTTTTCTTATGTAAAAGTGGTTTCTGTTAAATTGTCTGAAACTTTGCAGAGAGATAGCTGTGTTCCTGTTAATCAAAACTTCTCATTCCTCAAGACTCAAGTTTTTAGTCCATTTTTAAAAATCATAAATTTGGAAACGTGCCGTCCCACACATTCAATATAATGGCATCTGAATCTCAATAAACACGTATAATGGTATCGAAATAATATTTCTTAATATTTCCGTGTCATAAATGTTTTTTTGTTTATTAAGATTCAGATGCCGTATATTGAATGTGTGAGAGGATACGTTTTCAAATTCATGATTTTAAAAAATAGACTAAAACACTTTGAAGCTCGATAACTTAGAAACAATTGATTTTTGTGTCTTAAAGCATAAAGAACTTTTAATCAGAATGACAAAAGCTACCCCTCTCCAAACTTTCAATCAATTTAACTGAAAACATGTTACATAAGAAAAGTGCCAGGGTCCGTTAAAGACCAAATTTATTATCTTTAGTCGAAATTCATATCCTGATGAAAATTTACACCTTCGTGGGCAATCTATACTCTAGTCCATAGTTTTTTTAATATTTGGAAAGTTATGTCCCAATGTAATGACCAGAAATTAAGGGATGTTTAAATGCGCCAGGTTTAGGTACTCTTTGGTAGTCACTACATTTCCTGGTTACGACTTTAAAGTATGCTTTAAACTTTCCTATTAAAACGATATGTATACGTTTATTAACTAATTTGTTAATAACAACAATTCATTTGCTTACTTACTTCATAGTAATAAAAAACAATCAACCAGATCAACAAAACAATAATTCAAATGGAATAGGAAATTTAGCAAATATGTCGTCTCTCTTTATCTTGAGTTCAAATTCTTATTAATTAAATTATGATCCCTTTGAGTTGTTTTACAAGTATTTTGCACGAAATAATCTTTTGATCTTAAAAATCTATATTTTATTCTCCGAAAATGAGAAAAGCATTTTAGAAAATGGCATCGCTTTTATGCTTTCTAATTATAAGTTTTCTATGAGTCTCTCTTAATGTTGCCAATACTTAGTCAGTGTCTCGTGGAATAAATGTGTCATCGTTAACGGATTTGCCAAAATTTCTTATACATGTAAAGATAATAAATATGACGTGTAGTTATCAAAGCAGCATCATTAATTTTTATGTAATAAAACAACGTGAGGTGGAGAATAATACATTTTATAGTAAGATATAATTGTCTTTCAATGATTCATTGTCGTAAAGCCAATGGTTTCTAGGTTTATTTGAGTAAGTTTGCGTATTCATGCCAGATGTTATAGTATATTATATATGTAGTTGACGCAGGTTCTTATCTTCTATCTTAAAATATATTAGATTAAAATGGAGGCATATTTAATTTATTATTTATAATGTTGTTATGCAGTTATGAAACAAACAGCACTAAAAACAATATTTTATGCTGATACTGAGGTCAGTGCTATAATCGTTGCAAAGTTATATGTTTTCACGTTTACGACTTTTCACAAAATAAAGCATGTAGTAATCAGCTGTAAAATAGGGAATAGTTTTCCAAAATATAATTAATATATAGACTGGGAGCTCTATAGATTTGAGTTTAATGTGGTCAAAATGCGGTCGTCTATTAATATAATGCATTTTGTTAATTGTTATTTGTAAACCGTACAGATTTATAGTTTGAATATTGCCAAACATATTATTTGTCTATTTTGTGTACCTCCTCCCCTTAGGTACCGTAAAATGGGGTAAATAGGAACAATGGGGTGAATATGAACAAAACTTCACTAAATAATAACAATAATCTTCCCAAACATATATATTATTTTCGTTGGGTTATTTACCGTGTTCCGATTCACCCATACATTAGAAATTACTTTTGTTTATCTAATAACTCCATAGAATAAGATTTGGTTTTGTCAGTGGCTGCTCAATTTACTTTTTTATTGTAACGAGTGTTTTATTACAGGTTTTCGCAGATATGCCGCGAAATATCAAGCTGTAAGAAGTGTGAAGAAAAGATGCTACACATGACAAATTCTACAAGAAGCACTAAATGAAATAAAAGAAGGTATTAGTTACAGACAGTGTTCCTTTAAGTATAATATACCTACTACGGTCTTACACAGATATTTAAAAAATGTTAATATAAAGCAAAAAGGAGGTCAGACCTCTCTTGATGAAGATGAAGAGTTAGTTCTCGTTGACAGACTAGCAGTCTCTGCTGACTGGGGATACCCAATAGATTTTCTCACCTTACGGTTAATCGTACGAGAATATTTGGAACGCCAGGGCTAAGTTATTTCCAAGTTCACGAACAACACCCCTGATCGGGATTGGGTGTATTCGTTTCTTACTCGGCACAATCAATCACTCTCAAACAGAATCTGTCCCCTAAGATAATTAATAAGTATTTCGACGAATTAGAAAGAGAAGTTAAAGATGTTCCTGTAAGTCACGTCATTAACTATGATGAGACAGATCTTAGTGACTACCCACGAAAACGTAAAATGATTTTTAGACGTGGCTGCAAGTACCCAGAACGAGTTGTCAACTCATCAAAAGCGTCTACTTCCGTAATGTTTGCAGCTAGTGGAGATGGTAAAATATTACCACCTTATGTTGTATATAAGGCTCAACACTTATACGACAGTTGGAAAGAGGGATGTCCGAAAACCTCTCGTTTTAATCGTACCAAGTCAGGTTGGTTTATAGTTTTTGTTTCAGTGACTGGGTTCAGTCCATTGCAATTCCCTTTTTGAAGGACCCAGAAGGGAAAATACTTGATTGGGGACAACTTGACAATCGATTTAATCCAATTGTGCCAAGAAAAAAACATCAAAAATCATCAAAAAAAAATGTAAACAACTAGTTTATATTTTTACTAAGTAATTCCACTCACCTTACTCAGCCCCTCGATGTGGCATTCTTCAGACCCATGAACATTATGTGGCGCAAAATAGTTGAGGAATGGAAAACAGGACCAGGCAGGAATGAATCCACAATAGCTAAAGACAAGTTTCCTAGACTATTAAAGAAACTGGTTGATAGTCTTTCAGAGGAAAATGCCAAATCAGAGTATAAAAATGTGGCATCGTGCCGTTGGATCGCACCAAAGTCCTAAGGATGCTGCCGAACTCAGACAATGATAATACCAGACAATCTAGAACACAAACGCCCTTGTTAGGTTCTGTTTACGTGAAAGGAACTGATGACACTTTTAAAGAACTTGAACGTTTGATACTTAGAGACAAAAGAAAAAAAGAAAACAAAAATGAATGTCGAACCGGGAAATAGTGTTGTGGCGACAGATTTAGAAGAAGAAGAAGTTTAAACCTAAAGTAGGTCCATCAGGAGTTCAGAACATAGAACTGAATTCCTCAAAAGAAATTTCCAGTCGCACTAAAAAGCTAAAACGACAATATAGTGCTTCAGAAAACTCTCTCCAAGACAGTGACAAGGAGCTAGTGTTGTCATCTAATAAAGAAACGAACATTTGCGTTAACCCTGGAGACTTCTTAGTGGTCAAAGTGTATGACAAGACCAAGAAATCTTTTAGGCTCTACGTTATTAAAGTTCTCTATAATCAAGATGGCGGCTACGTAGGAATCTTTTTTAAGAAGGTTCCCCAGGCTTGGAAATTTTCCGAAACTGAAGAGGAAGCACTTTTTAAACCCGATGATATTATAAAATAGTTGTCTGTATGTATAAACGTGAATACCTCGTCTCGATTTAAAAACATGATTAGTTTTAACAATGATCTAAGTGATTTGTGTTTATATTAGCCGACCTTAAAAGTGTATTTTTAATTTCAACAATAAATTTTTCCAATAAAACAAACTTTATTTATATGTGTATAATATTTATATGTGTATGTTACTTTACACCTTATACACTTTTTACCTGTTCCTATTGACCTTACACGGGATATAAGGTTAGAACTACGTCTGAGAATGCTTCGATATTACGTGTTCTCTACTCTTCTTTATGGCTTGGAAGCGTGGACACTAAAACAAGTCCATCTGAATAAGTTAATTACTGAACTGAGTGACCTGAAAGTTAATACGGACTTTTATTTTGGTTGAGTAAGTCGTTAATATATTATTGCAAGACAAGTTTATTAGCTTTTATATGCTCTTACTTCTTCTTCTTATACCGTCCCCATTAACGGAGGTTGGCGACCACATTTTTAAAAGCTTCTCTGTCTTTTGCAACGTGGAATAATTCGTCTACAGTCATGTTTGTCCAGTCTCGAATATTTCGCAGCCATGACTTCCTCTTTCTACCTATTGAATTGCTCTTACTAGCGCACTCTATCTGTGGGTATCAGATGCACCTATTCCTGATAGAATGAGAAGGAAGTTGACTATGGTATTGTGAAGTTTGGTCTATTTTTTCACCATTTTCTTTATACCAAAGTAGTATGATATTAGAGACCTAGAAGTTAGTCATCATTAGCCGTTTTAAGTCCACTACTAAAGAGAGAATTTCCGTAAATAATTCCATTGCATCTGATTTTGAACAACTGGAGAAGTTAGTACGAAATATATTATCTTGGTCGAGCAAATCGGTAATGTCTTGGTGTGTAGCTAAGAAATATTCATGTTTTTATATTCTGTTACTTGTGCACTCTTTCTACGGTTATTAGATAGGGCTATTTCTGATAAGATGGGAAAATAGTTGGATATAATTATAACGCATAGACAGTACATAGAACTGTGGAGTTTGTTATTGCCATACGAGCTAATCATCCATAACACAGCGCAATATTTCATTATAGAATACAGCAAGGTCAAGTTATCCCACAAAGCTTTTGAATAATATTATTTCTTATTTTTAATTATTTGGCATAAGCATATTGAGATATATCTTAAAGTTCATGTTCAAAAGAAGAGATGTAAGAACTGGGCCTTGCAGGAGTAAAATATTTAATTTTCTTTCATAACTTATTTCGATTACCATAATACCTTCTGTCGCACTTCTTCTTCTTTTTCTTCTTCTTCTTTTGGCATCATTATCCTGGATGGGTCTTTGCCTGTATGGCTATGTCCTACCATTCAGATCTCTCTTGGGCACTTCTTCTCCATTGTCTTATATTTATGGTTTTCAGGTCGTCTTCCACGTCATCCAACCATCTCGTCCTGGACCTTCCTTTTTTCCGCCTTCCTACCCGCTTCCACTGTAATATCTTCTTTGACGTTTTCGTGTCTTCTTGTCGCTGAACATGTCCGAGCTATGACAGTCTTTGACTTTTCACAAATCTTACAATGTCATACCCTTCATTCAGTTAATTAGCCTTGTCGTTTCTCCCGATTCTCCATGTGCCGTCTTCCTCTTGCACTGAACCATATACTTTTCTCAGTATCTTTTTCTCGAATGTCCTAAGTTGGGCTTCCTCTTTTTTCGTCATTACCCAGGTTTCACAATCATAGGTTACTACGGGTCTAATCAAAGTTTTGTAGATAGTCATTTTGGGTTTTTGTCTAATAATTTCGATGTCATCAATCTTTTATTAGTATATTATGTACGATTTCCAGTGAAATTACGTGCAATAATTTCGCTACTTACGGAATTCTTCTGATCGATTTCTGTGCCCAGATATGTAAACGCATGCACACGTTCAATAGTATAGTTATCTATTGCTATATTATTTTCATTCTCAGGTGTTCTTTTGATGGTCATGTACTTAGTTTTTGTGACGTTTATTTTAAGCTCTCTTTTTTTGCTTCAGGATCAATTTCCTTGCACTTTTCTATTAGTCTTGTCTGGCTTCTACTAATAATGGCGACATCGTCTGAATATGCAGTAATTTATACTGTTTTGGTGTTAAAATGGCCGGTTACATTCATTTTCCTGATGACTGCTTCAAGATCTAGGTTGAATGGCATGGTTGAAAGTGCGTCTCCCTGTCTCACCCCCATGTTAATGTAAAACAGAGGAGACACTTCTTCATCTACTCTAACTGCGGCTTTTGAATCCTGCAACACCATTTTTATGAGGCTGATATATTTTTTGGGTATACCTAGATTTCGGAGGTCTTCCAGCATTTTGTCTCTTTTCACACTATCAAAAGCTTGTTTAAAGTCTTTATACATATAATATAGGTCTATATTGTATCCATAAGCTTTCTCTTGTATTGTTTTAAGTATAAATATGTTGTCTGTAGTGGCTCTATTTGGTCTGAATCCATTTTGATAATGACCAATTATATTTTTGAGTATTCTGACAATCTAGTGTAGATAATGCCAGAAAGGATTTTGTATATTACATTTAGCAATGTAATTGGTCTGTAATTCTGGCATTTCCTTTTATCTCCTTTTTTACATATTGGCTGTATAAGACCAACTAATCATTCCTCCGTCATCATTTGTTGGCCCATAGCCTTGTGATATTAGGGACCTCGAAGTTAGTAGGTCGGATTTCATCTTGGTTCAGTAAGTCGGTAATATATTAATTCAAGACAAATTTATTAGATTTTATATGCTCTTACTAGCGCACTTTATTTGCGGGTATCAGACGGGGCTATTTCTGATAGAATGGGAAGGTAGTTGATTAGAATTATGCGCATGGTACTGTAAAGTTTGGTCTATTTTTTCAAAATAACAGACGCCATCGAACATGCTCCTAAACCGAAATAGAGATGTGTTGGATTTGGAGAAAGATAAGAAGATGAAAGATAAAATAAAGAGATTCTACGGAGGAGATTATGTTCTTTAAGAAGTTAAAAAGATATTCTAAAACTATAATATTAAGCAAACTTGAAGTCCTTCTGGAAAAAAAAACTATTATTACAGCCAGAAATAGATGGAAATTGATGAGAGATACCTGTATTTATTAAATATAAGTAAAAAATAGAATTGATTGTTCTTCTTCTTCAGCCCGTTTGCATTCACTCCTGGACAAAGGTATTCCCACGAGTTCTCCACCCTCTCTGTTTTGTGTTATTTGGTGCCAGTCTCTCCCTAATTTTGCTTCAATGTCGTCTTGCCACAATTCTTTTAATTACATCTTTAACCTTCGTCCTGTTTTGAACGTCCCTATTTTGTATATGTTCTCTCAGAGGAACTGATAAGATAGCTCGTTCGATGGACATTTGGATTGATCCTAATCCATTAGCTGATAGCTCTGTAAGTGTCACGGTCTTCATTCCATAGGTCATAACTGGTCGAATATAACTGTTGAATACCTTCTTCCTTAAATTTATTGGTACCTTTTTGTTTTTCAACACAACACTGAGTCTTTCTACCTGCCCTAGTGATTCAAATTCGTTTATTTATCTGTGCCGTTTCATTCTGTTTGCCTAGTTTAATCGTATGACCTCGTACTCTTTGATATTTTCCGATAAACCGATTTTCGCAGATTCTTGTTTAAACTCCTTTAGCATCTAGAGTAGTTCCTCTGTATCGTTACTTATGAGTACCTACTATATCGTCAGCAAGTCTTAGATGATTTAAAAATCTGCCGTCAATTTTAATTCTAATTTAACTTATTGAACATATTTAATGCAAGAATAAATAATTTTGGACAGATAGTGTCTTCCTGTCTAACTCCTCTTATATATTTAGGGATTCTACAGTATTCACTGCCTTCCCTCGCTCAACCGTTTCCATCCCTCTCTGTTGTTCCATTCTGCATCGTTTAGGCCTCTCTTACTCATGGCGTCGTCTACTTCTTTCCTCCAGGATTTTCGGGGTCGTCCTCTTTTCCTCCTTCCTATGGGGCTCCATTCGGTTATTCTCTTTATCTATCTGCTGTCGCTAGTTCTTCTTACATGTCCATACCACTTTAATCTTTTTTAACTTCTCTTGCCGTCCTTATTTTGTTTGTTGTTAGACCTCTGCTACGTTTATTTGCACGGTTGCATTGTCATATATGTGTTTTAGAAGTATTCTATATCTGGATTGAATCCTTGCGGTATTCATTCTTTCCAATACGGCTCAGAGTTCTATGGAATAGAATGCCCTATTGTAATCAACAAATGCCAAATGAAGAGGTTTATGATATTCGTTATACTTTTCGATAAGTATCCGTATTGTCTGTAGGTACTTATACGGTACTATAACCTTTGCGAAATCCCGCTTGTTCAACAGGCTGATAACCGTTGAACTTATTTGATAGTCTGATGGTAATTATTTTTGTAAGCAGTTTGTAAGGTAACAGGTAACAGGCTTGCTGGTCTATAATTTTTGAGTTTGTGTTTGCTTTATTGTGTAGTAAAAGAACCTACTTATTTTGCCAAAGGGTTGGAATAGTACCCCCAAAGAGTTCATTAAAATTTTAACTGCCACCAAAGTAGTTTTACCTCAAACTCTTTGGTTATTCAGTCGTCAGTAGGTAGTATATCACTAATCCTAAAATAGAAGTAAACTGCCAAAAATATTGATATATCTACAGATTGAACGAATTTAAAACGGAACATACAATTTAATATATGTCTGTTTGAACTGCATTTGAAATAGTGGACCAACATAAAACTTGGACAAAAATAAATCCATACCCAGTGATAGACATTGTATAAAATATCGTTCAACTATCTGTCTCCTTTAAAGGAAAGAGGAGCTTGCCTAATAGTCGAAGAGATAGAGCCGAAATTTTGGAATGATCAGTAATATGACATTTCTCTATTAGAATATATTCATTGTAACTGGGTTAAGACTTTGCCTTACAGGCGGACGCCCCTCGTGGTACAGGGGGTGGCTATACAGGGATGAAGTTGTAATTTTTTTCGGAAAAATTAACGATCGATAATATGGCTGAAAATTTGCCCAGAGTAAGATCTTGGTATAACTAGACGAAATCCCAAAGGGCGGACGCGAGAGTGGATACATAAGGGGTGGCGGACAGGGGTGAAATTGCAATTTTTTGGGGAAAAATTAATGATAAGTAATATGTCCGCCATTTTTATGGCTTATTATTTAGCCCCTAAAAACTCTAAATCCAAAAGAGCGGACAGCTGGGTTGGTACAGAGAGCCATAAAACGGGATCAAATGTACCACTTGCCTGCGCATTTTAGGTCTCGGTAACAATTTTCAAACTGATTTTATTATGATATTTTTATACCGATTGATTTGAAAATTTGTATGCTCACTTCTGTTACTATTCTGAAAAGCGTCAAGTAGAGTTTTCCTCAAAATTTTCCAAAAAAATTTCCGTAAATGAAAATTTTCGTAAGTTTTTGAGGTAAAATCTAATTTGTAGAATCCTTTCGATTTTCTGTCAGTTATACCATGATTTTTTTTCAAAAATTTTCGATTTTTGATATTTCCGATTTTTCCGATAAGAAAAAAAATTTAGAAAAACTTTAAAAATTTCGTCATTTTTCTCACTCTCATTGATGTCATCACATTCATCATCTTCGTCACTTTCACTTTCAATAATATCACATTCATTATCTGCTTCATTTTCAATCACTACTTCTCGAACTGATTCTGGCATCTGAGGTCCATTAAACCATTTGAATTTATATGTTTCATCTTCAAACTCCCAACCATGTTCTTCAACAATTAATTCTGTTGGTACTTTTTTATGAGCATTTGTCTAAATATTTGAAATATAATGGGCTCGCAGTAGATGTTGGTGTAATTCATCTTGACATGGTGGTAAGCTTGAAGCATCGAAATTTTTTAGTTTTTTTTTAAAGGCTCGTTTACATCATGCAACTTATACTGCCGGTTAAATAGTGAAAATCTGACATCGTTTACTTTTCTTTTTGGAATTGTTCTCGTCAGTCCTGTTCCATATAAGTGACATATGAAAGTTTCTAAGGTTTCAAAAACTTCATTACAATCGAAGTCAGTTTTACCAAGTTGGATAAAAGCATCTTGATACTTATTACATTTAGCGCATGCGTCTAGAATTACTGATCTAAATGGAACGCCCATCATTATTATTTTAATATTTTAAAATAATAATGATGCAAAATTAATGTCCAAACAGAATTTGTAAATTATAATTAACTAATAAAAAAAAATTCAATCAATTTAAAAGTTAAAAAAAATATTGAAAATATCTACAAAGTAAATTTCAAAACTTAAAAAATTGATAATTCCACTATTAAAATGATTTTTATTAATAATTATTTGTAAAATGTTAAAGGAATTCTACAAATTGAATTTTACCTATTGATAAATAGAAATAATATATTTTGTATTTGATTATTAATGTAATAATAAATCAAATTTTTCTTATATCTGAACAACCATTATTTATGCAATATAAATTTAAAAACCTTTTTATTGTAATAAAAAATAAGTAAAATTACTATTTGTTATACTAAAAATATTTAATAGTTAACACTATAAAATTACTTTAATTTAATAAAATATCAAATATCAAACATTCATTCAATTAAAAATTAATTCGTAAAATATTTATATTTTAGAAAAAAATGTGATTTGTAAAGTAAATATGACTTTAGTTTGTAAAAAAAACATACAGAAAATCGAAAGGATTCTACAAATTAGATTTTACCTTTAAAAATTACGAACATTTTCATTTACGGAAATTTTTTTGGAAAATTTTGAGGAAAACTCTACTTGACGCTTCTCAGAATAGTAACAGAAGTGAGCATACAAATTTTCAAATCAATCGGTATAAAAATATCATAATAAAATCAGTTTGAAAATTGTTACCGAGACCTAAAATGCGCAGGCAAGTGGTACATTTGACCCCGTTTTATGGCTCTATGTACCAACCCAGCTGTCCGCCCTTTTGGATTTAGAGTTTTTAGGGGCTAAATAATGAGCCATGAAAATGGCGGACATATTACTTATCGTTAATTTTTCCCCAAAAAATTGCAACTTCACCCCTGTCCGCCACCCCTTATGTATTCACTCTCGCGTCCGCCCTTTGGGATTTCGTCTAGTTATACCAAGATCTTACTCTGGGCAAATTTTCAGCCATATTATCGATCGTTAATTTTTCCGAAAAAAATTACAACTTCATCCCTGTATAGCCACCCCCTGTACCACGAGGGGCGTCCGCCTGTAAGGCAAAGTCTTAACCCAGTTACAATGAATATATTCCAATAGAGAAATGTCATATTACTGATCAGTTCAAAATTTCGGCTCTATCTCTTGGACTATAAGGAAGCGATAAGTAGTTTGACAGCATAATAACTGCTTGTGTAGTCTAGTTTTTTCAGTGATTCTAGGCAACCTATTTGGGTGGAGTTTTGACTTGTTCTTGAATGAATTCAGAATCCAGCAGCCCGCTGAAGTATTGGATTTTTATAATATAATTATTTGACAACCTTTTGTTAGCCAACCACCTAGAGCGGAGTTGAGCCGAAATACATTGATTTCGTATGTTCCGTTTTAAATTCGTTCAATCTGTATACTAGTTATTATAGAACTATATTTATTTGCGAATAAAGTCGCAAAGTACATATTATTCGTGAATTACGGACAATAAATAAAGTTTAAAATCTATCTGAGCAATTCATTACTAGCTTACGACTACGAGTTGTACTATATAATAAGGTTTTCATTGTATCACAAATTTGTTGAAAAGTATAACATATTAAACGAAATATTTTGCCATAAACAATTTGCTTAACAGGCTTAGCTAAAATTCCGAAAATGTTCGTTAAAAATTATAATTATTCTAAAATTAGTCTCGTTTCTAGTTGTTTTGCAGCCCACGCAAAATCATGATGCTAAATTTGTCTGGACCATTCCGAAAGTGTGAATCACTCGAATCTACGGGTATACGTATGGATAAGAGTATTCAATATTTCTGGCACGAAACTTATTATTCATATTCTAAAATAAATTTTCGATGGTCGAACAGCGCTGTTTTTGGGGATCCTAGGTTATACAAAGAAAGTTTGGAGATGGGGCCATTTTTGGATGTTAAGACAAGGCAGACAGTTGGACGTTTTTTTGGGATTAACCAAGTTTAGGCAACTAAAAATATTACAAATTTCAGGTAGTATTTTCATCTAAAATAAATAGTAGTATAGATAAGTGCCAAATTACTACAAAAAAATCATACTTACTTGGCAGCACTTGATAATCTTGGAAAATTCAAATGATAAAACCTGGCATTTTAAAAGTATTTATATAAAAAGTAAAAATTGTGTAATATTTTGTAAAGAAAAATATATATAAACAAGTATTTCATATGCAGAATAACATTTTTAGGTTTTTTAAGATTTTTAAGATTTTATGATTTTTAAAGGTTTTAAGATTTTTAAATTTTTTTAGATTTTTTAGATTTCCTTCTGTAATTTATATAAATCACACGCTATTGCAATAAAGCCTTGATTATTCCGCTAGATGAGATCGAATCAAATGGTGTTTGTGAACCAATAAAAAGGAGGATAAGTTGTGATGTGTTGAGAATGATTATTTACATTTATTATATATATATATATATATATATATATATATATATATAAATATATATATATATATATATATATATATATATATATATATATATATATATATATATATATTTGTATATATATCCCGTCACCACTCCAAGATGGTTGGCGTCTAACTAAAAATCTCTGTCACATCAGAATTGAACCGTCGGTTAAGTTCTAACATTTCTCTTAATGCCCTGATATTCCAAACCCCAACGAAGTGTTATTTGCTCGTTTTAGAACTCAGTTGTGAGTTCACTCTCCTCTCGTTCTTTTGACGAGAGCAGCTCCCTGATAAATTTGTAGATCCATTCATATGTCATCATTTTTTCCACCAGTTCTCTCACGGAATAAAACATTCTACAGTTTCTCTCTCATCATGATGTGTGTCACAGTATCCAAAATACCCCAGTAAAGGCATTGATTGGACTGTGACCTCCTAAACCTGAAAAGGTAGCTACAGAAACAGCCATGGCCCGTTAGCATTTGCGTTAGGTAATAATCCAGCTGTTTATGCGCTCAGTCCAACCAGCTTCGTAGATATGGGATTAGTGACTTCGTCCACTCCGCCACATCACGTGTTACCTGCCACTCTTCCTGCCATTGGTCTATTAAAACTAATCTCTCGATCAACCTTATTTTATTCATCCCTTCTTCTCCAATTTTCTGCCTCCTACAACTATGAATCCTTGCCCTACCTCCTACCAGCACATGTAAGAGAAGACAGCTAATGTCCATCCATAGAGCGGCAGCTGAAATGGTCCTGTAGATACATGCTATCCACAGTAGGCTAGTTCTGTCGACGCGTATTATGAGCCTGTTGTAATTTGGGAACTCCAGAGTGGACTCGCGTAGAGGACGACAGACTGTACAACACTGGAAAACACCCTCAATCTTTCGGATTTGGGTCCCCCGATATTGGATATTACCATCCCCAGCGCAGCCATTCTCGAAATA
This sequence comes from Diabrotica undecimpunctata, assembly GCF_040954645.1. Taxonomy (NCBI): domain Eukaryota; kingdom Metazoa; phylum Arthropoda; class Insecta; order Coleoptera; family Chrysomelidae; genus Diabrotica; species Diabrotica undecimpunctata. The sequence goes on along the minus strand of NC_092806.1, from coordinate 116,799,392 downwards.
ACTCTACGGGTAACTCCCCAAAGATGTTCTCTCAAACTCTTACCTCGATAAAAAGTAATTCCCATATACATAAATTACTTCACGGGCGTTACTATCTATCCCGCACACCTAAATACAACATTTTCTCTCTTTCTCTAGCTTCTGACTACTAAAAACTCCGTCTTATCCTCAGTGAGAGAAATATCATCTTATCATATTCGTGGTTTAAGATCTCGTCATATATCACGTTTCACAGCGTTTGGCCCAGATCCGAACCCGGGGAGACCCCAGGTATTACATCCACCATCACACTTTTCTCCACCAGAATCTTCCTCTCGGAAAGATAATCATCGACCACGTTCCTCAGATACCCTGTACAATTCCTTGCTTTCAAAGTGCTCATTTCATGACCCCATTGCAATGTATTTAAAGCATTTTTAACGTCAAAGATGATCAGGGTGACTCATCGGTAATCAGCCCCAATTCTCCGTGCCACCCAAAGCACATCAGTCACCAAATTCACTTTACTTTTTTCCTGGAAAAGAAAACAGAAACTATACTGTCTCGCAGACAAGCCTACAGAACTCACAATCACTTGCTCAATACGTGCACGCAGCATTCTCTCACACAACTTTCCGATGCAAGAGAGACAACAAATAAGATGATATTTTTCGACCTTTAATTTAGGCAGGAGTACGAGCCTTGAGCTCAAGATTTTCCAAGGATTCGGAAAGGACTGCGCGGCAATAATAGTGTCCATGTGCTCCACCAACTACGTGCACTTCAAACGGCCCAGAAGTACAATTGCCTCAGAAAGAGAGAGTTCACCAGCACAGCCAGTTCATTCAACGTAAAGGAAACTCTTCACACTCAGCCTGAACGTCTCTCCGCAAACGATGCCAGCGGCCTTGTGGACACAGTTCGGTAACCGTCTCTAACTTCTGGTTCAATTGCATATCATACGAAGTACAGGTGTCGAAATTCTTTGTTGTGATCTTATTCCTTTTACCCCAAATGTCCTCGCCCAACTTGTCACACGTCAAGAAACAAGCTCCTTATTGACGAAATATTCTCCCTAACAACTTAACATTGAAAAGAAACTGCCTCCAATCACCTTACATAGTGATCCTGTCAAAACATATAAATTTTTACTTAGTAATTGATTGTAATGTTGCCTCCCTATTTCTATCGCCCGTCGAAAAAAGTGGGAAAATAAAAGTTTATGAAATTCGAGTAGTCGATGTCTAAGGACGTATTGCGATATTCACCGACACAAATTTATTGATGTAAGTATTAAATCATAAATGTAATTTGTATATAGTCAAAAAGCAGAAAAATTTGATTTTGCAAAAAAAACGTTATAGTTCTTTGTTTTTTAAATGATTTGGCACCCTATCGGAAAAATATGCTAGGTACATCGGCATTTTCTATTAGCGTTTAACAAAGACGTCACATAAATAAAACTGCGGAAAAGTATTTTATTTTTAAGAAAAAAATATTGTTTTATACAAAAATTAACAATAATAAAAAACTGAATGGTTTTAACTGAAATAGTCACTACATTAGCGTACCTTGTCTAAAATATTTCTTCTGCAGACGAGCTCTCATCATAGTAGCTATCCAACAGATCAATATTAAATTTTCCACTGTTTGAAGGTAATTGTCCGATTTTTCTGCATTCATTTTCTATACTAACTACATGGTTTACTATTTTTTTCCAGTCGGCACTCGTGATCTCTGATAGTTCATAGCAAATACTCTCGCGTAAAATTTTGAAAAAATATTTTTCCACCGAATTCGTTTCTCCGAAATTCTATGGGATCTAAAACGCAAAAATAAGGTGGTAACCTCAAAAGAGTATGGCCATGTTCTGTTGCAATCGTGTCCAGTACATATTGTTTGTCATAAGGTTGATCTGCACACCCCAAAAGAAAAACTACACATTAAAAAAATTGTAAAAAAATTGAGAAGGTATATGTGATCACCAGAAGTATTTTAACAAATTTTGAACAAACTTCATGTTTTCGTTTTCGAAAAAACTTAAAAAACTACTTTTTTCCAGGTATAAAGCAGGAAAACCAAAATACAATTTTGTTAATTTTCTTACAGAAAAAAGATATAATCCTAAGAAATACTTATGAATTTTTTGAAAATTTTTGAATGTATAGTTTTGCCACAATGGGAAAAATAAAATAATATCTTCCGCTTATAATAAAGCTACCGGTACGAAACCGGACACAATATTAATAACAACATAACAACATAACAACAACAATATATATATATATATATATATATATATATATATATATATATATATATATATATATATATATATATATATATATAAATATATATATATATATAAATATATATATATATATATATATATATATATATATTAATAACAACATAACAACAACAATATATATATATATATATATATATATATATATATATATATATATATATATATATATATATTACATAACTGTAAAAGTGGAAAATCTTTTCAATAAAACTTTGCCTTTGACATCTATTATCTTTTGTTACCTTACTAGTCTAAGGGCCGGTTGTTCGAACGCTAATCAAAACTTGATTGTAAACAAATATTTAATTTGAAATGAAAAAGATAGCAAAGATTTGATTTCACGTTCAAAGCGTCTATGTATCTGTTGATACGTATTTCGACTTAATAAGTCTTATCAGAACAGTTATTCATAGCCGTTCTTAACGTGAAAATAATCTTTTCTGTCTTTTAGGAAGCAACAATAAAATGGCTTCGTTATGGACGCAATAGCGACATCTGATAGAAAAATCGGTAAGATAGTTTCGAAACAAATTCAGATTTCTGCTTTAATCTGAACCTTCTATAAATGCAAGGTATAACAGACGTTGATAAAGATGTTAATAGAGACATGGGGAATCTAAAATTTGCATTCCACGACATGTCTATCAACTAAGCAGAAATCCATAACGAATTTGTTTCTTGTACTCGTACAGAGTAGATCCGAATAAAATGAAAAAGACAGCAAAGATTTGATTTCACGTTCAAAGCGTCTATGTATCTGTTGATACGTATTTCGTCTTAATAAGTCTTATCAGAACAGTTATTCATAGCCGTTCTTAACGTGAAAATAATCTTCTTTGTCTTTTAGGAAGCAACAATAAAATGGCTTCGTTATGGACGCAATAGCGACATCTGATAGAAAAATCGGTAAGATAGTTTCGAAACAAATTCAGATTTCTGTTTTAATCTGAACCTTCTATAAATGCAAGGTATAACAGACGTTGATAAAGATGTTAATAGAGACATGGGAAATCTAAAATTTGCATTCCACGACATGTCTATTTTTCATTTTATTCGGATCTACTCTGTACGAGTACAAGAAACAAATTCGTTATAGATTTCTGCTTAGTTGATGGACATGTCGTGGAATGCAAATTTTAGATTCCCCATGTCTCTATTAACATCTTTATCAACGTCTGTTATACCTTGCATTTATAGAAGGTTCAGATTAAAGCAGAAATCTGAATTTGTTTTGAAACTATCTTACCGAAATATTTAATTATCATCAAATACGTCACGTTTTGGGGTTATGTTGACTGATTTATTTTATTCAATTTTCTTATTTCGCGTTTTAATTTAAAATAACCCATAATTAAACTCTTTCTGATGTTAATTTCATGTTTGTATTTACAAATCGATAATAATAATAAGCAATTTTTAATAATTTTGACAGCTGCTGTGACGTATTTAATTGTAATTAAATATTTGATTACAATCTAGTTTTGATTAGCTTTTGAACAACCGGCCCTAATAGTTGATTTAACATAACCAAAATCTAGAAAATTTAATTGTTTATCGCCACAAGTTTATCAATGATTTTGTATTTAAATCTAAGTTTTTTCAGCCGTCTGCGTAAAGTGGTTTTATGGCAGCTTCTTTCCATCTTTCCACATAATTTTGGATTTCTCTTTGTTCTAGCTATTCTTTTTTAGGTTAAAGAAACTATTGAATATTTTATAAAATTTGTACAAAAAATCAACGAATCAAGTGTGCACATTTATGAAAAAATAATAATCACTTTGAAGATCAAAAGACTTTTAATTTTTAACTTCGACCTTCGATTGTCCGAAGATATTTCCCCATTGTCAATGATCTACACAGAAACGAAGTAATGCTTGATTAAGATGAAGAGGCATCCAAAGAAGTGAGTAAATAATGAATTGATTGCAAACGTGAGTCCATATTAAAAAGATAAAAAAAAATTGTCTTATTCACAATTGGTTTTAATTGTAAGTATGACTACCGGTTTCGGGCTCTACAAATTCAGCCCATCACCAGGTCCAAACTTTAATAAGTTTACTTAATCCCTAAAAATGGTAAAGCGAGAATGCTACAATTATTGTTGTTGGTTGGTAAAGTATAACTTATGCCAATAGTAAGCCTATAGTAAACAATTATTTATTAGAAAGTATTGATAACGGAGAAAGACTTATCGAAACTTGTGGGAAATACAACTTAAAAATAGTTTTTTTAAACAAAGACATCCATAAATATTCCTGAACATAATCAAGAAATAAACTTGATCAATAATAGACTATTTAAAAGTGAATAAAAAAAAGAATAAAAGTTGAAAACGCCATGGTACACAGAGGAGCAGAATGTAACTGTGAGATGTAACAGAACTTAACATCTACTAAATGTAAAAGTTTATTTTCTATACAACAAACTTGCTGATGCGGAAAATATCCCTGAAACCAAAACAATTTATTACAAACCGCCAAAGTAGAAAATACAACTCTTGGAAGATCCCTCCGTAATTTTTTTGTACAAGTTAAGGTTAATCCAAATTGCCGACACCGCACCAAAAACATTATATAAAAAATTAGTGCAAGCAATACATCAAGCGGCAGATGAAAGCTTAGGAACGGTAGAAAAATGCAACAAACCAAAGAAAAAACAATACTGGTGAGACATCTTTCGTGCAGCAGTTTCCGAAGCTATAATTGCTGTTTAAATCGCCAACCTTCGAAATAAGACGGCGGACTAAGAAGAAGCGTAACAGTTAAGCTCAATTTTCTGAAATTTTAAAGAAATAATTGTAATAATTTTTAGTATGTGTAAATATTTTTTTAACCATTCTGTTGAGTAATTAAAAGTAATTCGAAACCGTATTTTCATTTTCCCGAAAATAAACTTTCGATATCTTAGCCGTAAAAAATCATTTACGAAAAAATTATTTTATTGGAACAGTGTGTACTTTATGTTCGTTATCGAATAAACCGACAAAATCTAAAAATCTGTTTACATCATTTCAATTTTTGCCACCTACCTCATCTTTAAAATTAGATTTTGGTGTGAACTGCAAAACATAAAAAGATAATCTTAATCTGAAATGTACACGATTTACCGACATTCTTTCCTTAAAATAACGATTTGTTATTTCTTAATAATCATAATGGTTTAATAAATATATCGAAATATATTATTGATTATTGTTAATTAAAAATAAAAGGATGTCCTTAAATTTAATAAATTCTGTATACCAGCTTCTCTCAACCTTTTAGTATTTGGCCCCAATTTGCAATTAAAATTTTTATGGCGTCCCTATCTGTCTTTTTCATATAATAATAAAATACGTTTATTACGAGTATATATTGAAAATTTGGATCCTACTTATCTCCTTACTGCAGCATGTTTTTAGTGCCCTAGTAAGAATGCCCTACTGATAGTAAGAATATGCAATTTATACAATAATTAATGTTTATTTCATAAGACTCGCTTACATCCACTATTTTATCTAACATAAGTCTTTAAAGATATTTAAATGTATCAGTTAATTACACTGTGTCTTCTGCATATCTCAGATTATTGAGTTTGTATTCATTTACTTATTTTATTGGAAAATACCTTTTTATGTATTTATTCCATATGTCTACTTTCTTGTGACTTTCCATTTTGATGTTACTGTTTTCAATTCGTCTACATTTATCCTGTAGCCATAGTCTCTTACAGAGTAAATGCTTTGTTGATCTTTGTAAATCCTTTAATCACGAGTTCGCTCTAAATATGCCCAAGATGTTATGTTCTTGTTTTAAAAAACACATTTCAATGGATTAGAACTCACTAAAATAAGTGAAGTTTGGTATCTAAAATTATTCGTCAGTAAATATTTTGAAATGTGAAAGTGTACCACGAATGATGAAAATGTGAAGGCACTGGTCGAATGATCCGAAGAGCAAAACACACCTTGGTGTGCAGAAGAACCGCAGATCAATTTAAATCAGCCGTATGGAGAAAAGAATAAAACCAAGTTTTTACTTTGTTTTAAAAAATACCAATGATAGAATGATGATGACAGATACCAATGATAGCTGCTAGAAGTCTCCTTACAGACTTTCCAATTACTCAGTATCGTCCTATGGCTATTACCATCGGTATATCAATATAATCAGATCACATTCTCGACTCACCAAAAAACAAAAATTAGAAGAGATTTGGAGGGTGGAGATTACTGAAAGGTGCAGTAATAAGTGCTGCAAAGTAACAATCCACAGGGGTATCACATAAAATATTTGCCCTGATGGACTGAAACATGCGAAGACTAGAAATCAAGAAATAGCCGCCGAGTTCTTACAAAATATCAATACAGCTAGAGCTAGACGTGACAAATAGTTAGAGACTGTCAAAAACCTTGACTTTAAAAAATCAAGCCGACAGGCATGGTCTCTCGTGCAAAAAATTGAAGGAGCTAACGAACTGGAATCCAGAGAGAATAAAATATCTTCTAACAAGGTTACTATCATATATTATCTATTTCTAGATCTTCACGAGACCGAACACACACTGCTTAAAAGGTGAAAAAATACTTTGGACTGCAAGACTTCTGTGAGAGCCGAGTGTTTCTTATAGGACACACCATCGACCAAATATTGTGAGCCAGTATTTTTTATAGAATACACAGTTTAATGCATTTTAAATTAGAGACGTGTAGTAGTGGCCCCAATGGGTATCTTACGTGAATAATCTTACGTGAATATTGAGCACGTTTCATTATTTTCAACAGTTCGACTCATAATAATACCACAGTATATGGCTAAATATATATTAAACTGTGATAATTATTTTAACATTCTCTTAAGAATACTGTCTACCAATTATAAGTTTTTTGAAAAAATGATGTCGTTAGCTTATATCGTTGACTGAATTGAATTCAATCAACGCTTATATTAAACAACCAGCATTATCTAGAGGAGAAAGTCGTAACTATCAATAACTAGTTATACTAATAGAGAACTTTTGTATAGGAGGTATGATTCCCGTTAATAAACAGAGATGTCACTAGATACTAGTATAATATATACTTATTTATTTGAAATTTTGTGAGTAGCTTTTTATATTATTTGTTTCTTTGATATAATTTTGGTATTTATCTTTATATTAATATTGATAAAAAAAATTCTAAGGGGGATGATTTTCTAAATTGTGTGATTCCGTTAATATTAATTAATATAAAAATAATAATTTTTGGATTATGTTTACCCCAAAATACTCGTCGGAGTTGACGGAGGGGTGGAATACGTAGCTTTTCCGTCATTTTCAATATCATTGCCTGTTCCAAGCCAGGGTAAAGGGGGAGGGAAGCTCTTGTTAAGGTTAGCTCTCTGTCAAGAGTATAATTAAAAACCGCTCATAGAATTTACAAGCCTCGAAAACAGGATAATTACTCATAGACAAAATTCGCAAGAAAACAGTGCATGAACAAAAACAGAAAGAGAAGATGACGACCTCAAATATAACAACCGTGAACAACAAGGACCAAAAATTGATAAAAGAATTGAAAGATCACAATGTTTCACAACAAAGACTAAAAATAATACGAGCCCTAACAACTAAATGTTCGGACAAACGAAAATGTATTGAAAACGTTTATCTTCACAACTTTGCTTTATAAACCAAAGAACGAGATCAACAATACATATTAAACTGTATCATTAATAACAAAATATTGAAATGGTTCGGTCTCTATAAACATTGAATTGTAGCGTTGGCGGCAAAATAAAAGAAAATATTGAATAACATCGTGACAACTAAATGTTCCGAGAATTCAAGAAATTACTACTTGAATATAGGGTTACATCGCCACGCACCTTTACAACCGCGGCAATTCTCTCTAGCATTGTTCGTACTAAGGATCTACCCAAGTCAGGGTTAAAACTATCTCATAATTTACCTAATTTATTTTTCAAATATGCGACGGTTCTCTGGGGATCATTACACAATTTCTGTATCATCTTATGCCACAATGTCTTAATATAATTAAGGTCTGGACTGTTCGAAGGCCATGAGTTGTTCGGAGAGAATATTCAAACCATTTTTTAGTTATTTTAGCTGTATGGCATGCAGCACCGTCCTGCTGGAATATAAAATTCAAGTCCGGGTAGAGATCATAAGCATACAATCTTCGATCTTGCCCAATTAAAGCGGTTGCTTATGCATGTCATCAGCGGGTCTAGGAAGATGGTGGTTTAAGGCACAATTAGCGCAGCATAGTATCAAGAAATTTCTAAATCCTTAGTACGAAAAATACATCCTTAGTACGACAGGATTGACTCGGTTGAAAAGGCGCGTGACGATGTAACCCCATTCTTGAATTTAGTTGTCACGATGTTATGCAACATTTTCGTTTATTTTGCCGCCAACGCTGCTTTTCAAAGTTTATAGCGACGGAGCCATTTCAATATTTTGTTATTAATGATAGAGTTCAATGTATTATTGATCTCGTTCTTTGGTTCAATAAGAAAGATCGTAAAGATGAACGTTTTCAATAAATTTTCGTTTGTCCGATTATTTAGGTGTTAGGCTCGTAAGTGTATACGGGCCTGAGAATTGTTAACCGCAGGAAGTAGGAGTTAATTTCTGTATCTATATCTGTAGAGTAGGGAGGGTGAGTTAAGTTTCACAGCACTTAGGCCACAATTCCACTATTGCCCTTAGCTCATTGTCCATCCTGCCATTTTTAGGAAGGCGTACAAGTCACCAGGAGACATCTCCCTTATGTGGGCAGGTGTGGGCCAGGACTCGCCAAACACGTACTCTCGTATTAACGATAACTCTGGGCATTCACATAGGACATGCTCTACAGTTTCGTCTTCTCGTTCACACTCCCTACATAGAGGTGTGTCTGCTAGCCCCAGTGTGTAGAGGTGTTTGCTTAGTTGACAATGACCAGTTAAAAAACCAACTGTCAAGAGTAGGTTTTTTCTGGTCATTCCCAAGTACTTCTTTGATGCTGATTCTTGAAGGTTACTTAGTGTTACCCTGGCAATTCTACATCCTTGCTCTTCTTTCCATTTTCTTACGGTTTGCATATAGGAGTGACGTTTGACAATTTCCGCGATTGTTGTAGTTGATAAACCAAAAAGATTCCCAGGTTCTAAGAGTCTTAGACCTGCCGCCTTCCTAAGTAATTGGTCAGCAATGCGGTTGCCTTTATTCCTATAGTGTCCTTTAACCCACTTTAGGATGATGGTATTACCAGTCGAAGCTTGAGTTAGTGACTTGTGACACTCCATTACTAACCCTGATGTGACACGTGGTCTATTCAAGGTTAGTAGCGCTTGTTTGCTATATGTGCAGAATATTATAGTTTTCCCTGCTAAACCTTTTTGGGTTATATCTTTTGCGCCTATGGAGATACCAGCCAGTTCTGTCTGAACTACACTGGCATTTTTGCTTATACCTCACTTTATTCTTAGGTTCAGTCATCTGGAGTATATCCCGCATCCTGAGCCTTCTTCCTTTGGAGCCATTGGTGTATATGCAATAGGCATTTGCTACATTTGTCTCCCTATACTGTCTTGTTTCAATTTTGTAGGGTTTGTTAAAGACAAACTAGTTGTTTAATTGAGTCGCAGCCTGTCTGTAGCAGTAGTAGCGCATCCAGCTTTCCCCGCCAGAAACGAGTTCTCAATTGTCTTATTCCTATATCAAGATTTGCACCAGCTGAGCGCAGTTGCATCAGTTGCATCATTTTCACCATCGCCACCTCTTTGACATATATATCTATAGGCGTGATGCCAATGATCAACTCCATTACAGCAGTTGGTGTTGTCTTCATAGCACCTATTATATTTATGCAATCCATTCGCTGAATATGGTTTAGTTTGTTAATCGCTGTTATCTGTAGCACTTTTGGTACCCAAGCAATAGCTTCGTAAGTTAGCATTGGCCTTATGACAGCAGTATAGACCCAGGCGATTATCCTGGGTGAAAGCATTAAGTAGCATAGCATCTAAGTGTGAGTTCCATGTTAACTTTATATCAAGGGTAATACCAAGGTACTTCACCTCATCAGAAAAATTTAGACTAGGTTAGAATCTTTCGTGGTATTAAGCCCGTGATTCTTCTTTTCCTGGTAAAGAGGACCATCTCCGTTTTCTACGGGAGAAGGAAGAGGGAAAAATTCCAGTATTTTCAAAGATACCAACAAACGCACATTTGTATGTCAAAAGACAAACAATAGAACAAGTAACTTCCATAAAACATTTGGGAGCAAATATCAACAGCAAGCAAGCTGAACAAATATCAAGCAAGGAAAACACTCATGAACATAAAATTTTTTTTTACATGATCAGACTTTAGTCTATAGCTCAGAATTTAAATGTTACATTCAAATTCAGATGTTACGTTTGCTCTGTTTTGCTGTATGGCTGTGAAAGTTGGATAGTGGACTCTAAAACAAAAAAAAAGAATAGATGCCTTTGAAATGTTATATAAATACATACAGATGGATGCTGAGAGTTCCATGGAAAGAAAGTTACCAACGGTGAGGTACTTTGACGCATGAGTAAACAAAATGAATTACTCAACATAATCAAAGAGAGGAAAATACAATACTTGTATTGTATTGTAAGTCATGTGTTGAGAGGTAAACGATATGACTTACTCCAAATCAATTGGGAGGTAAAGTGCAGGTCAAAGCGTCAGACTGACCGTTCATCCACAGAAATCTTTCGTGCAGCTGTTTCCAAAGCTACAATTGCCATTTGGATCGACAACCTTCAAAAGGAGACGGCGCTATAAGAAGAAGACTCTGGTGAACAATGACAGCAAGACGCCAAGTCGCCAATTTGAGCCTTCAAATGAATACAGCTACAAATATATGAAATAGAAGAGCACACAAAACCGACGAATTAAGTGTGAGCGAGAGGCAATTGCACAAATCACAATTACAAAAGACTCAAGCTGAACAATATTTTCATCCGATGATTCGTTCCTTCGTTTATCATTCGAATATGTGCCAGACATTGAATACTGAGCTCATTTGAACGTGACGATTGGTGCTGTGGACAAGAAATGTGCCCATTGTCAAGATTTTAAAATTATTATAATTTAAGATGAAAAATATGTATTACAGCACTCCGTTCCTTTTCACTCCTAGTCAAGCTCGGTGCTACTGTTCGCTGTTCATTTATAAATCTTCTTTAATTCTGTTTGATAAACGTTTAAAAATAATTATTTTCACATGCAGTATACATATATATATATATATATATATATATATATATATATATATATATATATATATATATACATAACAACTGCATCTGAATTTGGATATTTAAATGTATTTTGAAGCACATAAATAGGCTGAGAAAATATATGCAAATTTTTCACTTTAGTATAATATAATATTTTACAGTTTACACATTTGTATAAAGTGTATGTACTTATGTCTTTACAACATTTACACACTTTTATTTATCTTGTTGACGGTCGCAAAAAATATACCAATGGCCATAGTTGCCGAAGTACTTTATATAAATAAATAAAAAAAAATGTTGAAACCCGGACGCTAAAATATTGAAAACTAAAAGAAATTATTCTACATTTACATAAGATTGAGGTATTTCTTTAAACTTTTACCGGGCTATAATAAATAATTATTCTAATTATTTCTTTACGGTAACTACGCCAATTAGTTTTTCAATGTAATAGTGTTGTTATCCAAACATCTCAAACAAACCGTTGTTCAATTTTTGAAAAGGTTCCAACCTTATAATCGCCCACATATGAGCCACTTGCCAAACCACTTACTTTCAATAAGTATATTATAATATTCCTGTGTTCAAAAATAAGCCACACCTGTATTTAAAATTTCAACACCTATTCTAAAATATTAGATTTTAATAAAAGCATTCTGCTCATTTTAGCAGTTCAGATATAACCAGATTACAAATTGAATATGTCACACCTGACTGTAAATTTTAGCATTGTGACCACCCTTTCACATAAATTATACTATACAGTATTAATTTTTACATAGTGTATAATATTAGTTATTGATAAGTAAATATTATAAAATACTGCTTTAAAATAATCAAGAAAAAGATCGTCAGTCTGCTTTTCAGGCCATAGAAAATTGCATGAGCCAACGAAAAGCCATTGAACAATTTAATGTGCCAAGAGCCATACTGCAGTTTAAAACAAGCGAAAAATTTAATGAAAAAACTACGCTTGGTCCCAATCCTATTCTCTGTTTGGAGGAAGAGAATCGTTTAAAGCATTGGATCATAACATGCGAAGATAAAGGTTTTCTAGTAAGAGTGGAAGATATACAAAACTAGGTTAAAGGTTTTCTTGACGCAAATCCCAAGTATTTTACTGACAATCTGCCTGGAAGAGGTTGGTATAGATCCTTTTTAGAGCGACACCCAGATTTAAGTGAGAGAACTCCAGAAGCGGTAACGGCAGCAAGTTCAGATGTGTCTGAAAAATATATAAAAAAATGGTTCACTGGTGTTCAAGAATACTTGCATCGTAAAGGTTTTATTGATATTTTTCAAGACCCTTCAAGTATTGTAAATGGCGATGAAACCTGCTTTCTCTTGTGTCCCAAAATTAAACGAGTGTTGGCTGTAAAGGGAAGCAAAAATGTATATCAAATAGAGCATCACTCCAAAGTTAATTTGACGGTTATGTTTACCTTTGCAGCATCTAAAGAAATAACTGCACCAATGATTATTTACCCTTATAAACGAATTTGATCAGAATTATATAACCTGTAGATATTGTTGCATTTAAATCATTAAAGGCAAGTTGGAACCGGGCAGTATTAAAGTTTAGACACGAAAACCTGAACTCAGTAGTTACCAAAGGGAATTTTGCTTTCGTACTAAATACAGCCATTAGTCAATTAAAATCAGATTCCATAATTATTAACTTTAAAGCATCTGAATTGTATCCATGGAACCCTGAAGCAATAGACTATTTCAAATGTTTAGGAAAGATCAAAAACCCGGATAAAGGTATTAATCACACTATTTCTATGACAAAATCAATAACATAAAGATTTTGTACACACAGTTGGAGCCGCAAAAATATTATTCTCTTTAATATATTTAATTTACTTTAAAATACCACAGATCTACCCATGATTCAGACTACAGAGACAGGTGGAATCACAAATAATATACAAGATAAGTCTATCATCACAGAAACTTATATATCTTTAGACATTACACTTAACCCTGTAGGTGGCAATGAAATTATATGCAATGTACAAGATATTCCTGTTAATAGAGAAGAAAATCTGCTTTCGGTTATTTGAGTTCAACTTTCAAAAAACGGTGATATTACTTATAATATAAAAGATGTCACAGAAGATACAATGACTTTAGATATTCAATCGACATACAATAATCTGCCTTTAGTTAATCAAGACAACTTATTATCTAAAGAAATTGACACGCCAATCGACAAATGTTTTTTTTTGCCAAAAACCCCAGAAAGAAAGGGCAAAAAGCAAACAGAAAGATTACCTTTCGTGCTCACTTCTTCAGATCCGCAAAATGCAAAAAGGCATAAAATTGAAGAAAAAGCAGAACAAAAAAAATAAAATTAGAACAAAAACAAAAGCGAATTGATACCAAAGCAAACAATAAAATTCAAGAAAACAAGGAAAACAAGATAAAAGAAAAAAAATTGCCACAAGAATCAATTCCGGGAGCAAAAAATACAGGTGATATTGCAGATACAAATATTTTGAAAGCACTTATTGACCATACTATTAAAAGTACTACTTTGAAAAGTGGAGTTAAAGTACATATACCAGAAGTGATTAACCTCAAAGAAAAACAAGAATTATCACGAAATCAATTTCCTGATTCTGTAGAGGAAAACGTTAATCTGCCCACAATTAATAACATATTTTTAGATGTCTGCAACAATATGAATTCATCAAATTTGAAGAATACATCCCAAAGCAAATCTACGAATTTAAAAACTAGCAAAGAAAAAGGTGCTGATGAGTCAGCTAAAAGAAAGGAATTTTTTGAAACTGAGGGATATCCAGAACATGAAAAAATACAAATTCTTTCAGATATAACAGTGAAACAATCAGACGACCCCAACCCACCTGTAAATAATCTATTGTACACAGGATTGTATTATTCTTGTTCGTATAATATATCTAAATCAAAAGTTGGAATAAAATGTATATTTTGTGTTAGAGGCTACCATATTGTTACTTGTGCAAACAAACAACAAGAAATTGAAAACTTAAATAATTTTGTGTGCCTTATCTACACAAACAAAAAAAGAAAATTAGAAATTTTATGAATGGCCAATGACTGTAATTCTATATGCCATTAACTATGTTTGGATGGCCAATAACTGTGTAGTTCTGTAAGTTTTCAAATTTGTGTTAATTTTTTAATTAGTTATTGTGTTAATTTTATAAGTTTTTATAAAATTTGACGTTTCATTGCTATTAAAAAACCCTTACAAAATATTTTACTTTAAAAGATATCAATTTACAATTTTAATTCAATTGGCAATTCCTTAACTGGTCAATCACTGTACCCGTTACCCTACCTGGGTTCACTAATGAAGAGTAAGAGTACGTTTATTGGAATGAAAAACTTCTTCTTCAGGCGGGGTCTAGACATGAGACTTCTAATCTAAATGCTGGACTCTTAAACCCTCACTAGAAAAACGAATCAAAGCTTTTGAAATATACCTTTATAGAAGAATACTACATATTTCCCCTTAGCAAACCAAGTTCTTATTAAAATGCAGAAGAACAAGATGCAGAATTGACTCCAACGATCAAAGAGCGTAAACTACCTTACATGGAGCATGCATTAATGATAGACGGATACGAAACACAAAAAATTTAAGGATAAAAGTCAATAGGAAGAAGACAAAATTTTTAGTACAAGGACCTGCGACGTTGGCTCGTAAGAACATCGATCGAGATCTTCAGAGCCACTGTTTCGCGAGTAGTTTTACACAATTGGATCGTCAGCCTTCGAAGGAAACAGCTTTATTCATTATCTCAAAATCAATAATCTTAAGAAAGAATGTGTTAAATTATGTAAACTTGTATAAATAAATATATGTTTATTTAGGAATATAAAAAGTATGTGTATTGCAGCTAACAAATATAGAATTTATATCAACTCAGTACTCAGTCTGAGGATCCGTCCCCAAAATCACTAATTAAGTAAATCTTTTATTATCCATTTTAAGTTCTAGTGCTTGGGCAAAAACGGACGAAATGTTTTTGTAACTAATATCATTGTATATTATTTGGCATATTCCTTTACCACTACTGTGGATTAAAATAATTTATACACATACTTAAGAAAAGAAATATCTTCCTAAGATGTTACACATTATTAAATTTTGATGTATTTCTTCACGGCTTCATCGAACAACGAAACTTTATTATAATAAAAAAATACATTTACTAGATGAAAGAACTAAACAAATTCCGATACTTGGGACGTTCGATAATTCAATATTAAACGAACACCAGAGAAAACCAATTCAGATTCCCGTTTGTTGATTTATTTTTATTTACAGAGTAAAAGGGAAAAATCTCAGTGTTTGACTGTATTCCATGGTTTAAAAAACTTACATAGAAGTAAGAACTTCTTGTGTATATAATGGTATATTATTTATTAAAAAATAATTTAAAAATTTATCCAAAAGGATTATAAATCTTCAAAACGTTTTCGGTCCATCATCAGTAAAAAACATTCAAAGTAATTAAAACTAGCTACGTAAACAAATGTAGAAACCCTTATCTTACACGAAAATATTGGTAAATTTTATTGTGTTAATGACACTAGGTCGATGTTATAATATTAACATAAAGAGAACATACATCTTCCCTGCTCGAAAGGGGGGAAAACTTTGTCCATGTATGTTTCCTTCGTGTAACATTGAGCTAGTGTCAATAATATATTACAATTTACTATGATTTTTATGTAAGATAAATATTTCTACATATTTTTACGTAGCTAGTTTCAACTACTGTTAATGTTTTTTCACTGATGATGATCCGACTTGACCGAAAATTTGCAAGATCTTTTCACTATCATCTCACGTTTTCGTAAACACAGCTTTGTACTAACAGTCGACATAAAAAAGATGTATCGACAATACTGATAAAGGAGGAAGAACGGTCCTTAAAAAAAGATCATACGGCGATCTGATCATAAAAACTCAACCAAAACTTATACCTTAAACAACGTAACTTACGGTACTGCTTCTGCTAGTTTTCTTGCTACTAGATGTGTTTAAGAAAAGGCACATATGTATGCAAATGTTCTCCCCGACATATCTTTTATAATTTTACGGGAGTTTTATGTCGATGACCTACACACAGATGGTTCTACAATAGACGATATTAAACGCATTCAATCACTTACTTCCGAATTATTGTCTCATCCTGGTTTCCAATTGAGGAAATAAAAGTCAAGCACATCTATTTTGAACTTTGACAATCAAATTGAAGCTGACGATACTATAAAAACTTTAGGTTTATTGTGCAGTCCAAAATATGACACTTTTCATTTCAATGTTCAACTTATAGAGCACCTATAGAGTGTAAGGTTACAAAGAGACGTATTTTTTCCACTATATCTAAATTATTTGATCCGTTAGGTTTGCTTTCGGCTATCACTATAACAGCTAAAATTATTCTCCAAGATCTGTGGAAATTAAAAATCTCTTGGGACGAAGTCGTTCCCATGGTTCCCATATCCGTTCACCTGAAAACTTCGAAAGTTTTCGTTGCCATCTACTTTCAAAACCACGTTCCTTTAAAACACATCCTCGCGTACATCATGTACATATAAAACATCACATGTAATTAAAGTTCGAATAAATAACTTACTGGTACGACTTCAATATTATTCTACGATGGATACAAACTGCTTCGAGTTTGTTACAGACGTTTGTGACAGATGGAGTTTCTCAAATTTAAACTTTAATCGAATCTCACACGTCGTGTTA
Organism: Diabrotica undecimpunctata; assembly: GCF_040954645.1. Classification (NCBI taxonomy): domain Eukaryota; kingdom Metazoa; phylum Arthropoda; class Insecta; order Coleoptera; family Chrysomelidae; genus Diabrotica; species Diabrotica undecimpunctata. Next base: position 116,782,099 of record NC_092806.1, on the reverse strand, counting down.
CTTAAATATACTTGAAAATCCCGCTGATCTTTTATCAAGAGGAATTTCTTCTTTATCACTTATCAGTTCTGAATTGTGGTTTTATGGCCCATCATGGATATCTTAATCAGAAACTTATTGACCCAATGAACATTCAAACCTTCTGAACTCCCTGAACTTCGACCATCATCAGCTCTTATCGCAAGAGTTTACATGAAATTGGACGCCATTACTGAAATATTCTAATTTGTAAAACTGTTTTTATTTAATTCGACTAGTACAAAACGAAACGTTTTATTACGATTTGGTACACTTTAAAAGACATAGTAACGTTGACTCTAAACTACTTACTCTTAATCCGTTTATCGATATGGATAACATACTCCACGTTGGTGAAAGACTGCATATTTCTGATTCTTGTATGAAATGAGTATCTTACCTTATGTCATTGCGGTCCTCAACTACTATTAACTTCCATTCGTATAAAATTTTGTCCCATTATGGACATCAAGTGGTTCGCAAAATCGATTGCGATTGCATTATTTGTTGCAAGGTGGCTCCTAAATTAGAAACCTATCTTATGGGTAATTTACCCTCTTTAATAGGCCATTCTACAACTGTAGACTTGATTATGCAGGACCTTTTTTTGGTAAAGGATCGACACACCCAAAATTATAAAACTATCAAGGGCTGCACAACTTTATTCGTCTGTTTAGCAACTACGGCCATATATTTAAAGATCGTGAGCAGTTTGATCACGGAAAGTTTTTTAGCAACGTTAAAGCACTTTATTTTTCGACGCGGAAAACTGCACTTTTATCCTTTCGGACAATTGTAGTACATTCGTTGGCGCAAAAAATGAGTGCCAAATTTGTTGAAACTTCGAGTTCAACTATTATTGACAATTTAACTACAGAAGGTATTAATTGGCAGTTTATTTCGCCACTATCACCCCACGTTGAAGGAGTTTGGGAGGCGAGAGTAAAATCTGTCAAATTTCATCTAAAGCGAGTTATTGGCACTACAATTCTTTCATATGAAGAATTTTCCACTGTTTTATGTCAAATTAAAATTTGCCTAAACTCACTGTCACCAATGTCTACCGACCCTTCCGACTTACTTCCTCTTACTTCAGTATACTTTTTAATCGGTACCACATTTACCGCAATACCTGAATGAAATTTCTTAGATGTCAAGAAAAATAGCCTTAGCAGATTCCAAAGGCTTCAAAAAATGATTTAGATTTAAAGTTATTGGACTAGGTGGTCCAAGGAATACATTTCATCCCTCCAGCAGTGAGTTAAGTGGAAAAAAACAGTCTTCTTAAAATTGGAAGTCTAGTGACGGTGAAGGAAGATGGGACTGAACCCTTAAGATGGTGCCTGGGTAGAGTGACTCATTTACATGCGGGTAGTGACGAAATAGTTCGTGCAGTGACAATTAAAAATAACAGAGGTTGTTTTAAACGACCAGTTACAAAGGTGCGCATCCTACCCACAGTGATCACTAAGTGAAACAAACCGTGAACCAAAACTCAACTCTCTGTTACGTGTTTAACTCAAAAAGGTGTTCAAGGGAGGCGGCTTAAGGGTTACAACTTTTGAGCAACTTCGTGTATCTTTACTTAGTTATACGCGACCTTCATTCTAGACCCTTTAAAAGGGGCTGCAGGTAAATGCAGGTAGGGAGAGGTCAACACTTACCATTCTCATAACATCAACCTTAGGATAAGGTTTTTTTTTTGTTGCTGTTTAAGTGATTTTGTTTTTATATTATTACACATGAAATTCTAATAATATTTAACTACAACGCCTACATAACCGTATGTTGCTTAAAATTAGTCCTAGTATCTTCTACAGTAAACCATTTTAAATGTAATTATTTTTTCTTTTTATTTAATGTGACATTGCCTATACCTAAAATTGCGTAGAAAAGAATTATAGAAAAATATTTGCGAAAAAATGAAGAAAATGGCCCAAAAATGGTGTGAGTGGCAAACTTTGAAAAATCTTATCTCGGGTACTATGAATCCAAAAGACTTCTACTAAACGCCATTTTAAAAAAGAAGAATATAAGTTGTTTTCACGTTCCTGTTTTTCTTTACTTCGATTTTTTTCTGACATTTCGATAGGAAATTTAATTTTGAATAACTTTCGTATATACATATACCAAAAATTTGGGGGTCCATTGACCATATGAAATAATAAAACCCCTTTAACGTTTCTAAAGTACATAATCAACAGCCTAAATCGTTGAGAAATTTTGTAATACTGGTAGTGTGTTGTGACAGGACAAGAGCACTTTCGGTAGTCTAAAAACACAGCTTCTATCAATAAACAAACATTTCCATTGATTGCATTTGACCCAGATGTCATTATAGAGAAACCATTTCACAGGGAACGAGTTACCATTTGATGTTATGTGTCTGGGCATGTGATTATTTGTACTTATTTTGTAGAAGATAAACTCGTGCATCCAGTTACTGTTAGCTAGGAGCGTTACGAGAAAAGCATTATTACATCTTTTGCTATACATTATAGCTATACGCTAGCTAGTTTTAATTCACCAATATTTTAAAACAGAATCATTTTTCGTGGAACAGACTTCGAGTACCCAGCTCACTCACCTGATCTGACAGCACCTGTTGCATTTTTTTAGGACATTCTGAAGGAATTTAGGAAAGGGCAGTATTTAAGTTAGGAGTTTTGCTTTTGATCATGTTAATCAAGTAAATTCAAAAATAAATACAATTTTCACTTTCGCTAGTGTATATTTTGGCAGATACTGTATTTACTTTTTAAGGAATATTTGAGATTGTTGGGATGTAAAACAAAATAACAAAACAAAAACTGTTAAAAATAAACTTTATTGTTATAATAAATTAAAAAATAAAAGTTACGTATACAAATTAAAAAATGGTGTAAAAGTTAAAAAATAAATAAATTACTTTCCAAGGATAATTTTGCGACCAGCACCCATGTTCTGTCCGGCTTGGGAAGCTCCCTTGTTTTGACCAGCTTGGAGCCCAATCATAGTCTCACCAGCTCTAAGTTGTTCTTCAGTGAATTCTCTTTTGTTTTCGTCAGCGGGTTTGGGTCCAAGGTATGGTCCTTTCCATTCAGCGTGCTTGTAGGTCTGTCTGCCAAGAGCAAAGAGAGTATTGGTTATTTGGGCGATATCTTTCTTTTCCCACAGGTCAACGGTTTGGAAAACGTCGATGTCGGCGACACCGTAGGCCTTGATTGCCGCTTGGAAGCTGAAATAAAATTAAACATTAGTTCCAATATATTCAGGAATTGTAAGGTATAAAATAAATAAATCAGAATATAAATGGTAGAGTAATAATCATAACAACATATTTTTACAGCTATTTATTTTCCTCACATTGCATTTAACATATATGCAGTGTAAAATAAAACGTGAATGGGAAAATGTATTTATCAACATAGATTCATATAATAAAGAAATTTAAAAACAATAAGGTCTAGTTGAACACTAGTTAAAAACCAGTTTTAGGCGGATTGCCTCTAGGGCAAATCTTCGTGCATTTACGCTGCCGATGCTAACAAAATAGTTGCGAGTACAATCGGTTTCAGACCATAGTTTTAAAACAGTTGCACTCGACGTAAAGCGCCAGGGAGGGAAAGAATTATTAAAACATGGAGGATCCGAACTCTGGAAAAAATTTATTATCCAATCATAATAATATGGACCAAGGACCAAATGTTGGAGGAATGGGCAGTTGGTCGTATATAGCCAATATTATAAGAAATTAGATCAGAGGGAATGCCAGAATTATAGGTCAATTACATTGCTAAATGTAGTATATAAAATTCTTCTTGATATTATCTATAACAGATTGTTGGAGTACTCTGAGAATATAATCAGTGATTACCAAAATGAATTTAGAACAAATAATAGAGTCACTCCAAAGAATATATTCATACTAAGACTGATTCAAGAAAAGCTTATGAATACGCCATAGAGCTATATATGTGTATATACTTTAAACAAACTTTTGCTAGTTTTAAAAGAGACAAAGTATTGAAAATAATCGTAATCTAGGCATACCTAACCTAGGCAAACCTTCAAAAGCCACAGTTAGAGTAGATGGAGAACAGACTTCCCTTTTTGACATCAAGGTGGGAGTGAGACGCACTATTACTGCATATGCAGATTACGTAGCTATCATTAGTAGAAGAAGCAACGACTAATGGAAGTGTTCAAGGAAAAAAGAAGGTTTATAATAAGCGTAATAAAAACCAAGAACATGACCGTTAAAAGAACCTGACACTTGACAAAGAAAATGATATCTCAATAGACAACTATACCATCGAAAGTGTGGATGCCTTCATATACATGGGCACAGAAATTAATCAAAAGAATTCTGTAAGTAGCGAAATAAATACACGTATTTCCAGTAGGAATAGGAACACTATGCTAATAAAGGATTGATGACATCGAAGTTATTAGATAAAAGAACCAAAAATACTATCTACAGAACATTAATTAGATTTGTAATAACATATGCTTGTGACTTTTGGGTAATGACAAAAAGATAAAGAGCCATTGAACACATTCAGGAGAAATATACTGAGAAAAGTATATGGGCCAGTGCAAGAGGAAGACGACACTTATAGAATCAAGAGAAACGACGAGATTAATGAATTGAATGAGGAGCACGATATTGATAAAGATAAGCTTTATTAAAAGTCAAGAAGCTGTATTGCTGAGACATGACCAGATATAAGAATATACAAAATCAACAAAGAAAATATTATAATGAAAGCCGAGAGAAGGACGAAAAAAAAAAGAGCCAGAACGAGATACATGCTCGATGATGTAGAAGACAACCTTAAAACTATGAATGTAAGACAATGGAGGAGAAGGGCACAGGTGTGGTCTCAATGGAAGGACATAGCCAGACATGCAAAGGTCCACCCAGGGTTATAATTCTAAAAGAAGAAGAAGAAACATTATTAGCAAAATAGATTTTTAAAATTTTTATAACTCAAAGATTAATCCATTTATACAGGTATACAGATTGAACGAATTTAAAACGGAACATACGAAATCAATGTATTTCGGCTCAACTCCGCTCTAGGTGGTTGGCCAACAAAAGGTTGTCAAATAATTATATTATAAAAATCCAATACTTCAGCGGGCTGCTGGATTCTGAATTCATTCAAGAACAAGTCAAAACTCCACCCAAATAGGTTGCCTAGAATCACTATAAAAACTAGACTACACAAGCAGTTATTATGCTGTCAAACCACTTATCGCTTCCTTATAGTCCAAGAGATAGAGCCGAAATTTTAAACTGATCAGTAATTATGACATTTCTCTATTGGAATATATTCATTGTAACTGGGTTAAGACTTTGCCTTACAGGCGGACGCCCCTCGTGGTACAGGGGGTGGCTATACAGGGATGAAGTTGTAATTTATATAAATGGCTGAAAATTTGCCCAGAGTAAAATCTTGGTATAACTAGACGAAATCCCAAAGGGCGGACGCGAGAGTGGATACATAAGGGGTGGCGGACAGGGGTGAAGTTGCAATTTTTTGGGGAAAAATTAACGATAAGTAATATGTCCGCCATTTTCATGGCTCATTTAGCCCCTAAAAACTCTAAATCCAAAAGGGCGGACAGCTGGGTTGGTACATAGAGCCATAAAACGGGGTCAAATGTACCACTTGCCTGCGCATTTTAGGTCTCGGTAACAATTTTCAAACTGATTTTATTATGATATTTTTATACCGATTAATTTGAAAATTTGTATGCTCACTTCTGTTACTATTCTGAGAAGCGTCAAGTAGAGTTTTCCTCAAAATTTTCCAAAAAAATTTCCGTAAATGAAAATTTTCGTTATTTTTAAAGGTAAAATCTAATTTGTAGAATCCTTTCGATTTTCTGTATGTTTTTTTTACAAACTAGTCATATTTACTTTACAAATCACATTTCTTTCTTAAATATAAATATTTTACGAATTAATTTTTAATTGAATAAATGTTTGATATTTGATATTTTATTAAATTAAAGTAATTTTATAGTGTTAACTATTAAATATTTTTAGTATAACAAATAGTAATTTTACTTATTTTTTATTACAATAAAAAGGTTTTTAAATTTATATTGCATAAATAATGGTTGTTCAGATATAAGAAAAATTTGATTTATTATTACATTAATAATCAAATACAAAATATATTATTTCTATTTATCAATAGGTAAAATTCAATTTGTAGAATTCCTTTAACATTTTACAAATAATTATTAATAAAAATCAATTTAATAGTGGAATTATCAATTTTTTAAGTTTTGAAATTTACTTTGTAGATATTTTCAATATTTTTTTTAACTTTTAAATTGATTGAATTTTTTTTTCAGTAGTTAATTATAATTTTTCAAATTCTGTTTGGACATTAATTTTGCATCATTATTATTTTAAAATATTAAAATAATAATGATGCGCGTTCCATTTAGATCAGTAATTCTAGACGCATGCGCTAAATGTAATAAGTATCAAGATGCTTTTATCCAACTTGGTGAAACTGACTTCGATTGTAATGAGGTTTTTGAAACCTTAGAAACTTTCATATGTCACTTATATGGAACAGGACTGACGAGAACAATTCCAAAAAGAAAAGTAAACGATGTCAGATTTTCACTATTTAACCGGCAGTATAAGTTGCATGATGTAAACGAGCCTTTTTAAAAAAAAACTAAAAAAAATTTCGATGCTTCAAGCTTACCACCATGTCAAGATGAATTACACCAACATCTACTGCGAGCCCATTATATTTCAAATATTTGGACAAATGCTCATAAAAAAGTACCAACAGAATTGATTGTTGAAGAACATGGTTGGGAGTTTGAAGATTAAACATATAAATTCAAATGGTTTAGTGGACCTCAGATGCCAGAATCAGTTTGAGAAGTAGTGATTGAAAATGAAGCAGATAATGAATGTGATATTATTGAAAGTGAAAGTGACGAAGATGATGAATGTGATGACATCAATGAGAGTGAGAAAAATGACGAAATTTTTAAAGTTTTTCTAAATTTGTTTTTCTTATCGGAAAAATCGTTTGAAAATTTTTGGAAAAAAATCATGGTATAACTGACAGAAAATCGAAAGGATTCTACAAATTAGATTTTACCACAAAAAATTACGAAAATTTTCATTTACGGAAATTTTTTTGGACAATTTTGAGGAAAACTCTACTTGACGCTTTTCAGAATAGTAACAGAAGTGAGCATACAAATTTTCAAATCAATCGGTATAAAAATATCATAATAAAATCAGTTTGAAAATTCTTACCGAGACCTAAAATGCGCAGGCAAGTGGTACATTTGACCCCGTTTTATGGCTCTCTGTACCAACCCAGCTGTCCGCTCTTTTGGATTTAGAGTTTTTAGGGGCTAAATAATGAGCCATGAAAATGGCGGACATATCCGCCCTTTGGAATTCCGTCTAGTTATACCAAGATCTTACTCTGGGCAAATTTTCAGCCATATTATCGATCGTTAATTTTTCCGAAAAAAATTACAACTTCATCCCTGTATAGCCACCCCCTCTACCACGAGGGGCGTCCGCCTGTAAGGCAAAGTCTTAACCCAGTTACAATGAATATATTCCAATAGAGAAATGTCATATTACTGATCACTCCAAAATTTCGGCTCTATCTCTCCGACTATTAGGCAAGCTCCTCTTTCCTTTAAAGGAGACAGATAGTTGAACGATATTTTATACAATGTCTATCACTGGGTATGGATTTATTTTTGTCCAAGTTTTATATTGGTCCACTATTTCAAATGCAGTTCAAACAGACATATATTAAATTGTATGTTCCGTTTTAAATTCGTTCAATCTGTATATCAAAAAAGGAGTGTTTCAAATAACTAACGACTGACAACTTTACAAACATATCTCGGACGATTTATCAAATAATTAATATCTGTCCGTTTTAAAAATAAATTTGAAACATTCACACCTCTCAAAAATGCGAAGAATCAAGAGTATAATATTACGTTGCTTTGAAAATAGTCGTGGTTAAATAAATCAACTAAAAATACAGATGAACAGCACCGAAAATTTTCAATATTTTGTTAAGGCGTAGATTTAATTTTAGATTAACACGCGAACAAAATCCAGAAGAAAATTATTTGTTAAGTGCGCGTGAATGCTGCGTCCAAAATAGATTTTTCTCGAATAGTGGAAATTTAAATTTTCTGAACGATTGCTTACAATAAAAAAGGAGTTTAGTTAAACAGTATGTTATTGCTTCTTAGACAGAAATAGAAACTTGTTTATTATTTTCATTTATTGTTTATAATTCGTTTTTTATCGATGGCATTTAACAATTTTAATGTATCTACTTGTGTTAACTTAAACTGTATTCTTTTAAAAACCGTTGGGGACAGGATATATATTTTTTGTTTAGGCATTTCACTCTTCGTTAACCGATTTTGACTAATTCCACCACTTTATACACACACATTAAAATAAAAAATAGTCTTCAAAGATATTAACCGGTTCTAGTAATAATTATAGTACTTTTTCTTCTAGTATAGTCTTAGTATGGTACTTGTCTGTTACGGATAGGTCTGTTACCTAAAATGGGTATTTGGACTTGGTTACTGCTGATTTAAAAAGTCCGGTAGTGGATTTTTTTAGATTATAATGTGGGATATGCTTCTTCCTCCTGGACCTCTTTTTCCATGCACCTTACCTTAAAGTATGGTCCGAAGTAGGTTGTATCGTTGTTCCTTACGCATTGACTCTTGCTCTTTACCCATTCTGAATATAACTTATTCGTTGGTGACTTTTTCTATCCAAAAAATCCTCAACATGCTCCCATAGCTCCACATTTGAAATGCTTTTAGTCTTTTCAGAGATGCTTTAGTTAAGGTCCATGACTCCATATAGAAGAACAGAGAATATGTAGCATTTTAGTAAACAAACTTTTGTTTTCAATTTTATATCGTGACTTGCCTTCTCTATTCTTATCTTAATTTACGTCGACTGTTTTCATAATTCGTTTAAATTTGTACCCAAATAACAAAATTTGATACAAGTTGTTGGTTAACTAATAATCTACCCGGTGTTACTCTATTTGTTTATTTTTTTATGTTAATCTCAAGCATAAACCTGCTACTTACTTCTGCTACTCTGGAGACAAGCGTTTGCAGATCTTTCAGACTGTCTGCAAAAATGACAGTGTCATCAGCGTATCTAATGTGGTTTAGTCATTCTCAACCGTTCAACTAACAGCTTCAGTTTGGTGGTATTAGATATTGAGTATTATACGGCGTTTTCTGCTGTCTATACCAAGTAAATCACAATTCACGTCTCAAATAAATCAAATACATCCTACCTTCCGTGACATACTAGAAGACTAAAACCGGCCGTTACTTTCCTATCAGCTGTTTGGAGACAAGAATTAATCTGCAAACTATTCAGTGCCATTTCGTTTCATTCTGTCAAAAAATGTCCAAATGAATCTCAGCAATGGACTGCCTCAGGGATCTGTGCTGGTATCCTTAATATTTAATTTATAAGTCGCGGACCTACCTAAGATAACTTAGCAAACATTTGGCTACGCTGACGACTGGGTTATTGCAATAAAACATAAAAACATGATGTTATGAAAACAATACTAACGGATGACTTTGGCTTAATGCAACGAAAACCAAAGATCTGCTCTCGGACTATGCTTCCTCGTCGTGGTACAATACAGATCACACGAATATTGTTGACACCGATTTAAACTAGACAATGCAATTGACCAAAATTATAATTAGACCAAAACCGAAATATTTGTTACCCTTTCTGAGTCATATCCCACCGCCGAGACTACGAAGAAACTTTTCCAGAGAATCGGAATAAACAGACTGCAATTCAGGTATCCTTTTTTGTTAAAGTTCACCTCCTTACATCAGAAACATATCGGTCTAACCCATGTCTGGAAAGGCACTGAAAGAGCGACTTTCCATTGTCATGAAGCTATTTTCTTGTGGCATGTTAAAGTAATTAATCTTTAAATGGAAATAAGCCACAATTAAAGGTTAAAGAACGTTTATTGACGTTTCAATTTTCACTTCGGAAATCGTTCTCAAAATACAAACATTAGTAAATTCATAAACCATTAGTAAAATACCACATGAAATGCACCAAAATGGCTTGTGTCGGCCAAAACTGTTAGGTTTTAAACTGCCCCGTAATACATAGACAACGCTGAATAGAATAAGAATGAACAACGGTAGATATACTAGCTTACATAGATGTGGAAAAGCACTTACTCCTGAGTGGGACTGTGCTGCGCAACGACAAGCTGTTTGTCAATTATTGATAGATGCCCCCGAAGACGATTCCTTGGAGTTTTTTAATAAGTTCATAATGCCTCCGAAAATGTTTTATATTATATTAATATATTATATGTTGTTTTGTAATACCTTATTTTAAAATTTTTGTACACTTCAAAGTTTTATTTTATATTTTCTTTTTTTGTTGTTCAACTATGTGTGCTTATTGTATGCCAATAGACGAATGGGATGAAGGTATCACTATAGGAGGCAGAAAAATCAACATTCTTCAATACGCAGATAACAGACTTATGCAAGCAGCGAATGAAGTGGAAATGATATTATTGAAGTGAATGAAATGATATTACCATTACTAAATGGCGAAGCCGGATTAGTGAAGATTTCGGACTTTAGATCAACACCAGGACAACAAAAATTATGATAGTAGCCAGAGAAAATAATATTCTAAGTAGGGCACAGATTTGTATACTTGGGCTCCCTGATATCCAATAATGTCGATTGCTTCTCAGAAATCAAGCGTAGACTAACAATGACCCAAACCGCCATAGCTAAATTAATTTAAATATAGAAAGACCGAACAATAACAAACAATATTAAGTTCAGGTTGGTCAATGCCCTTATTTTTTTCATTGTTGCATACGCAGGTGAAACATGGACGTTCAAAAAAATCGTTAGGGGTAAATTCAAAGCCTTTAATATGTGGATCTATAAAAGAATTCTACGCATGTCCTGGACAGAACATAGAACCAAACTGTCAGTTCTTGAAGAGCTTCAAAAAATAGGCAGGCTATTACAAATAGTAAACCGATCATAGCTAAATTACTTCGGCCACATAGAATAGCTAGAAGAACGACGACCATGGAACTATTGGTAGTAGAAGGAAAGGTATAAAGACAAAGACCAAGAGGAAAATCTATAACACGATGGGGGCAGACCAAATGAAGACTCCACGAAAACAATATACGAAAATAGTCGTGTATTCATGGAATAAACGTATTAGATTAGGAAGATATTTAAGTGGTGAAGAATATACGAATTAACTTTAAGATAATAAAACAAATAGTAAATCATCTAGATAAATTGACAGAATAAAAAAGCCCACAAAAGAAAGTTCAAGAAGACAAAAATGATGAAAGCCAATAGGCAGTTTGCCTACTGACTACCTGAGAGATTAAGAATAGAAATTCAAATCAAAATCATCAAAATCAAAACTCAAATTCAAACTAATTTTCAATCATTCAAAATCATCAAAATTCAAACTAATTTTCAATAGCCGAATTAATGAAACGTAATAAGAAAAGATAGATTAAGCAGAAAATAAAAACTTGTTTAACTTGTTTAAAAAAAATGTTTAACGTGTTTTACATACTTATTAGTATATTTTATTTTATAACAAATAAAAATGTTACAAACATTTTGTTTGTCATATATGTATAATGTTATTGTAATTCATGAGAAGTGCACATTTCGATCTAACATATTTCTGTTTTTGTAACTCTCCGGTCCCAATATCGTCTATAATCCTTTGCATTGCAATATACTAAGCTTTTTCTTGGTTATTTCCTTCTTTTTATTTCATTTTTTCTTTTTAACAATACTCTTTTGACTCACTTTTAGTTTCACATTTTCATTAAGTAACGCATTTTCCTAGCTCTGCCTGCACGTACATTTTATGTTTTTCTTTCCTATAACTCAATTATTACATTATTTATTGTTATTTGTTCTTTATTACATATATTTCTTGTATTGCTTTGATGCGTCCAAGCATATTTAGCAGTACTCTTCTTTTATTTATCTCTAATTTCATTTCGGTTTATTTGATTATGATCAAACTCTCACTTGCAGTTTGAACTACACGTGATATTGTCGTTTCATATTTTGTTGTACGCCACAATAGAACATTGGAGACTATACAAAGGTAGAGGATCAAGAAGAAAACCGCATATTAGATGGGTAGATGACATCAAAAAATAGTTGGAACAAAGGAATTGCGCGTATGTTGCTCAAGATAGAGATATATGGAGAGAGTTGGAAGAGAAAGCTGAGAAGAAGATACATTACTTTCCTTCAGTATCTATTGATGTTAAAGCTCCTGTTGCTAGACGCTAGAAAAGATCCTTATTTTTTAGCCACATTTTTATAAGTACCAAATGCTCAAACTTATTTATCTTTTTAAACTCGAACAAAACAAACAAATGTATTGTTGGTTTTTGGGTGATCTTTTCTGAAACCTGTGTAAAATTGTTTTCTTGAATCGTGTCTGCATTCCCCTCTGTGTACTTTTTTTTTGTGCTTGTTTTCTTTTCATTTAAAAGTAAACTATACATTTTTTTTTTAATTAGTGTAAATTTAATATCGTTTTGGTTTTTTTTTTTGAGAAACAATCAGTGGCTTTGGACCTATGTACTCTTCTACTTTTATCGATCCTGATCGGTCCAATTGGAATAGATATTACCAATAAATTGTAAATTTTAACTAATATTTGCTTGCGCAAATAAAAATTCAAATAAATTTATAATTAAATGTATTTTGTTGATTTGCAAATAAATAAATATTGTAGTTACTATAAGGTGTCTTTTTTATATTAAGGCGATAGTAAAAAATTTGAATTATAAATCTTTTAAACTTTTGCTAAAAGAATCCAATGAATCAGCAAATATATTTTTAGAATTTAATATACTTAAAGTTATAGTGGACATAAATATTTACTTTAGATTTAGATCACAAGTATTTTTAGACAACAAAATTAATTCTGGAACGTAGAAGAATATCATAGAATATGATAAAAATTTCTCAAATTTCTGTATTTTATGATTGCACAGTAAAAATTTTAATAACAATCCTAGATTATCAATGTTCTGTGAAAAGTAATATATAAGTTTGCAATACTTAAAAAAGGAGAATTGTAATACATGGGCGTTGCATTCTATATTTTATCTACGACTAAATATTAATCTATAATGATTAGCATGTATCGTGTCACAGCTTTTAGGTTTACTAACTTGATAATTTATTTCTTATATATCTATAGAGGATCTTAATAAAACTAAGGATAGAGATGTTTAAAAATTCTTTAAAAAAATTCTCTACTATATTATTTTACAATATATATATATATATATATATATATATATATATATATATATATATATATATATATATATGTAGAAGACCGTCATATCGCAAAAAAGTGAAAAATGGACTATGTTAGTGAACAGATTTCAAATACTTTTTTTACTATATACTATATACTCTTACTATATTTTTCTGTGTGATAACGTCATAAAGATAGTTTATGCCTATGGCCGTCAGGTGATAGAAGTGTCGTTATTCTTAATCGAAACGTTGATTTGACATTTTGCAGAATATGGTCATATTTTGAGATATACCATCCTTCCTTTAAAACACCTTTACAATACTTTCTGTTAAGAATAATGCATTATTTTGAGTTATGTCAGTTTTGTAAAGAAATTGAAGTTATGTTTAAAGTGAATTGTATTATTACGCATATAAATGCATACAATGCAATAGAATATAATAATATGCTAGTTTTTTCGAAATATTTAAAAAATTATTCAAACTTTTTAAATTTTTTAACTCAACTATGTCCACTTTATTTCGACTTAATGACGTTTTTAAAAAATAAATAAATCCAGTTGTAATCGCTTTAGATTATAAAAATATCTCAATGATTTAGGGGTAGAGTCATGCTAAACTTAACTTTTCAAAAACATTAAAGAGAGTGTATTATGGAAGGTTAAAGAATAAATTTGCAAATAAAGATGAGTCTTTTTTAACTATAATTTACTGCAGAATGACAGTTTTTTTTTTAATTTTTACACTAAAGCGTTTTTGTTACTATCTTTACGAGATACATAAACATTTGTAAAACACACCTAGAACAATTTTAATAAAGAAGTGAAGTATCCCATCAAATACATTTTTTTAAGAATGTCACAATTAAAAAATTGTATGACCTAAAATAGGAATAGGATTTACAGGCTAGTACACACCAAAGCTAAAATATGAGCATGTTCGCAGATATAGGTAAAGTTTTACGATATTTTTAAAATTCATTCATTCAAATTCAAATTCATTCGATTTACTAAATGGTCGTTTCTGAAAATTGTCATATTCTGATATATGACGGTCTTGCTCCAAGGTAGCGATATATTACTTTCGAAACTTGTGAACATAAACAAAATACTAGAAGAATGGTACATATACCATTCAATACAATAAAAGAACAAAATACTAGAAGTAAGAATGGTAGAGGTAAAAATTATGGTTTCTAGAAAAAGTTAATATAAGTTTAGATTGACTGTTTTATACAAGGAAAAGCTAATGACTCATTACTAGCGTAATATATATATATATATATATATATATATATATATATATATATATATATATATATATATATGTATCTCTATTTATTTGATTTATTATTTATTTGATATTTGTTTGTAATTAATATTTGTAATTATTTGTATGTACTTGATTTGTATGGTAAAACTCTTAGCTATAATAATAGCTACTTATAATCGAATAATCTATGATTGACTTACTTGTTGATGTTTTCCATCATCTTGAATTGTCCACCAGATGTGTTGATTTTGGCGACTGATCCTGGAGCCAACTTGTTGATAAGTTGGCAGAGGACAGTTCCGTCACGGATGACATCTTCGTAGGCTTCACCTGGAGGGAATTTGGCTCCAAGGATAGCCTCGATCCATTCTTGAGCTTCTTTGTCTTGTTGGGGGTCGCGTTTAGCGGCGAGCTGAAGGAAAGATTTACATGAATAATAATGAAAAAAATTTAAAAATCTAGCTAACCAACAGCATATTGGGTTTGTTTATTTGTTACAGTTAAGAACTGTACAATTTTTTTTTAGATTTATGAAACATACTACTACAAATTTTTACTTTAGTTTAATTTAGCGAAAATATTTATTTCGTCAGACACTCAAGTTGCACCGATGACTGCAATCATTGTTATGGTTGTCAGAGCATAAAGGAATTATTGATACTAAGGCACTGATAGTTTTTCTAAAGAATAAGCAAAGACTCAGCAACTGCTCAGTGAGAGAAAAGACTAATCAAACAATCACATAGTGGGAGATTTCATAAAACGGGAAGAAGAATTTAGTATACGTCACTAGAAAATATTCGAAACCAAAGTTAAAAGGGAGGTTATTACAACTTTGTGCTTGCTACGTTCTAAAAATAGTCTAGAGTTAATAGAGGTATTAAATTTTTGTCCGAAATGAATATAAGGCTTTCTTAGGCTCCCAGATCCATTAAAGTAAACATAGATGTAGAATACACACAAAAGATACAGCAGATCGCACTGTGGAAATAACAAGATCAGTGTCAGATTCAGAACGAGATTTTATGACACCTTCATTGTAAAATAGACTAGGATAGATTGTCATATCTACTATTTAAACTTGCACTGGAAAATTAATTCAAAAAATCCAGAACATCCAGATATCATTATTAGGCCCAGATATTGCTTAACTCAAGCTTTTGGGCCATTAAGGATGTCTGCACTAAAAATTAGATTAAAAAGAAATATCCAAAACACGAAATATATGTTTGTCTTTAGATTTAGTAATAAGATCTTGAATAGTAAATAGAAATAGAGAGTAAGATGAATGTTACTGACACATCTGTGGGAAAAAATTGTTTTTGCTAATTTAATATGGATTACTAAGGCTTGAATACAAATGACTTTTACAGGCATTCAAGTTCATCACAAAAAATATACTGGGAGTCTACAGAACACTACTAATGTCAGTGTTAACGTATGTAGTAAAAATGAAACGACCAAGAACTTCTTAAGCGTTTGGTTGGAAAATTCCAGAAAAAATATATGTCACAAAGAGTTATGTAGAAGATTTTGGGGATTTTGCCGTTGTGAAACTTATGATACACGTTTAAAATGGATAGAGCATGTAATCCGGAAAGAAAAAGACCCAATAATCAGAAATGTCTTCGATACAACAAAAAAAGAAGACAGAAATTATTTTTCAGAGACTGGGAAACAAAGGATTACTCTAAAGTAAAGTAAAGTAAAGTAAGGCTGTATAAAATTGAAAAAATATTAGAAAATTGTATATCCAGACCATCTAAATCCCAATTAATAGTATATTAGAAGTAATAAGTTATCTTGATGTTTAATTTAAAAAAAGTTCTGCTTTCATAAAAGCATGAAAAAGTGAAAAACCTAAGCCAAACCCTGTGTTATTTATTTTATTAAGTTAGAACCAATGTAGAAGACACCTAGTAGCCTAGTTAGTGGAAATAGGAGCATTAACGTTACGTAGGAAAACGAAATGCTTTTAAGTAACCAGTTTATTAGTTTAAGAAATTATTGAAAAACAGTTAAGAATGTAAAACATTGACTAGTATAAAAACATTTAAAGGCGTACACAAAAAATAATGAAAAATACTTCTGAAAGCCTATAACAACATTATTCCAATAATAAAGACAGGTTGTACACAACAATATCATCTTCATAACTTAAAAATTTGAGAATAGAACGGCTACGAGCGGAAAAAATTGAATCGAAAAGATAAATGAAAATTATTAAATTTTTAGTTTAATAATTTTATTTTATAAAATGTTTATTAAAACATCATATTTTATAAAATATAACTCTACAAAATGTATTTCACTTTAGAAGACACATTTAAAAAATAAATAAAACAATATGCACTTTATTATTAATATCCAAAAAATATTATGTATATGGTATAAATTTTTTAATAATGAATAAATTGATAAAAAATAAATATTAATAAAATTAGACTTACTTTGTTACGGACTTGACGTTCTAGAGACATTTTTGTTGGATATGTGTTATTCTGAATTCACTGATGTTGAAAATTTTCCAACTTTCAAAGAACTGGATAAATATTTTAGGTGCGGGCTTTTTATATCGGCTATCCTTTTTCCACACAAGTCCCACTCAAACGGGCGTCGCTCGTCACCGTTTCAAAACGCAGCGTCTCTCGGATCTCCCTATATTTAGAAAATTATTCACTTTATTGAGACTATTTTACTGGATAAGTTGTTATTAAACATCCAAGAACGCCATGACGTAGCGAGAAATCGACTGAAATTAAGAAATCCACTATTTTTAGCCAAATTCATTATTGAGAAAATATTTTAGACACGTAGGTGTTTTAAATAAGTATTTTCGAAACCATTTTTAATTATTTCTAAAAATTTACTGAGAAATCAGGGTTTATAGGATTATTTAAAATCGTAATAGTGTATTATTTGCATAACTTAATAAAAACTTTATATCAATTACGTAGGTATAATTAGAGAACTCGATAAGAGAAGTAAAAAAAAACAAAACAGACGCTTTATTTATATTACTCTCCCTTTTCGCATACGTTTTCGTCTTCTAGGTTTTCCCCTCCTTCGCGTTTTAGGCGTTTCACTTTCGAATTTATTTTGGTCGTTCTAAGCCACTACCGGTACGTGGTCAAAATATAACTAACTGTTTTGTAAAGGAGAATAACAAACTGCTTTTTATGGAAAGACAGAATTTTTTTTTAATTTGATAACTCTTGCTGCCATGGCAATAAAGAACAACAAACAGATTGCATTTTTGTTTATGTTACTAGAACAAAATTAAAAAAAGATCCCCTGCACGTTCCGTATGTAAAAGCTATTTCAGTTAAAATTGCTGAAACTTTGCACATGCTAATTAAAAGTTTCTGGGTTACATAGGTTAAAAGTGCTGGTTTTTAGTGCATTTAAATAATATTTATTTGAATAGTATACACTAAATATAATATACACCGACGATACAGTTCTAATGGCTAGCAATCTGAAAGACCTACAAGCCTTTTTAGAAAGAACATATATAGTCAGCCACCACTACGGAGCATAAACATGAAAAAAATATATGATTGTAGGTAAAACCGGTGTTAATCATAATTATATTCCTCCATTAAGAACAGAGATCATTAAAGATAATAGTGGAAATACCATAACAAACCCAGACGATATCGCAGAGGTGTGGAAACAATATTGCGAAATACTATTCTCTAACAACCACCCAGACAATAATATTGAGAAAAAAAGTTATGAAAAAGAACTTCAAATATTGAAATCAGAAATTAAGACGGCAATTAAAAAGCTAAAATTCAGAAAAGCGGCAGAAGAAGATGTAATAACAGCTGAAACACTCAAAGAAATGAGAGAATTAGAGACGAAAGTAATGCTTAGAATTTGCAATGAGATCTGTAATACAGGAAAGTGGCCAAATGACTGGGGTAAACTCACGTTTATTCCCATATATAAAAAAGGTTCACCGACAGATTGCAGTAATTACAGTACATTAGCATTGATATCACACGTGAGCAAAGTACTTCTAACCATTATCAGTGAAAGACTAAAATCAATTCTCTTACCAAAAATTCCCCAAGAAAAATGCGGATTCGTCCCAGGTAGAGGAACAAGAGAACATAATATTCTTAATATTCGTTAAATTATCGAAAAATATCGAGAGTTTAACATAGAAACGTATTTATGCTTTGTTAACAAGGCCTTAGATGTCGTAAAATGGGATAAAATGTGGCATATACTTAAAGAAATGGGTAAGCCAGAACATCTAAACTATTTATTTCAAAAACTTTCATATGGTATCGAAAAACTTTAAATTAAAATCTGGAGTTCGACGGGGATGCATAATATCCCATATTCTATTCAATATATATAGTGAACATATTATCCGTCAAGTTTTTGAGGAATGGCAAGGTGGAGCAACGATAGGAGAAGGAAAAATCAAAAACATACGTTATGCTGATGACACTGGGGTTATTGGGGATATTGGGGTCATCACCAGAAGAACTGGAACAAATTATAAATAGGCTAGGCAGGGTGAGTACGGAATATGGTTTAAAAATAAATATGCAGAAAACCAAAGTAATGATTATCGATAGAATCAGAAACAATCAGTCAGGGATAAGAATCATGGCAGGTTACGAAGTGGTCAGGATATTTAATTACGTAGGCGTTATTACTAACAGTGGAGAGGATACGAAGACGAGATATGTCGACGCATTACAATGGCCAGATCGGCAACAGCCAAACTCACAAAAATTTAGAAGAACACTGACATCACAAAAAAAAACACAAAATTTCGCCTTGTTCGAGCATTGATATTTCCTATCGCCACCTATGCTTCAGAAACTTGGACAATAAAAAAAGCCAATTCAAAGCGTATAATGTGGTCTAATGGCATTTGAAATGTGAGTGTACCGTAAAATTTTGCGCATACCAATGGAAAGACAGAATTTTTTTTTAATTTGATAATTCTTGCTGCCATGGCAATAAAGAACAACAAACAGATTTCATTTTTGTTTATGTTACTAGAACAAAAATTAGACAAAGATCCCCTGCACATTTCAGTTAAAATTGCTGAAACTTTGCACATGCTAATTAAAAGTTTCTGGGTTACATAGGTTGAAAGTGTTGATTTTTAGTGCATTTAAATAATATTTATTTGAATAGTATACAGTAAATATAATATACACCGACGATACAGTTCTAATGGCTAGCAATCTGTAAGACCTACAAGCCTTTTTAGAAAAAACATATATAGTCAGCAACCACTACGGACTGAGCATAAACATGAAAAAAATATATGATCGTAAGTAAAACCAATGTTAATCATAATAATATTCCTCCATTAAGAACACAGATCATCAAAGATAATAGTGGAAATACCATAACAAACCTAGACGGTATCGCAGAGGTGTGGAAACAATATTGCGAAATACTATTCTCTAACAACGACCCAGACAATAATATAGAAAAAAAGTTATGAAAAAGAACTTCAATTATTAAAATCAGAAATTGAGGCGCCAATTAAAAAGCTAAAATTCAGAAAAGCAGAAGAAGTAGATGGAATAACAGCTGAAACACTCGAAGAAATGAGAGAATTAGAGACGAAAGTAATGCTTGGAATTTGCAATGAGATCTGTAATACCGGAAAGTGGCCAAATGACTGGGGTAAACTCACGTTTATTCCCATATATAAAAAAGGTTTACCGACAGATTGCAGTAGTTACAGTACATTAGCATTGATATCACACGTGAGCAAAGTACTTCTAACCATTATCAGTGAAAGACTAAAATCAATTCTCTTACCACAAGTTCCCCAAGAACAATGCGGATTCGTCCCAGGTAGAGGAACAAGAGAACATATTCTTAATATTCGTCAAATTATCAAAAAATATCGAGAGTTTAACATAGAAACATATTTATGCTTTGTTGACAAGGTTTTCGATGTCGTAAAATGGGATAAAATGTAGCATATACTTAGAGAAATGGGTACGCCAGAACATCTAATCTATTTATTTGAAAAACTTTCATATGGTTTCGAAAAACTTTAAATTAAAATCTGGAGTTCGACGGGGATGCTTCATATCCCATATTCTATTCAATATATATAGTGATAATATTATCCGTCTAGTTTTTGAAGAATGGCAAGGTGGAGCAACGATAGGAGAAGGAAAAATCAAAAACTTACGTTATGCTGATGACACTGTAATATTGGGGTCATCACCAGAAGAACTGGAACAAATTATGAATAGGCTAGGCATGGTAAGTACGGAATATGGTTTAAAAATAAATATGCAGAAAACCAAAGTAATGATTATCGACAGAATCAGAAACAATTAGTCAGAGATAAGAATCATGGCAGGTTACGAAGTGGTCAGGATATTTAATTACGTGTGCGTTATTACTAACAGTGGAGCGGATACGAAGACAAGATCTGTCGACGCATTACAATGGCCAGATCGGCAACAGCCAAACTCACAAAAATTTAGAAGAACACTGACATCACAAAAAAAAACACAAAATTTCGCCTTGTTCGAGCATTGATATTTCCTATCGCCACCTATGCTTCAGAAACTTGGACAATAAAAAAAGCCAATTCAAAGCGTATAATGTGGTCTAATGGCATTTGAAATGTGAGTGTACCGTAAAATTTTGCGCATACCATGGACTGCCCATCGCACAAATACCTCAATTGTAGCAGAACTTAACATAAAAACTAGACTCATCACAACTATCAAATAAAATGTACTAAGACATTTTGGACATAACACTAGAAGAAGAGAAGGCATGGAGCGAATGATTGTTGAAGGTAACGTAGCGGGTAAAAGAGTCAGACGAAGATCTACAGTACGATGGTCGGACCAAATAAATGAGATGACTGGTTACTCATCCTTTGAAGCAAAACACGCACAGGTGAGAGATAATTGGACAGAAATAGACAAACAAGTTACATGACGCCACTACATCCTTACGAAGGAGAAAAGATTGGGGAGGAGGAGGAAGAAATAACGACTATATCATAGAACCTTATCACTTTCCCTAATACTTAATAACATTTTCCTTAATACTTTCCGAAACATTTTTCTTAATCCAGGCTACACCAACCAAACCCATAGTAGCCCAAAGAACACTTGCTACTTGGACTGACTCTAAGAGACAGGGTTAGAAACGAATAAATATGAAGAAAGACAAGCGTCACAAATGTCATAGGGCGCGTAGCATGGCTAAAATGACACTGGAGGGGCTATGTGGACAAAAAGAATGACGGGCGAGTAGATGGAACTAAAAATTACAGTGTGGAGACCCCAAGCAGGCAGAAGAAACAGAGGTAGACTACCTACACGATAGACAGACGACGCCAAAACAATAGCTGAGAATTGGCTGCAGGAAGCTCGGTCTTGAGCCGAGTCTCAAGACCGACACAACTGGAAGAAATTAGGGGAGGCCTGTATTCAACTTTGGACACAAAACGCTGAATGATAATAATAATTATAGACCAAATATATAATTATCAATATCTGAAAACAACACTACTTTCTATCCATAATCAAACCACAAGCATTAACAAGCGCATCGAAATAGCAAGAGCTGCATTTATCAAAATGAGATCATTTCTTACTAATAGATAGGAAATTAGAATATCTTGGTCATGAAATAAGAGAAGAAAGTTATATCCTATATCAGCCAATCATGCAGGGTAAAATAAATGGAAAGAGATTGATAGGAAGACGAAGAATCTCATGGATAAGGAATATTCATGAATGGTTTTTATGCACCTCCATTGAGCTTTTCAGGGCGGCAGCATTAAAGATAAGAATAGTTGTAATGATTGATAATCTCCGACAGGAGAGGAAATCACAAGAAAAAGAATATATATAAAATATTTTTAACATTTTGCGCCCTAGTGTATACATGGTTCCATAATTTTTGTTAAAGGCCAGATTTAGTTCGCAAAAGCTCTGGAACGGTTATATACAACATGATTTTCACTGCCTTGAAAATATATTTAATATAATTGCCTTCAGTGATATTGTTACAGACTCCAGTTTTTCTCTTAATCTTCTCTCAATTTTATTTCTTCGGCTTCATTTTTTCTGTTTCAGATTATGATAAAATCTCAAAATATCAACTTGTTTAAATAACTAACAGGTACAAAAGTCATTTTTCAAAATGACATTTCAAGCTGTACAAGTGATCGTATATGCAGATGACAATAACATCATTGCTAGATTTACAAAGTCCCCAAACGGAAATTTTTCTAGATCGTTAAAGGCATCTGCACTCTTCTTCATATACCTTGTCCTTTCAGAGCATTGGTTACCATCTTAGCTATTTTAATCTTATTCATTGCCGACCTAAATAGCATGCCTGTATAAGTACCATACTAATCTCGAAAGCTCTTTAACCATGAAGTCTTTTTACGTCCTAGACTGCGTTTGGCTGTTATTTTTCCTTGCATAATACTTTCTAGTCACCTATATTTGGGGCCTCTTATTACATGTCCGAAGTACTCCAGCTTTCTCCCCTTGATGCTTTTTATAATCTTGTTGGTCTTGCTGAGACCTTTTAATATTGTGAAGATTAGAATCTTCCCCATCCAAGACACTTAAAATTTTTCTTAGAAAGCATCAACGCTTTTAGATTACTTTTCCTTACAGATTCTTCCCATGAAGTAAGACCGAGAACACCTAGCAGCGATGTAGGTGGATCCGCATTGACAATTTTAGGTCTCTACTTACATAATACCTTGGACATTCTTCTGAAAATTGCTTTGGTTTACCAAATGCTGGATTTAATTTCACCGTGGCTCTCTGTGCTAAAATTTGACTGATATTTAAAATCTGTATTAAATCTGTATTCTAAAAAAAAACAAAATAATTTCGCTAAATCAAGTAATATGATAACTGGAATAATAATTGATGATATGAAATTAGATGGTGTAAAAACCTTTTTCTACTTAGAATGTCAACAAAGAAATTAAAAGAAGGATAGTTTTTGCCATTAATTGTTACTTTGGTCTAATGAAGCAAATGAATTCAGAATTTTTAAAAATAATTGACCACCCATAAAACGCTAATACAACCATCGTTAATATAGGGAGCAGAAAGTGCTAGTTTTAAAGAAGCACGTTGGTATATTATTTATTAAGATCTCAGACGAAAACGGCATATAATCACATGAGATAATGAAACATTTTAAACCATAGAGGACCAATGGTGAAACGAACAAGAGGAGAACCTAATTTCAGGTAGCTAGACAACTTACTTAGAGAATGACATAAAATCTATTGGAGTTAAATGACATAGAAGAGCTGCCAAAGACGGGAAATGGATCCCCCGTCTTCCGCCAGTTCTCCACGACGAAGGTTGGCAATTATCACTGCTATTCTAACTTTTGACGCCAGGAAAAGCCAGGACGTTCTTCTTCTACCTATGCTACGCTTTCCTTGAATCTTTCCCTGCATTATTAGTTTTAGGAATTCATATCTGTCACTATGTGTTATATGACCCAGATATTGTAGTTTTCTTATTTTGATGGAATCCAGTATGTCCCTGCTGTTTTCTACTCTTCTAAGGACTTCTTCATTGGTTATTCTGTCTGTACAGGAGACTCTCAGCATTCTTCGATATGTCCACAAATGCTTCCAATTTATTGAGACATTGTTTATTTAAGGTCCATGTCTCCACACCATACAAAAGAACAGAAAATATATAACACTTTAGTAGCAGTTACTTAAAGCAAGAAGCTACTAAGAAGCACTTAAAGAAATGGGAGATATAGAAATTGAAATAATGTTCAAACTGAGTAATGAAATCTGGAACACAGGACAATGGCCAGATGATTGGTGTAAGCTCACTTTCATACCCATTTATAAGAAAGGCTCACCAACTGACTATAATAACTACCGCACTATAGCCCTGATCTCCCACGCAAGTAAAGTTCTGCTAACTATAATTAACGAAAGACTAAAATCAATACTTCAATCACAGATCCACAAGGACAATGTGGATTTGTTCCTTGAAGAGGCACACGAGAACAAATTCTCAATCTCAGACAAAATATAGAAAAATCTATAGAATTTATTCTAGAAACATATTTGTGCATCGTCGACTACTCGAAAGCGTTCGATAATGTAAAATGGCATAAAATGTGGGGAATACTGAGAGAAATGGGTAACCCGGAATATCTAATACATCTACTGAAACAACTGTATATCAACAATACAGCAAACGTAAGAGTCAACAACATATACTCCGATAATTTTAAACTAAAAGCTGGTGTTCGTCAAGGATGTATTATCTCTCCCACCTTATTCAATATATACAGCGAACACATTATGAGCATTGTATTCGACGGATAGCAAGGAGGAATATCAGTCGGAGGCTGAAAAATCAGCAATCTCCGCTATGCTGACGACACTTTAGTACTAGCCTCATCAACAAATGACCTTGAATACATCATGAACAGACTAGACACTATTAGTCGTGAATATGGACTTAAAATTAATGTACAGAAGACCAAGGTAATAATAATCGATCGAATTAGAAATAACCAGCCGGAAATACGAAACGTAGCGGGGTTTGAAGTGGTAAGCCGTTTCAATTACTTAGGTTCTGTTATCACAAACAACGGTGGATGCGAAGAAGAGATACGTCGACGCCTTACAATGGCCAGAGTAGCAACGGTCAAGCTTACTAAAATCTGGAAAGATACGGATATAACCAGGAACATGAAACTGCGCATAGTACGGACGCTTATCTTTTCTATCGCTACCTATGCGTTAGAAACTTTTACCATTAAAAAGTCCGACTCACGACGTATAATGGCCTTTGAAATGTGGGTATATCGTAGAATGATGCGCATACCCTGGACAACACATCGCACAAATGTCTCAATATTGACAGAACTCGACATCAATACTAGGCTTACCACAATCATCAACCAAAATATATTGAGGTACTTTGGACACATTACCAGACGAATGGAAGGCATGAAGAGGTTGGTGGTTGAAGGCAAGGTAGATGGTAAAAGAACTCGAGGAAGATCGCCACTCCGATGGTCAGACCAAGTAAAGTGCGCTACCGGTTACTCTCTGTCTGAGGCAGCACACCGCGCCCAGGAGAGAGAAGAATGGATAGCAACCATTCGTCAAATACCATAACGTCACCACATCCTTACGACGGATAAAGGATAGAAGAGGAGAAAGCCATAACGCCATTGATGATGATAAGTGACGGATTAATTTGTCCAATAGTTTATATGAGTGTTTAGGGAAATATAAAGCAGCAGTTTTCAGTTATTTATTAAAAACCGTAATTTTTATTACCTACAGACAAATATATTGAATTGTGAGTAATTTATATTTTATATTATATATATCCTATATTTATCTCCTATAAGTATTTATTTTAAATAATTAAAACATGTCTTTTAATAAATTTCGTTTTAATACCATAAAACTTTCAAAGTATCCCGAAGATAATCAAAAGTGTATCTTTCAAGACAACTTGGAACAGTTGTTTAAATTGGCTATTTTCAGCGACCGAATGATTTCCAATAACATCTTAATTTTTATTTCTAAAATTGCAGTAAAGTTTATATTAGTTAATGGTTTTTTAATTCTATGAAATAGTATTTAGTCTAGAGAACCTCTTATTACGATGAGATTGTTTGAAAATAAAATTGAAAATGAAAATAGGTAAATACTAGAATTCATCAAATATTTAGAAATCTTTATAAATAGCGGCATAACCTGTTTTGGAAAAAAAAAATCATGCAGTTTGATATACCCTATATTTGATATATAACTATAAGAGGAAATAGAACAATTCTATAATACTTTAAACGAGGTGATGAGAACAACAAAGAGACAACACATTAACATAGTAATGGGCGATCTGAACACCAAGGTAGGTCAGGGTAAAATTGGAGAAAATGTCGGTGAATATGGCTTAGGTAACAGAAATGAAAGGGGTGACCGTTTAGTTCAGTTTTGTCAAAGTGAAGATTTATTAATAACTAATACATTCTTTCAATTATCCCCAAGGCGACTGTATACGTGGACGTCACCTCAACACACTCAAGAAAAAGTAATCAGAAACCAAATAGATTACATAATAGTGACAAAAAATTACCGTAATGCCGTGAAATCTACTAAAACTTATCCTGGAGCTGATATCGGTTCGGATCATAATCCAGTAGTATCTGTGATAGAAGCTAGACCAAAGAAAATAAGAAAAACCATCATCCCAGCGTTAGACTTAAGCCAGCTAAAAAGTGAACACCTACGACAAACAGTGCAAGAAGAAATAAACACCAGCCTCAGAATAGCAGAAAGTCAAATCCGCAAAACAGACAACATAGATGAAAAACTTAAGTAAATAAACACTACAATGAGAACTACAGGAAAGAAACACCTAACCAGATCTGCAAAGAAACATAAGGTATAAATGACACCAGATATACTAGAACTAATGGATAAAAGACCTAAAATGAAGAATAATGCACAAAAATACAGAGAGGTTGATAAGAACATAAAGCAAAGAATAAAGAAGGCAAAAAAATTATGGATTGGGGAACAATGTGTAGAAATGGAAAACTATGAAAGAAAATATGACACATTCAATGTACATAAAAAAGTAAAAAAAATTACAGGAACTCAAAAAAGACATCAAATAAGTTTGCTTAAGAACAATGACGGAAAGATTATTATAGATTTAACAGAGAAAATTAATAGATGGAGTGAATACATAAGAGAATTGTTTGAGGACAACAGAAATAACAATGTTCAGGTAAATGGTGAAACGGGACCTGAAATCCTTAAATGTGAAGTAGAAGCTGAACTTAGAAATTCCAAAACTGGAAAGGCAAATGGACCTGATGAGGTTCCTACTGAATTGTTAAAGCTCTTGAATGATGACTCTGAATGTTCAGAACAACGTCTTTATTGAGCCATCTACTAAAGATATTTCTAAAAGTCATCCACAACCGAGTTTATCAAAAGTTGGATTTAGATATTAGTGATACACAGGTGGGGTTAAGAAAGGGACTAGGTACTCGAGAAGCCCTCTTCGGTTTGAATGCTCTTACACAAAGATGCCTAGACATTATTCAGGAAGTACATACATGTTTTATCGATTTTAAAAAAGCGTTTGACAGAGTACGCCATGATAAGCCAACAGACATTCTTGAAAGAAAGGACATAGATAATAAAGATCTGCGAATAATTCTCAATCTATATTAGAATCAGAAAGTTAACATCAAAATAGAAAATGAAATATCACAAGCAATAGAAATACGTAGAGGAGTACGACAGGAATACATTTTGTCACCGCTGCTCTTTAATGTCTATAGTGAAAGCATCTGTCAGGAAACCCTTTTGTAAGCAAACGAAGGAATCGTAATCAATGGAGAGGTGGTAAATAATATTCGATACGCAGACGACACTGTACTAGTTGCAAAAACAGTAGAAGAATTACAAAGATTACTTACAAATATAAATATTGCCTGCAACAATTATGGCATAAGTATCAATATCAAAAAACCAAGTATTATGGTCTTCAGTAAGAACATGACATAACCAGCACATATTAGTATAAACGGCATTCAACTTGAAAAAGTATCAAGCTACAAAAATACTTGGGGACTTCAATAAAGGAAACTGAAGACCAAAACAATGAAATAAAAAGACGTATCGAAATTGCCAGGGCCACCTTCATAAAGAAGAGGAAATTTTTCTGCAACAGAGATATAAGCATTCCACTACGATTAAGAATGCTAAGGGGCTACGTATTTAACACGCTATTATACGGTGTAGAGGCCTGGACTCTCAAACAGAACTACATTAAAAATATTGAAAGTTTCTAGATGTCGAATGCTGAAGATAAGTTGGGTTGAAAGAGTCACAAACTTTGAAGTAATGCGAAGGATAGGAAAAGACCCAGAAATTTTGTCAACGATCAATCGAAGAAAACTCGAATATTTGAGTCACCTGATGAGAGGACATAAATACGCATTACTTCAAAATATAATGCAAGGAAAAATAGAAGGAAAACGGAATCCAGGCCGTAGAAGAATGTCACGGTTGCGTAATTTGAGAGAGTGGTTTGACTGTACCACTAATGAGCTCTTTAGG
This sequence comes from Diabrotica undecimpunctata, assembly GCF_040954645.1. Classification (NCBI taxonomy): domain Eukaryota; kingdom Metazoa; phylum Arthropoda; class Insecta; order Coleoptera; family Chrysomelidae; genus Diabrotica; species Diabrotica undecimpunctata. The sequence goes on along the minus strand of NC_092806.1, from coordinate 116,753,289 downwards.
TCAGCTGTAAACAAGGTAAGGATATTGCTCAACCATGGTCGATCCGATACAGTAGCGTATTATAGTCTAAGTAGCAGATTCATTTTAGAATTTTAAACTATTATGTTAACCTTTTTCTTTTCTGGCTACGGTTTGAACCATCGATCCACTACACTGAACCTTTAGCTAAATGTTCGGCGTCGCTTGCAGTGTAAAATAACCGTTAGGTTCTTCAGCACTTACTGTATTACCGTAATAAACCGTTTAAACCTATATTTCCCTTTGAGGATTGTTTGTTCGCATTGCTGTTGTCGGTGGTTTTTGATTGCAAATGTAGAATATGATTTATATATGATATGATAAGGATGATATGATTTCTCAAAGAAGAACAGTATATTTGAATATTTTAAGGTTCCATCAGATAAAGTTCATTTCTCACAACCCTAATAGTTTTGTGAAATATAGACCACCCACCAATCCAACGGTAAATTCTAATTCATATGTTCTTTCTATAAATAGGCCATAAATGGCTATGCTTTCCCTGTTCCGTTGGAATTTAAGAAGATCCGTTTCTACCCTATGCAGAAGAAGCTGTAATTTGTGATTTGTGTCACCGCCTTTGTTGGCTAAATTACCCAATTTAAGTTGGTAAGTTAAAATGCATTTATTTTTCAATATATTCTTTTTATTTTTCTTTCTCTTTTCGCTTAAACTTTTACTTTATTCTTCGTCTCTCCGTTGAATTTTATTGTTACTGTATTATAGGGTTCACTATTTGACTGCTGTGCAAGCCAAATTCATCTTCAATTAAGACCCGTATTCCTTGCTCATATCCAACCTATCATACCATATCATCACAAGAAATTTGACTACACAGAAAGGTCAGTAGACAGTCGATTTATTTTATAGTCTTCTTCTTCTTCTTTTAATAGCGCTACAACCCTTTGTGAGTCTTGGCCTGCTTAAGAATGTTCTTCCATTCTGCCCTGTCGGATACTTTCCTTCGCCACTGCCTGATGTTCATGGTTTTAAGATCCCTCTCTACTTCTTCTATCCATCTTTTACGGGGCCTTTCTCTTGTTCTGTTTCTTTGGGGATTCCATCTCTGGACTACTTTTACAGCTCGATTATCTGGCATTCTTTCTAAGTGACCAAGCCAGTTTAGTCTTTGTGACTTTACAAATCTGACAATATCTGCGCTCTGCATTAGTTCATCCAGCTCGTGGTTCATTTTAATTCTCCACGAACCATCGCTGCATTGCGTAGGTCCAAATATCTTCCTTAGTATTTTGCGCTCAAATACTCTCAGTTGATTTTCATCAGTGGTTGAGAGGGTCAACGTTTCACATCCATATATGACCACTGGTCTAATTACTGTTTTGTAGATTCTCAGCTTAGACTAACGATTCAGTGACTTACATTTCATTAGGTCTTTGTATGCATAAAAGCACTTATTACCGCTAAGAATCCGTGCTTGTATTTCTTGACTAATGTTGTTGTTGTCATTTATTATTGAGCCTAGGTAGGGAAAAGTGGAGGCATATTTGTAGGTATGGTTGTCTACCTTCAGATTCTCATGTTCATTCGATTTTGTGCACTCCATATATTTTGTTTTGCTTTCATTTATATATAGACCAAACGTAGCAGCTTCTCGTTTCAGTTTTTTTATAGTCTATTCAGAGATTATGTGAGTACAAAATCCCTTTCTTTTGCTCAAAGATTTAAGTTCTTTTGTTAGAAGAAAATTACCAACACAAAAAGAGACCTAATATAGTTATCTAATTAAGATCAATGTACAAATTCTCATGTTGAAATAGTGCATATTTCATTAATTTTTGAATATTATTTATCCAGATTTAGCCATACATCCCACACTTCCACTCATACCCGATACCTACGCTGTTAAAAGGATTGAGCTCTGGTAGGACTCTTTCCGTGTTCTTGAGCCCTAGATGACTTGCGATGCTGGATTATCTCCTAAAAATTTTCGTACACATCTAGACGTCCCGACGAGTACAGATTTATGCATGACCTTGTAGAGAGGTGGTAATTTAGACCCAGTTGTTATATGTTCTCTAGAAGGTTTTTAAGCTTGTAACCAACATACAAGCTGAAATATTGAAACTATTTGAAAACAACCAACTCAAACTCCTAACGAGTCTACTGAACAAAATCTATGAAACTGCAGAATTTGCTACAGATTGGCTAGTTTCCACCTTCATCCCTCTCCCCAAAAAGGCAAATGCCACCAGATGCTCTAATTACAAAATTATAAGCTTAATGAGCGATGCACTCAAAATCCTTATTTCTGTTATTCACTCTCGCATATATAGAAAACTTAAAGAAACCATTAGCAGTGTTCAGTTTGGGTTTAGAAGCGGACTGGGAACGCTAAAGGCCCTATTTTCCATACAAGTATTAATACAAAGCGCTCAAGACGTAAATTGCGAAGTCTACGCATGCTTTATAGACTTTGAACAAGCATTTGACAAGGTGCAACATCAAAAATTATTTCAGATACTGAAAGAATCTAGTATTGATCACAAAGATTTACGCCTAATTAAAAATGTATACCTACAGCAAAGGGCAACGTATTTGTTAATAACGTATTTGATTGTCTCTCTTTTGGTTAGACAAGCTCTTATCAACTCTGGTGAAATATCGTTAGGACCGGCTGCTTTTTGCACTTCCAATATATATTTCAAAGGATAACTATAAATAAATTAAAAAACCATTTCGTTATATTTAAATTTATTTTTACACAAAAACTTATACATTAGTGGACTAGAAGAGGAATGGTATGGTTGGTAACATCTTGACGTTTATTTTCACAAATGTAAATAAGGATTTGTGATTAAATTGGATTTAATCTTATTAATTGAATGTTTCATAGGTTTAAATTTTATATATTGGTTACAAATATTTAATTTAGTAATAGATTCAGGAAATAATAAATTTGGTCTGAGAGACGCATTCAATCTCCATTTTTAATAATATGAAAATGTAATATTAGGATATAATAAAATAAAGAACCAGTAACTTCTGGACATACCGAGAAACTGCAAAGTTTTTCAGTATAGGCTAAACTATTAATTCGCTCATAATTGCTAAGATGGTCGAAACAACCAAAAAACTTAAATATTAGAATAAGGGAATGTTAGATGTTAAGAATTTGTCCAAGCAGATGCTTTGGGGTTAATCAAAATATTTAATTATTAGCTTTAAAAGAGATAATTCCCGGGAGTGAGTTGTATACCATATAGTTAAAAAACTCGAACATCGAACACTTCTATTGTAATCCGTATATTTGTTTAAAATCAAATTTAAAAAGCCAAAAGGATTAAGTTTAAAACGTTTTCGGGCTAATCAGTCCATCTTTAGTGAACTTTGTAGTACTTGTAAAATAACCTCAAAACCAAACAGTGGTTGGATTTAAATGGATTAAACCATACTTGAAAATATTAAATTATATGGCAGTGTACCGATGAAATTGGATTTCCAACAGGGAACATAAGTCCCTACTCTAAAAGTTTTTCACATCCGAAATATAGAAATGTTAAATGCTAAAAATAATTTTATCATTTAACATTTGGCGTTAACGTTACCGGATTGATATGACTGAAGATATGAGCTGAATTTATCTCATAAATTACCTTAAATTTGTCTTATTTTATCCGAATTTACATTTGTGTGTGTAATTACAAAATCCAGAGAAAATTTAATAATATAAATATTTACATCATGTACATTTTTGTAAACATAAAAAATTTTTATGGTATACTCATTTTTATTTTCTAATATATACAAATTTTTCATTTGGTACTAGTACAAAATAATAAATATATTTAATACTAAATAGTGTTTACAAATTATAGAAAAACATAGATAAAATTAAATATTAGTTAACAACACTTCTGATATTTCAGTTGGTTTTGTATATATACAGTGCATTTCAGATAGAAATATCCACCTTAGGTAAATAACTTTTGAACTTCTAATTTTTAGAAAAAACGCAAAAACACATCAATTAATAGTTGAAGGGGAAGACATTATATCATATTTAAGGTTACTAGGAAATGCACCCTCTTACCCCCCATTGGTGCATTTCCCAGCATATATGATAGATATAATGTCTCCTCCTTCAAATATTAATTGACGTATTTTTGCGTTTTTCCTAAAAATTAGAAGTTCATAAGTTATTTAAGTTAGATACTTTTATCTGAAAAGCACTGTATAATACAAAATGTTGCAGTTTGTATGGTTTTTAATTGTAATCAAAAATAAGTTATTGTATCAAAATTTCAGCTATTTTATAAAAGCTTAGTTGATTTCTTCTGATTCAAGTGGTTCATTGAACGCATACTACACAATAAGTGCAGTAAAAAGACTATTATACGCGCGTGTGAAAATTTTGATCATTCTTTTTTCTCACGGAGCCAGGACTCGGATAATTTTGATACGTAATTTACAGATCGAGTTTATATCTTCTAATAATTTCCGGTAATTTTACTGCGCATCAAGTGAACGTGCAAATTAAATCTTCAAAGTCATTTCTTGATTTGACAAAGTGTACTTGAGTAACTTTTCCTACAGGATCGAATAAAAGTATGTAGATACAATCAAATGTTACAAGATGTAACAGATATATTTCAAAAAATATATATATGCTGACGTTTATGTTTCAAAAATTTTATCATTGTCTGGAAAATTAAATTACCGCAAGTCTAGTTTCTGTTTAATTTTTTTTTCTTGGTACATTAAAAATAAAATTGCCATTAAGCAAAGAAAACAGTAGTAGAAACTTTGGTACAATATTCTGACAGCTGTGTTGTTTACAAAATACCGAAAAAAAAATACAAAATTATTACAGCGACTACTTGGAATAAACACTGTACAAAACATGACTCGCTTCAAATTAAATAAGATATTTTTATCAGCCGTATATTCGTATAACACGTTAATTTTTTCAAACAACACAGACGGACTTTCCTAAGCTAAAAAGTGTTGAAAACACTCGTATAACCAAATTCGCCTAAGACATGCAACAATACCAAGTGGGCAAATTTGGAATGGTTAGTTTCAATTCAATTAATTCATGTTGTCAATAATTATAGAGAAATTTTCACAAAATTTGGAAAATATATCTTAATAACAAAGAAAAAAGAGAATACATATTGTATAACTTTAGTTTTTGATCAAATACACTTAACATAAAGCCATCGACAAAACAAGCTAATTAGAAGTCATGTATATACCATAAAAATGACGTGGTCAGGGATTTTGCGCATATTACTGCAACTATTCGGTGTTAAATAAAGCAAAGAATAATGAAAACTTTTGATAAAAGATCCAAATTATAATTAGAAGATGAATACGCAAATTCAACTAAAAATATCTCAATTATTATTTATATAAATGAATAAAATCGACAGGCAGTATGCAATATTTATTAAATGTTACGCTAAATGTGAAATTTATCACTCATACATTTGGCCCAATCGAGAACATTAAATTTTAATTTAACATCACAATTTGGATTTTATATTACGACTTTAAAATATTTATTTGGCGCATCAACACGGCGCGTTCCAATGGGTAATAGGGAACGTCCTATAAGGCTTAACTCAGACGTACCACTTTCCACCAACAAAACAGTGGTCGTACGGTGGTTGACTTGTCGATCAAAACGACCACTGTCCGTCAACAATTTTGTGGACATGCTGTGGTCGAATGAACGACAAATCAACCACAAATCACACAGTACAGCGATGATTTTGAAGAAGCATTGTTGTGGCTTTTACTGCACCAAAAAAGACGGCGTCGTCATAATACGAGTATATTGTATTGGGTTCATCCTATCATCGAAAGTAAAGAAGAAAATCAATTTTAACAACTTTATCATCATTTAAGACTGTATGATGACAAATTTTTTAATTATTTTCGAATGAGCAAAAGTACTTTCGATTATTTGTTAACAGAGTTAAAGGATAATTTAAAACGAGAAGATACATCCATGAGGACAAGTATTTCTCCTGACGAACGCGTCGCAATCGCTCTAATGTCAGTAAAACCATTTTATTACTTAATGTTTATTGAAATATTTACACAATAAACATGATGTCAATCAAAAATTTGAGATAAAAGCGACTCCTGGGAAAGTGGTGAAAACTCCGGTTGACTTGGCGACAAAGCTTGTTCCGGATTCTCAAGTGGCAAAAACTCCGGTTCTGTTGGAGATAGTGACGCTTGAAAAATACTTCCTTGTAAACATTCCGGTTGAACCCTTGGCGATCGGATCTCGAAATGCCGGATCTCAAGTCGGTCAGTTCAGATACCATATCGATCGTCGGGAAACAGCTGTGATCTCTCTTGATATGTATTAGTCGTATTGTAACCATACCCGTGGTAACCATTGAAACCTCTATCTCTAACATTGTAGGTCTGCATGGGTTCAGAAGAGAGTATTTTTTAATAACATTTAAAATTTCTATTTAACAAATATTTAACAATCACCACCAGCACGACTTTATGCTTCACGCATAGAAAAGTGAATGATGCTTTGGCTAGAGAGTCACTGTGATGGTGGGGATGCCGTGCCTGTGGTCGGCTTGTGGTCGGTGAATTGCCCGTGTGAGCGCAGGACGGGCAGCATCTGCGATAGTTTTGTGGACGGTATCACCCACCAACGACGACAGTTGTTGATACCAACCACAGTTTGTCGTCCGTCTGAGTGCTCCCACGATATTTCATACAAATTGTATACTCTAACACACATACATACATACACATACACACACAAACCCACATCCACACAAACGCGCACGCGCGAGCACATACATACCCAAACTGACTCATCATACAGTGAGAATATGCTCCGACTGCTGCGGTCTACAATTACCGATTTATAACGAGATGCTAGAGATAAAATCAAAGAAAAATATAACCAGGTAAGAAAAAGTTGAAGCAAATTTGTTGAAAAAAAAAAGAATTGTTGTAATTTCTAAAGGACTGATATCCTCTTTACTGGTGTCTCGCAGTTTTCCAAAGGCTGCCCACGCTAAAGTAATTCGTCTTTAGATTTCGCGGTCCAAATACGTATATTTCTCCACCAGTTCTACCACTTTGTCTTGAATGGTTATTGGAGATAATATTTGTCATAAACTTAGTTTTGGTCAAGTTCATTCTGAGGCCCACCTTCAATCATGCAAAGTCCAATTCATTTAACATATCTGTAGCTTCTCCTAAATTATCCGTGATAAGGACATTATCGTCTTCTTCTTCTTCTTCAGTGCCTTATCCGGTCCGGATGTTGGCGATCATCAAGGCTATCATGGTTTTGTTGACTGCTCTGCGAAACAGCTCCGTTGAGGTCATCCCAAACCATTGTCGGAGATTTTTCATCGTCTGCGAAACGGAAATGGTTATGCTATTCGCCGTCTCTTGTGACTCCTCTGTGGTTCCAATTGACCATCTTAAAGGCGTACTCTAATGCCGTTATGCATATTTTCGGTGATAATGTATCTCTTTGCCTTATCCCACGTTTTATTTTTATTGATCGGGTTTTATCGTCTATCTTAACAGTCATAGTGGTATTTTTGTAAATATTGTAAATAAGTTCACTATACCTATGGTCAATCCTGCTGTCATTCATTGCTTCTATAAGGCTATCTATTTCGATCGTGTCGAACGCTTTATGAAAATATATGAAAGTGAGGACAAGAGGTTTGTTGTATTCTATAGATTTTTCAATGAGTATCTTTACTGTATGGAGGTGAACGTATTATACGTAGAACTTTTAGGCTGTTATTTTCCTCTACAGTGCGTTTAATATTATCGGTTTTAATTTCCTTAAATCTCTTCTGATTGCCTTTGAAATAGTTTTATTCATTTCTCATAGAGTGTGGCTGTCTGCATGCTTATCGCCTCTCATTTGACTTCTTTAATCCAGCAGCGTTTCAGTATATGGACTTATTTTACTATCTGATTTTCTTTGAGGACAGTGCACTCGGTGACTTTGTTGTAAGGCGTTTATGATGCAATTATTATTATTCTATTATTCTACGGTCACTGCTTGTGGTGAACTTATTGGATACTGTTACATCTTTTTTTATTTGTTTTTTGTCACTTATGATGTAGTCGATTTCGTTCCTTATTCTATCGTTTAGACTTTCACAGGTCCATCTTCTGTGCATTTTTTTGCGAAAGAAGCTGTTCATGTTGAATAAATTATTCTGGAGAATCTTAGTAGCGTTTCTCCTCGGTCATTTCTTCCTGGGGAACCGAATTTTCCCAAGGATGTTTCTAGCTCTGCTTCTTTTACCCCTATTATTGCATTGAAATTGCCATATAAAATTAGAATTAAATACGAAAGTCATTAGGCACCCTAGATATATCGTCATAAAACATTTCGATTTCTTTGTCTGTATGGTCTGTTTTTGGACCGTATACTTGGATAATTTTGAGTTGATATCTACTGATCAACTTCAGAATAAGATATTACTCTGTATAATATACTTTGGGTATTTATTATTTTGTTTGCGTGGTTTTTGTCAACAAAGAAACTGATGAAATGAAATAAAACCCTGATTTCAGTATTTTAAAATTTTTCACCTTTAGGCCGAACCCTCCAGTAATTCCGGGAGTTATGTCTTCTTCTACTTTAGGGTTGAAGTCACCTATTATCACACAAATTTCATGTTTTTTTTTGTGTCTTCATAATTGAAGTTTGTTCTATTTTGTGAATCGGCTAAGATAGATAGGCCACAAGTGGTAACATGCGGATTGATAAAAGTGATCCTTCTAAAATAATCATGCCAAATAGGTCGGTCAAAAGAAGAAGAAGGGGGCAACCAAAATTCAGATATCTGGACTATGTGCAGGATGATTTAACGGAGATTTCAGTAAAGGAATGGAGAAGACAGATACTCGACTTCTTCTTCTTCAGGTACCATCTCCGCTACGGAGGTTGGCAATCATCATAGCTATTTTAATTTTTGAGGCAGTAGCTCTAAAAAGTTGTTTTGAGCTGCATCCCAACCATTCTCTCAGGTTCTTGAGCCATGAAATTCGTCTTCCTCCGATGCTTCTTCTGCCATCTATCTTTCCTTGCATTATGAGTCGCAGTATGCCATACTTATCGCCCCGCATCACATGTCCGAGATACTGTAGCTTTCTTTCTTTAATTTTAAGTTCAACTTCCTTCTCTTTACCTATTCTTCTCAGTACTTCATTGTTCGTAACTCTATCTACCCAGGAAACCTTTATAATTCTTCTTTAGGTCCACATTTCAAAGGCGTTAAGTCGTCTCATTGTGTCTAGATTAAACGTCCATGATTCCACTCCATAGTATAGTACACTGTATACGTAACATTTTGTTAGGCGTACTTTAAGAGCTAATGTTAAATCTTTGCCACACAGGACCTTTTTCATTTTTATAAAATTAGAACGTGCTTTGTCGATTCTGACTTTGATTTCTGCAGTGTAGTCATTATTTTCTGTTATAAGTGTTCCTAGGTAAGTGTACTTTTTTACTCTTTCGAACTGCTGGCCCTCTACTATCAAGATTTCGTTAGTATTATGGTTGTTTTTACAAATTTTCATAAACTTCGTCTTTTTAATATTGAGCGAGAGTCCATACTCCCTACTACACATTACTATTTTACTTATGAGTCTTTCCAGGTCTTGTAAACTACCGGCTATTATTACTGTATCATCTGCATATCTGATGTTGTTAACTAAGACTCCATTTACTCTTTGCCAACTGTTTTATCTTCCAGAGTTTCTCGAATTACCTCTTCAGAATAAGCGTTAAATAATAGAGGTGATTGTATGCAGCCTTGCCTGACCTCTTGCCCTCTTTATTTCCATTACTTTAGATGTCTCTTTTTCTATTCGTACTATTGCTCGCTGATTGTAATAAAGGTTTGTTATTAGCCTTAAATCTCTTTCATCTAGGTTTTTATTTTTTAGAATTTCCATGACCCGGTCATGTTTTACTTTATCAAACGCTTTATTGTAGTCTATAAAACAGGCATAAAGAGGACGGTTAACATCCAAACATCTCTGCGTCAGCACGTTGAAGGAGAATAGTGCCTCTCTGGTACCCATACCATTGCGGAACCCATATTGTGTGTCACTAATATCCAGCTCCAGTTTAGTGTGAATTTTGGCGTGGATAATTTTCAACAGAATTTTCAAGGTATGTGACATTAAGCTTATGGTTCGATAGTCACTGCACTCTTTGGCATTCACTTTCTTTGGCAAACACACAAATGCTGATGTCAACATTTCTCTAGGGATGATTCCCGTAGTATAGATAGCGTTGAACAGTTCTACTATTATGTCTAGGTTTTTCTCATTCACCAACTTTAATAGCTCGCTTGGTAATTTATCTGGACCAGCAGATTTATTGGTTTTCATTGGGTTTATTGCCTGACTAACCTCTGATTTGGTTATCTGTGGGCCTACGTCTCCCGTTTGGCTATCTACAGATGTACTAGCTTCTCTCTGGTCATGAAATAATTCCTCGATGTACTCTTTCCATCGTCGTAGTTTTTGTTCTGTCTCCAATATAATCTTTTTTACATTTTTGTCGAGCAATATATTCGAGGTTCTTCTACTTCCTACTCCGGCTAGTTCTTTGACTTTTTTATGTAGATTAAAGTTGTCATATCTGTTTTGCAGTTCTTCTATTTCTTAACATTTTTCAGAGAAGTCTAGCATTAGCCTTCCTAATTTTTCTTCTTATTTGGTTTTGAAGCTGTTTATAGCGGGTCGTATTGATGGTTTTGTTTTTTCTCCTTTCATTTATCAACTCTAGAATTTCCTCGGCCATCCATTCTTTTTTCTTACATTTGGTTGTTGTAAGTACTTTCTTGGCTCCAATATAGAGGTTTTGAAGAATTGCCACTGCTGTTCTACGTTGCAAATATTTCTTGGGTTTCTATCTAGATTTGTGTTGATTTCGTGTTTAGATTTTTTTTTTGTTTCTTCTGACTTTAGTTTCTGTATGTTAAGTTTATTGTTGTTGCGGCTCTTTTGCGTCTTTTTTAGTTGAAGTTGAAACCTAGCAATAAAAAGACTGTGATCAAAGGATACGTCTGCTCGTGGATATGCCTTTACTGCCTGAATTGAGTTTCGATATCTGTGTTTTATTAGGATGTAGTCAATTTGATTTCTGACGATTTTGTTGTCTTTGTCAGCTGGCGATTTCCATGAATAAAGGCGTCGCTTGGGTAATTTAAAAAATGTATTTGCGGCTATAGCATTATGCTTCTGGCAAAATTCTATTAGGCGATCTCCTCTGTCGTTTCGTTCACCAAGCCCATATGGTCCTACATGAGGGTAGCACTTTCCTTCGCCAATTTTTGCATTGAAATCACCCATGATTACTGTTATATCTCTAGATGCTGTGAGATGTAATGTGTTTTGAAGTTCGCTATAAAAGTTTTCTATTTCTTCTTCATTTTTATCAGCAGTTGACGCATAAATTTGAATTAAGTTCATTTTTCCATGGGTTGTCAATATCTGCAGCATTATAATTTTTTCCGACATCGGAACGAAGCCTGTTACTGATCTCGCTACTTTTTCACTGAGGATCATAGCAACTCCATATCTATGTTAAGTGTCGCTGCTTCCAGAGTAATAAATTCGTCCATTATCTGTATTGAGTTCGCCAGAGCTGATCCATCTTGTATCGCTTATTCCTAATATATCAATCTCCAGTTGCAACATCTCTTGCTGTATATTCCTCAGTTTCCCAGGTTCAAACATACTTCTAACGTTGCATGTAGCGATTTTGCAGATGGACTTGTATATATTTAGTGAGATAGATACTCGACAGGGAAGGATAAAAGAATGTTTTGAGGTAGGCTAGGGCTTACGAAGGGCTGAAGCACCAACTGACGAAGATATTTTTGGCAGAAATTCGTAAATGTAAATAAACTTTTCGAATGGTACTAAAATATCCGATGTCTTGTAAGTTGTGTACAATCCTTGGAGTGATGACATACATTAATAGAATATATTATTCGTTATTTCTGTATACGTACTATTAACAACTTAAAATACATTTGATTAAGATTGGAGATATGTTCGTTTTTATATAAAAATCTCAAATTGAGTTTCTAACGTTGTACAATACCTACTTCAATTAAAAAATCGAGATATTTTAAGTTTACTGGAAAATTTTAAAAGATAATGTATAATTTTTTTAATAAAATAAAAGTTGGAATTTCCTTATGCATGAATAGTTGAATAGATGATATTATAAATCAAATCAACATAAAATCTCCTAATATTATTTTAAGAACTATTTGTCATCAATATAATTGTCTCTGTAGTAATATATAAATTTTGTGGTCATTTCCATTAACTATTTTACATAATATATTTAAGATATTTTATGAAAATGCCCCACAATCATTTTTTCTGTTTCCCCTGCCGTAAGATGATGTTAATACTAAAATATTTTTTATATCTATAAATTATATCTTGTTCCAATTTTGATTTAATGTAAATACCATGTCTTTAATTAAAATCCAAATCTGCCCATTTACTTAGTAGCATTACATTACTATAAAACGCACTCTCTTAGAACAGATGATTTGCCGTGGCTGGTTTTAAATGATCACCCAGTAGATAAGAAGCAGCGCCTCCTGTCGCCCCCAACAGGGAAGTAAAAGGTGAGGATAGCGCAGCGGCTGCTGCCGCGGCTGCATGTGATCCGTGGTGGGATTGGAGATGGCTAGGTTGGGACAAAACCTTGTTGGCTTGTTGAACTAAAAGGGCGGTGTTGCATGATTGCGGGCTCATGGAAGACCATTTGTTATTATTAGAAATCAAGTCTTCCGATTGCTTACCTGAAAAAAAAAATTGTTTAAGTACTCAAAAAATTTGATTTTAAAAAAATTATGATAATTTAAAAAAAAACTAAACCACTACTTCAATTTAATCCCTACTGCCTAGATGACATCTGCCACAATACACTGATTATAAATTTCTAAATATAACTCTAAAGTATAATATTAAACTGTGTACAAATTTGTCATATAATCCTATAATCTATTACGGCTACAGAGGCAAGGTACGACTCATAATCGACTTGTATACAATTATCTAATGTATGTATTTTAATTGATTTTATAGGTATATCAATTTTTTTTCCCAAAGCCAATGTTTTTCCTTCGCCATATTTTATTGTTTAACCACCCTGTCATTTGTGATACTGCTTCGTTTATTGTTAGTTCTCTTACTTCCACCTTAACATCGATCGCCTAATATTTTTAAAACTAAATATTTCAATTTCATTTCTTGCTTAATAATCACTCCATCCATCGCAAGCTTGCATGTCAAATATATCTTTGTTTCCTTCTCTCAAAACCGTCTGTTCAGCATCAGTCGTACTTTAGTTAATTAGCTTCTTGTATATTTTTTATTATCTCTATACAAGTTCTCGGGACTTTGACAGACCTGTAATAAAAATCTCTTTTTAAGACCTGATCAAGCTTTTATTTAACAAAATACTCTTTAATCAAGGTGACATTGAACTTCCTCAAAGCAACAGCAAGTTCTGCAAAGATCCTTTACTCATCGCTAGTTCCCATTACATTTTTTTGTGGACTCATAAGAATCGTTTACTTATGAGTTCTTTTCTGGGACATCCTATTTTATCTGCTGTCGATTTTTCAGACTTCAAACAGACTTTTCCCTAATATTCGTCGGAGTATTTTCATCTCAGTTGTGTCTAGCAGTCGTCTCATTTTAGATGTGTCAGGTCTTGTCTCCGCTGTGTATGTTAATATAGGTCTAATTGCTGCTTAATAGATTCTTGTTTTTGTGTCTTGTCTTAGATGTTTGTTCTTCCAGATTGTAATAAGAGATAAGATAAGCTTTATCTATTCCCAGATATCTAAACCTTGCTTCCTGCTTCATTATTTTCCCATAAATTTCGATTTTACATCGTAGTGGGTGTAAACGTAGATGTTGTCATACATTTGGTTTTTTATGCTGATATTATCTTGGCTGTTGTATTGAAGATATGTGTTAATTTGTGGAGCTCGTCTTCTGTCTTGGCGATTAATGCTGCATCGTCTTGATAACATAATGTTTGGATTTCTTTGTAACCTCTTTCCCCATTCTGTAACCATGACCTTTACGTACTGCTTGTATTATTTCATCCATTATTATATTAAAGAGAAGTGGGCTTAACGAGTCACCCTGTCTGACTCCGCTTTGTACTGGTTGGTATACACTGTGTTAGTTTTCCATTTATCTTTGCCTGTATTCGATAATGGAAGTAAATGTTTTCTATGGTTTGTATAATATTGATTGGTATGTTTCTTTTATACAGTAGGTGTAAGACTGGTTTATTGTACTCGATGGCCTTTTCTGTGATTTGTCTTGGTACAAATACGGCGTCTACGCAGGATCTTTCGGATCTGAATCCTTGTTGTCTATCTGATAAAGTTGTTAGTTTATTGATTTTGTTGGTTAGGACTTTTGTGGTAAGATTAGGAGCGGTGTTTAGTAGATTTATACCTCTATAAAATACGAAAACTCTTCTACTACCTTAAAATATCTAATATTCTAATGTTCTTTGTAACGATGTTATAATTGGAATTCATTTATTTATTTGGCTTCATATATTTTGATTTATGTTTGACATAAATCACCAAAAAATTCAAAAACTAAGATAACCTAAATAAAAAACTGTCGAAAATAAAATGTCAATACTATTTTTAATTTGTACTAAATATGGTAAAATGAGACAATTTATATAAAAAAAACATAAAAACCACGTAGAAACACTCGACCTTGTTCAAAAATCCCTCATTCACAGGTACACGTAGAGTTGGCACAGAGTTTTATTTTTGTGTAGTCGCCTTGGTGTGAGCAATGTATCAAACCTATGATATTTATGGAATCAAAGTAGACAATATCATTTTTATATTCGAAGATAAATCTTGAGTCCAGCTGGTAAATATCAGAAACTTTCGTATATGATATTCGTCGGTCCGCGATTACTAAATGATGCTGGTGATATCTTCGGCAATATTGTCAGGGGTGGATTTTGGGAATAATATTCATGCCCCACAATATTCGCGGCAATAAAAAAATATTGATAATAAAAAAATATCACTACCTTTATTTCAATGTCAGATTTTTTTTTAATATTAAGAAAGATATAGCGCCTCAGATTTTAAATGTTTTCTCATTTTAAACACTTTAAATCTAACACTACTTAAAAACAGCAATATTTATATTTTAAGCCTAACAATAAAAAGATATTAATTTATTATTGAATATAAATGTATTGTTTCTAAAGTTTTGTAAAATATTCTTATTTAGGACCCGATTGAGATTTTGGATCAAACAATTGCAGTTGACTGTACGGCAAAAGATCCAAAAATTTAAGTTCTTCTTCTTCTTCTTTATTTTATAAGCCATTCTGCTTGTTCGTTGCAGGAATAATACATCTATGGAAGGTTATCACTCCATCTTTTGTGCGGTCGTCCGAGTCTTCTTCTGCCGATCTTATGCAGTGACTTATCTCTTGCTATTTTTACGACACGGGTCTCCTTTATTCTGATTATGTGGTTATTCCATTCGTTTTTTATATTTTGTGTCCATTCATTTATACACTGTACATTACATTTACGTCTAATGTCTTCACTTCTCTTTCGATCTGTCAGCGTATTTCCTGTAATTCTTCTCAGTACTCTCATCTCTGCCGTTTCCAGTAGCCTTTGCGTTATGGTTGTGTCGGGTCTTATTTCTGAGACATATGTCATTATTGGTCTTACACTGGCCTTATAAATTCTTGACTTTATTTCAGTGTTAATGTGTCTGTTTCGCCTTGTAGTGTTTTTAAGGCATCCTATCAGTCTATTTGCTTTTTGTACTTGATCTCTCTTTACCAATTAGTTGATATGGATACTGAAGAAACCCAATTTGTATTCCGTAGAGGCGTAGGTACCCGTGAACCAAGATATGCACGTCTGTTTCATAGGTTACAACAGGACTTTCGATAAAGTCCGCCACAAAGGGCTAATGGACGTCCTCAAAGTAAAACAATTTATTACAATACAATCACCTTCGAATTATAAGAAATCTATATTATAAACAGCAGGCATACATACGCATTAATGAATACATATCAGAAGAGTTCGAAATTAAAAGAGGAGTGCGACAGAGGTGTTTATTGTCACCACTACTATTCAATGCATACTCTGAAGAAATTATGAAAAGAGCTCTTGAGGGAGAAACATCAGAAATAAAGACGGCAGTTCAGTTCACAACGCTCGAATAATTAATGAGTATTTAAACAATACTTTCCTGAATCGAGATATCAGTGAAACAGGCGACATTAAGTGTCCTGCGCGATCTCCAAATCTTGAACACGTGGACTTCTTTTTTTGGGGACATTTTAAAAGCCTCATCTACGATCATCCTGAGAGTAGAGCCCAAAATTTTGATGAATTACAAAATCGAATTAGAGAAGTCTCCAATTCTGTTACAGTAGAAACTCTTTCATCTGTCCGCAGACGTTTTTAGGACAGATTGGAATACTGTTCATCCAAAGAAGGTAAAATATTTGAATAAGAGTATTTTTTTTTGTTTAATACCTTTAAATAAATGCGCTTTTATTTTTAATTCAAACACAAAAAATTGTTCACATTATTAAAAACCGATACAAATGCACCGCTTTATAAAGGTTAGTGTATTTTATCAAGTTTATGTACTCTAAGAAATCAAACGGGTATACGTAATGAAAACAAACATCGAATTTGAATGACGGAGATGTAAATCCCATGCGTTTTTATGTGCTACTAAATGGTTTCTTTTTTTCTGTCATGGTGTGTGGTGACGAAGGAGAATTACAGGAATTACAATTATCCAGTGTGCAATATCTAATCCAAAACTTAACGTACTGTATCAACATCGAAATAAGATGAAACGTGCAAAATGTTTTGTTTGGTGTTTTGTTTTATATGGAGTCGAAACGATGACTTTAAAGATAAAAAGTCTGAATAAGTTAGTGGCATTTGAAATGTGCGTGTACTGGAGAATTTTTAAAATTACTTGAACTGAAAAATAAAAACTAAAAACCAATGAAGCAGTTCTTCTTCTTCTTCTTCTTCAAGTGCCCTCTCCACTACGGAGTTAAGCAATGATCATTGCTATTCGTATCTTTGAAGCTGTTGCTCTAAATAATTAGTTAGATGTGCACTGGAACCAGTCTCTTAAATTGCGCAGCCAAGATATACGTCGTCTCCCCACGCTTCGTTTGCCCTGAATCTTTCCTTGGATAATTAACTGGAGCAATCGGTACTTTTTCCCTCTCATCACATGACCAAGATATTGCAACTTTCTTCTCTTGATAGTGATCAACAGCTCCCGTTCTTTGTTCATTCTTCGAAGAACTACACTATTTGTTACTTTGTTTGTCCAAGGTATTTTCAGAAGAAGTTCTAAATAGATCAAATAGAGAAAAACAACCATTGAGAATGATTAAAATAAGCAAAATTAGTTATTTGGGTCAATTGCTACGTAGCAAAAGTACAATATTCCTAAATTGATCATTAAGGAATGTAGCACTTTTTCCTAGTTAAGGGTCAAATAGAGAAAAAACGCGGTATTGAAAGCAAAAATTGTACTGGCTGCTTAATATTAGAAGCAGGATAAAACTAGGCTTTGAAAAACTTATACGTACTTACATCTGAAGGCGGAGAAATGTTTCCCACCATAATCACTAACCTCCAATGATGAAGACGGCATATATGGGAGGTATTTTTGTTCTTAAGAGTTTTAGTACTTTTTTGCAACTAAAACCTTTTTGAATATTTGTTGACTTAAGTTAATGAGTTTCCGAATCGTCCAAAGATACGTTTTTAGATCAAAAATAAAAAGTTGGTGTTTACGATTGATATCTTCTACCTGTATGTTAAAATAAGGTCTTGTAACTTCCTATATAATTCCTTTAAAATCAAGCAAGTTACCTTAATCCTGTTGTTGTGGAGTGGCTCTCCATATTTGCTCGTGGTCGATAATTCTATTAGAAAAGCACGTTGGCCCTCCTCTGTATCAGGCCACACCCAGGTTTTATTAACCATTCAGGTTTTTATGACATAAAAAACCGTGTAAAAGTATTTGTTTCACTTAAGTTTTAGTTTCATTCGATTCGTTTAGATAAATTTTTTGATTTGTTTTTTGATTGATATTAACTGCGCTTCGTTTAATCTGGTATTCTAATTCTTGGTTCATCTTGTTATTATTTTACTTGCTATTTGTAGTTTGTATTTTGAGTATAGACATTAATATTTAAGTGTAAAATTGCTGTAATTAAGCAAAAACTGGATAGAATCTAAAATAAATACATCTTTAGGTTTTTAAATGGCTAAATCACAGACAAAAAAATGATACATTATAAAAAAGAATTTAGTTTAGTTTTATTAATATTTTATTTTTTTATTTATAATTTTGGACAGTGTTTTTCCTCAAATATGTTTTATCGAATCTAAAATGTAGTTAGCAAATATTTCTCCTACAATACTTTAGAAAATGTTGTAATCATTTTAATTGGTTTGGTAGAGAATACTGCTAGTTCGACTCTGTTCATCGACCAATATAAAATTCCTGCTAAACATTAGAACGCAAGGGCGACGTCAGGAGGCAGGATAGCGAGAGAGTGTACGTAGCAGGACTAACAGGACTACGAGTCGTCGTAGAGGCATCACGAACGGGAGCAGGAATAGAGCAGCAGGAGCTTCCCTTGCGCCTCTCTGACATTTAATCTAGAAAATTGCCCGCTGCCGCCCATTTATTTCCATTACTGTCAACTCTTTAGCTGCTGCCTACGTAGAAAGACCCACTCACACATACACACATACAACACTCTCCACTTTCCACTATGAAGAATTCTTTCCATCGCAAAACACCAATCTGATGTCACATTACAGAATGAGAACTTTTTCCATTGGGTGTCGGATATGTAATTGGCCCGAATGCCGTTCTTGTTAGAATTAAATTAATTCCCAAATGCTTAGTCTCCGGAGGGTAGAATATCCTTACATTTGGCGCTTCTGTTTGTTTCTATTGCAACTTGATAGCGCCGTTCTGCCATCTAAAGAACGCTTAAATATTTTTAAAAGTTCCAATTCTAGTAGTGCTTTCTGGATTAAAGTTTAGATTCTATTTTAAAGTTTTTTTACCTAACAAACGATATATCTATAAAATTTCGTTATATATTTTTTAAACGGGTAACAAGCTTTTTTATGCAAACTTATTTTTATTAAAATAAGAATAAATAGATATATTTGTAATATAAGTATTCCTTATATATGATCAGCTATAAATAAGTAGTTTTTATATGCAGACTATTTAATCAGGCGTTTCCTTTTTACCTTATTAATCTTCTTCGAACTATCTTTATTTGTATTGATTGATATAAAACAGAAATATGATCGCTTATACAAAAGGACCAAGAAATGTTTAAATGTTTCGGACAAAAAATGCTAAGAAGAATATATGGAGGAACAAAAGATTAAGGTTTGTGGAGCAGGCGTTGCAATTTTAAGTTGTATAAAAATTTTTGAGGAATCTAACGTTGTAAAATTCATTCAAGTAGCACTCCTTAGATGGATAGGGCATGTAATTAGGCGAGAGGAAGGTGCAGCAGTCAGAAAAGTTTTTGACTGAAGAGGGCCGATCGGAAAAGCCAGAGGAATACCGAGACTTAGATATCAAGATAAACGATTAGAAAACGATTTAAAATCTATTGGAGTTATAGCATGGAAAAGAATTGCCAAAGACACGGTTGAATGAGTGATTGTTCTGATAACGGTTTTTACATCAATGATGATCAATGAGTTTTAATATGTAAAAGTGTAGATTGTCATCAGCTATGGATTTTCTGTCGTCTAAGTTTTCAATAGCGTATCTGACTTTCTCATAACAGAATCATTAGTTTTGGGAGATTAGTATAGCTATCTTTATTTGGGGTTTTTTCTCTTGATAAAATCCTTTAATGTAATTTTCCTAAATGTGTAGCTAATCGCTATCTGTTGTTGTTTTGTGGTTGTGTATTATTAAGTTGGTGTTCATTGTCGTATAGCAGCCTCTTATTTCTTTAAATTTTTTGTGAAAATTTAATGAGTCAAGATTTCTATATGGTCTTTCTGCTGCTTGACATGGTTCTTTAATGCATTTTTGGTTTTCTTTTCTGATTTAGTTGAATATATTATTACGATATAATATTAATTATTGTTTTATATCGTTGTTTATTTTTGATGCATATTATTTTTTAATTTTATTTGTTATATATGTCGTCATTCATATTTTTCACGTCCCTTTTACCAAATAAAATACTTGTTTTACTTTTGATTTTTTGTATTGCTTTCCACTCATCATCACTTTGGTCTTTTTCTTGTCTATCTACTTGAAATTGTATTGGCAGTTTGTTTCCAAGATCTCTAATTTAAAATACATTTACTATACGTAATATACCTACATAATATCCTACAACATATCCTCATAAAAAAATTCTAACATCGTATAATTTTTTATTTTTGCTCTTAATTATTAATATTACTGTTATACATGAGCAAGTGCAGAGGGGCAAGTCCCTATTATGCCCAAAAACAATGAAATTTCATTAGTAACCTACTAGTAAATTCCAAAATTCCAAAATTATAATTTTTGCTTTAAAAGAAAAACAATAGTTTAACTATAATATAAAACAGTGAAGTCTGTTTTTGAACGAGTTGGTAGAGAGAGCAAAGACAATGTTATCATTAAGGTTATTCCAGCACTCAAAAACTCTATTTGGTAGAAAGTTCTGTCTTGATCTTGTAGAAAAGTTTCCTTTTTTTAGTTTAAACTAATGACCCCTGAGGCGTTCATTTTGATTTATGGTAAACATTTCATCGAGATTTCCAAAATTGAATTTTAATATTTTTAAATGTTGTAAATAAGTCTCCTCGTCGGCGAAGTTCAAAAGAAGTTATGTTAGCCATACTAAGTCTTTCTGCATAAGAAGGTCTTCTCGGTCCCTCAGGAATTCGTGTGACTTTTCTTTGGACGTTTTTCAACAGTCTTGTCTCGAACCAAATCAGAATACCACGTTGGTCCATTCAAGTATGGGTCTTACGTAAAGAGTGTGAAGTTTACAGAATGATTGTATTATATAAATGTACAACTATTTACAAAAAGATGGAAATAGTATCTTTGGAAAATGTTTATGGACAAGGAAAGAGGAAATACTGTGTACATCGGTAAAAGTCAAATGATCATTGGAAAAAATTGTAATCACTCAACTGGTATTCTGCAGTGTTAGTTATATTTTTACACGTCATACACTGCACTGCACATTTTACGACTGCAAGCAGTGTATGAAAATACATGTATGCGTGTACAATTTTCCAGGAATAGTATCGAAAATTTGAGAGTGGAACAGAGGAAATGCATGATAAGCCGTGACCAGGTGCATTAAGTACTACATAAACAGACAGGAATGTGGCATGTGTTTGTGGCAAATGTGTGCTTGATTAGAGAAAATCATTTAATTTCAATCAAAGTAATTTCAAGAAATGTTGGTGTGAGTATATGATCTGCCCATAGTATCGTACGTAAACTGGATTAAAGCAAAGTTTGTGCACAATAGGTTTCTTGCCTTTTTCAGAAGACTGAAAAAACATAGGAACTTTTTGACGACCATAAAGAACCCTTGCTCGTAGAGTTTACGAAACCTAGAGTCAATATCAACGCAAACCTGTCTAGTGAAACCTTGAGAGAGGAGCTGCTGTTGGCAGCTGGTTAAATGTAAATTGTGACTCTGAAGAAGAGATAATAACCAGGCTCTAAATATCATGTAAGAATTTTATGACCAGTTTACGAACAGAAACCTGTCGATGCACATTCGTAGGAAAGTCCTGAACTATTATGTGTGGTCTAACCTATTACATTGTTGTGAGATGTAACCATAAAAACCACAATGCTTAACAAATTAGAAGCTTTCGAATTGTGGTGCTATTGATGAATCCTAAGCATACCATGGATTTTGCATACTTCCAATAAAGATGTTCTTAAAATGATGAATTCAGAACACTTGCTCACAAACATCAAGAAGAGGAGAAAAACAGAATCCTTTGGCCATATAATTAGAGGACTCGAATAAAGAATAAGAAAGGTAAAAACGATTTATTAAATTTAATTTATGCGAGCATAAAAGCTATTAATAATAACTTTTTCTACAGTATTTAATTTTTTTCAGTCATGCGATTTATACGCCTTCTTAGTTTCTATTTATGTTTCTACGATCTGATTTTGGACACTTATCAATACTTAAAATTATTAGATAAGTTATTCCGAAGCTTTAGATAAACCAATAATGTATATTTAACTTACCAGAAATTCCATTGACCGGTTTGATATCACTATTATTAGAATGTAGACTGGATATACTACTCGTATTAGAATTTGGAGTTGTAGATATGCTAGAGTGAGGTGATCCAGGTTTAACATTGTCTTTATTACTACTAACAGAGTTTTTTGTACTGTTGTTGTTCTCTGCCTTGATATTCGTGGTAGGGTTCGGACTGTCTGAGTTGATACTTGAAGACTTTTGCTGTGCTAGACGTTCTTGTTTTCGGAACTTTGCTCTTCTATTTTGAAACCAAACCTGAAAAAAATCGCAAGATTAATTATATTCTAAACATGATTTTTAACTTCTAATGGAGAATAAAATTAAATTATTAAAAGATTTTCTGGCAAAAAGGTAGTAACCAAAGGTTGGATATCCAAAATTATATATAATGGTGGAAATAGATTTGTAATACCAAAAGTCTCTAGAAAATTAAAATAAAAGTGGTACATTAGTGATTTAAATATTATATTTTAAATTGAATAAAGTAATTTTATTATTTATTTATTATTTTTTATATATATTTTTATAGATTTTAATAAAATAGACAAAGTTTACATGTTATATAACGGACTCGCGTCGTCGCTTAAATCGACTTTTTTAACTGTTTACTGTGACTGCGAAACACGAATTGCTATTTTGTGACCCTACTTCCGTAACGTCATGTCGTGGCGCTACTTCTGTGACGCCGTATCGTGGCACTACTTCCGTGACGATCGCCCCAGCCTTTTACTATAAATAAAAAGTAATATAACGCCAGTATGGAAGCTTCGCTTTAAAAACTAATTACAAAAAAACACGTGGGTCACGAAAATTTGTAAACAAATAAGGTGTGAAATACGATTATTATTATACTTTATAATACTGGTAGAATTTCAGAAAGAAATTGGAATCTGGAAAACATCAGAAGAAATTAAAAACCAACTTAAGGCTAAAATAAAAAATGTCAACTCAGAGCTACAGCCAGAAATAAGCAAATCAGAAATAAAGAAGGCATTGAAAGAAATGAAAAACAACAAATGGCCTGGAAAAGATGGAATAACTGCAGAGATGCTGAAATATGGTGGAAAAGTGGTAATTAATACTCTAAATTCCCTTTTAAACAAGATGTTAAAATAAAAAAGAATCCCAAACAACTGGAAGGAATCCGTACCTAACCATTATCCTACACAAAAAAAGGGATAAAGCAGATATAAAAAATTACCGTCCTATAATACTCCTCAATGTAACGTATAAACTCCTAATAAAAATTTTAACCAATAGATTGACGATAAACTTCGACGGATACCAGTCAAAAGAACAAGCTGGTTTTAGAAAGGGATTCAGCACAAGTGACCATTTTCTAAGTATGAAAATACTTATAGAACAAGCAAATGAATACCGCATTCTTCTATATATAGCGTTCATAAATTTCGAAAAGGCTTTCGACAGTATCGAACATTGGGCAGTGAATAGTTCTTAGATTAACAGCAGAATTAAGCACAGATATACGGAACTAATAGCCAATATATATAAGGAAGCCAAATAAATAGAGGCGTGTGACAGGGTGACACAATATCACCGAAACTTTTCAATCAGGCTCTGGAAGATATTTTTAAAGGATTAGAATGGGAAGAAAAAGGTATAAGAATTTGTGGACAACGCTTGAACCATCTAAGATTAGCTGATGACATCACATTGATAACCGATAAAAAAGAAGAATTATTTGAAATGATTAAAGAACTGGGCGTAGGAGCTGGAAAGATAGGCCTTAATATAAATTTCATCAAGACCAAAATCATAACAAATACAGATGAAGACATCACAATGAGGATCGGACAAGATAAAATAGAACAAGTTTAGGATTATATATATATATATATATATATATATATATATATATATATATATATATATATATATATATATATATCTGGGTCAAAATGTTAAACTTAACAAAGAAAACCAAACAGCAGAGATACAAAGGCGAGTTAGACTGGCATGGGCGGCATTTGGCAAACTAAGCTACATTTTTAAAAACAAAAGATATTCACAGCAGCTTAAGACCAAACACGTGGGCTCTAGGTGGGTGACTGTAGCGACAGACAGAGAAGAATGGAAAAGGATTGGGGAGGCCTATGTCCAAAGATGGACCGAAGAAGGCTAATTGGATAGATGTAATAATGAGTGTGCAGATATTTATATAAAGAAAGAACTCAAGGTGTATCTTTGTCACCTAAACCAGTAATAACAAGGTAGAAAATACAGCTCGAAGCAGTTTTTTTTTACTTTTAATTAACACTGCAATGAAATACACTCACCGATACAGAAAACGGAGTACTTGCATTTTTTAAATAAAAACTTAAAAATTTAATTCTCTTAACACAAACGAAGCAAACTGTTTTACAAGATTTCTAATAGAAATTTAACTTTTAAATAAAGAACTGTTTCAGTAGATAATAATTAAAAATTAAGGATAAAGACCAAAGTAAATGTTGTAACAAAATGACGCTCAATTAATAAAAACTTAAATCATGTGTCCAGACAAACTGATTTTAATAATAAATGTTTCCTCCACGTACTCGAATTATTGCCTGAATTCTCCTTGGCATGCCTAAAATCAAATGAGAAATGTCCTATTGGGGAATAAGTTTCCATTTTTCTAAAAGGACTTCTTGTAACTGAGGGGCAGGAACACGACTTCGTATCCTTTGCCCAAGCATATCCCAAACATGTTAGGTTGGGTTTGCTTTTGGACTCAATGCTGGCCAATCAATTAAAGGAATGTTTATTTCATTTAAAAACTGTTGAGAGATAAAGTAATTTTCAACAAAACCAGCATAAGGTTCCAAAATCTTGGGGGAAAATTTCATCAATGTACCTGGCAGCTCTTATGGAGCCTCTCGGAACGATGTACAATTATGTACGTGCTTCTAGAGAAATTCGAGCCCAGACCATATTTGAGTCCCCTTGATAGCCTACCCTAGGATTGAAGGTACATTCTGCAAAACGCTTATGTGGTCTTCGTCATACTCTCTCACGGCCATCTGGAGACCACAAGGTAAACCTGGACTCATTGGTAAATTAAACGTGCATCCAATTCTCTCTATCTCCAATGGCGCTACAGCCCAAATCGGACTTGGCCTCCTCCAAACTATGCCTCCAACCTTGTCGGTCCCGCGCCGATCTTCTCCAGGTTCTCACGTCTAGCAAATTTTGCGCGTCCGCTGCCACTTCATCCTCCCATCTTTTCCGTGATCTTCCTTTTGGTCTTGCGCCCTGCATTTTACTATCTAGGGCTCTTTTCGGCAATCTTTCTGTCTCCATTCTTACTACATGATCAGCCCAGCGAAGTCTCTGAATTTTAACGAATTCTGAGATCGGTGTCTCTTTGAACAGTTGGTAGAGTTCAAGGTTATACCTGGATCTCCATATTCCGTTTTCGTTAATAGGTCCAAATATCTTTCTTAGGACTTTTCTTTCGAAGACTTCCAGTTTTCTTTTTGTCTCTTCTATCGTCACCCATGTCTCGCATGCATAACATACTATTGGTCTGATAATAGTTTTGTAGACCCTAATTTTCGTTCTCCAGTTGTGTTTTTGGAGCGAAACACATGATCGAGTGAAAAATAAGCTTTGTTTCCCTTTATTATTCTTCTTTGGATTTCTGGTTCTTCTGTTCCATCCGTTCCATTCTGTGCCTACAATTATTTACACTAAAATAAGCATGGTTTCTGGCAAACTGAAGCCGCGCAACTCGATGGCGCCTGAGAAGTTACAGGCCTGTTGCAGGTCTGCGACTGCTTAAATTTGTTTCTCCAAGCCTTCGTTTAATTGTTCGTTCACTTTACGTTAGTATTCCGGACGTACTGAAGTTAATTTCGTACAGCCGTGGCAGGACGATCTCGTAGACTTTGTACGATGATAAAGCGATTATCACGGTCACGAGTTCTTTGTCGGAGACCGGTTTCAGGTCGTCTAGTGTAAGCACCGGTTGCCAAAAAAACGTGTAAAAATACGTGCACTATTGGATACTTATACTTTTGAACCACATATCGCTTACTCCTCCGTCTTGAAGCAAAGCAACAATAGCAGCCGCTGTTTCGGGATTTACAACCATAATTGAGGAGCATACATGCAAAAACCGATAAATCCATTTTTTGAATTTTTTAACCTGAATATGGATTAATATCAATTAAGTAGCCCTCTATGTTTCTAGAATATAAAATTCCAACAAAAACCGATATTTTTCCTTTAAAATGATGAACAAAGTTCACCAGTTCGAGCAAATGCCGATAAATCCAAATTTCAAGCAAAACCCGATATATCTTTAAATAATTAATTCGCAATCGATGATGTAAATCCATAATATAGTGCGTACTTATAGCAGGTTTGTTTATGCTGATTTGGGCTTCGTTTTATAGTAGTAGCATAAACAAAGAAGTATACTTCTTTTCCTATGGTAGTAGTTTGTAAATTAAAAACGAGAGGACTGTGTTACCTTAATCACGTTTTCGGAATTTAGGGGCAAAGGATTAAGAGGTTATGTTATGTTGTTTATGAATTACGTATTAAGCAGTTGTTTAACATAATTTTATTAAGTTTTAACAATGGAAGCAAGTGTGTTGGAAATTAGTATAGGAAATAGGAAAAAACAGAAAAGTGAGACCAAGAGGCAGAAATTGCAAAAGCAAAGGTAACAGGTAAAGAATAAATTAAGACGTTCGTTACCTAATCCATTTTTTGTTTTAGATATCGTGATAGCGATCCTCATTTGGAAAACTTTACAATAGTTTGCAAACATAATGGCCCTACTTATCACTGCAATAGCATGGCTGAAAGTGACATTCGAGCCATTTGAAATAAAATTTTTGAAAATAATGTGAAGTCAGAACAGGATATTAAATTGTGTCATTACATGTCAGTAGTTCCAATTGAAAGGAAAAGATCGACAACAGAACGAGCAATCAAGGGGCGTAACTTTTCCGTACACTACTTCTTGTCGAAAAGAGTCAGCAAGAAAAAGTTCAGGTATGTCAGGCATTTTTCTTGAAATGTGTGAATATTAAAAAAGATCGCAATACTACGTTGCTAAAACATTGTCAGATGGAAATAATCCAAAAGAAAATCGGGGATGGAGATCACGTGTCCACAAAATATCCACAAAAATGTCCATAAAAATAGAAAGAAAGTAAGACGAATTTATTTGGCCGCTGATCTAAGCATAAAGAAATTACATGGCATGTACCTCACTAAATGCGACCCTGAACATAATGTAAACTTTTCGATGTTTAGAAGGATATTCGTTAATGATTTTAACATTGGGTTTTCTACTCCAGCATCAGATGTGTGCGCACAATGTACCAGACTTAAATTCAAAATTAGAACGGAAATTAACGAGGTAAAGAAAAGAGAGTTTCGAACTGAGTTGAGTATCCACCAAAAGAGGGCTAATGCATTTTATAGTCTGCTAAAAGAAACTCCTGAAAATTCCATTACATTCTGCTTTGATATGCAGCAGGTGCAGCCTTTGCCCAAAACACCTATTAATGATGCGTTTTATGCACAGCAGATTAGTATGTATGTTTTTTGCTGCGTTGATAGCCAGTCCAAACATCCAACTTTTTTTACGTGGACTGAAGATCAGGCAGGTAGAGGATCAATTGAAATAGGTTCTGCACTTGTTAATTACTTGGATTCTTTAGAGTACGATAATATTACGACACTTCGCCTCTTTTGCGACGGGTGCGGTGGACAAAACAAAAACACCCATATTATTCATTCGCTGTACTTCTGGCTTAGATTTAAAGCTCCAGTTCAAGTAACAGAAATATTACTTGTATTTCCAGTCAGGGGCCATTCGTATTTGCCAGCAGACAGGGTATTTGGGAGAGTAGAAAAGCTTCTAAGAAAAAAAGCCACAATTCTCTCTAGAGAGAAATATGAAGAAATTTACAAACAAATTGGAGTTGTTAAAAAGATAGGCACTGATTGTAGATTGTTTAATGTGAAAGAGCTTCAAGTTGGTTTGAAAAAAGTAAATCGCTAGCCGATACAAAGAAAATTGTAATAAAAAAATTTAACAATGGCAAATTCATAAAAATACGTTCATTCCAAAACTATTATTTTACCAGTGGGTTGGAAAATTTTAAAAACCTTTGGAAACCAAAATTTTACGATATTGAGTTAACCATCTCAGAAAAAGAATTGACTCGGGGTATCCCCGAAAAGAAAAAAAAATCCCTTAAACACTTACTAAATCAACAGTTCGATAAAGAGTGGGAGAAATTACAAGAACTTGACTGGTACCGGGAATTGCTTAATGGCAAAAGTTCAAATGAAAAGGATGAGGAGAAAGAGGAAGAGGAACCAACACTTCAGATTTAACTTGACTTTTTTACTTTTTTCAACTTGTTAAATAATAAAAATAATTTTCTACATTATAGTTCGTTTATTTTCTTTTATTAACAACAAAAATATAGTGCTCTTGCAAATATCTTTCAGGCAAAAACCGATAAATTTCGGTTTTCAAACAAAACCCGATAAATTAAAAAAAAAATGACAAATAAAAACAGTAAAAAAAGATAATATATTAAAATTCTAGGATTTTAATACATGACTTACTACTACTATTTAATTCCAATATGATGTTTCTTTAAATTATTATGGGATTTTGCTGTATAAGTTTTTGGCATTTATCTCGAAATTGGAAAAAGTGGATTTATCGGTTTTTGCATGTATGCTCCTCAATTGTTAAGATTAAACCAACGCAATTTAACATTAAATTATGTTTGACACTTGATTCGAGTTAACAGTTTACTCAAATCAAGAAGAACAAAAGAGTAACAATAGAATACCAACCTTTGCACTTTTAAAAGTCATAAGAATAGTATATTTTTTATTTCTGATTTTTTTTATGAAATTGTTATTAGAAATTACTTAAAACAGTTTGTTTCGTTTGTCTTTACGTTATTATAATAATAAACGATAAAAGAGACTAAAAATTTTAAGTTTTTATTTTAAAAGTGCAAGTGCTCTGTTTTTTGAGCCGGTGAGTGTAGAATTAGTGATGTAAGAATTTAATGACGATATTTCCCAGAGTAAGAGTTCTAAGAGTTTCCTAGATTAGTCATTTAATAAGCAAAAAATAAATTTGATAAGTAAGAGGTAAATTTATGTAAGTAAGTAAATTTTGTAGATAATAAATTAAATCCGCACCTGGAAGTAATGGTCAATTAATTAAAGAAAAATGAAATATGTTTTTGGCAAGAATTAACCTTTTTCGTTTTTATCTAATTTTTATAAAATTTATTATTATTTATTTATATTTAATAAAGTTTTGAATGGGACATTTTTACAAAATTAAAAATTGAGATAGATTTATTCTCCGCCCTGAAATATGCTCCAATTACATCTGTTAATGTAGAACATTTATTTTCACTGTTAAAATTAATTTTAAGTGATTAGTTGCAAGACTTCATAAGGAAGGTTATAAGAATCATTGCACATGTGTGTTGCCATTATTAAGCGTTTGTTAATATATCAAGGTCAGTATTGCACTTTTATAACAAGAAATAGCACAAAACCACGTTTTTTTAAAGATTGTATTCGTTGATTAATTATTTTCTCTAATTAAAATTTGTTTACAATTAAAGAACGGTCGGTAAAAGGTGCTTTAAAACTTAAAATCAACCCTTTACCGGCCGGGCGGTCGGAATGAGGGGAATGCAGTCATTGAAAATTGTGAAATTTTAAAAATATTTTAGCATACAATTATTTATAATATATTTTTTTTCTTAAAGGTAATAAACCAACGATTCACTTGAGCATTTACCGACCGACTAGTTTGTAATTTTCAATTAAAAGAAGTAATGTGAAAGTTGAACAAAATTGTATTTTATTGGAAGAATTACTTCAAATAGAATAATATATTAAGTGTCATATTTACAAAAGTGTGTTTTTGAACGGGAAACGATAATCATATTTATGGTACTTCATTGTTTTAAACGTGAATGAAATAAATGAATTTTAAAATATTCAAAAGTATTCTGCTAAAATAATATTTTTTTCACGGTCGGTGACAGAGTACAAAAAATATATATATTGTGACCTATTACCGACCGAGAATATTACGAACGTTTTCTTCCAGATTCAAGAAAAACTTTGAGATATGTCTGAAAAACGAAAAAACTATACCAATGAAATTCTTCAGCAAGCATTGGATTCAATTCGAGATGGAATGTCGTTTGGAAAAGCATCTAGAGAATTCAAAATTCCAAAAAGTACCCTAGTAGATAAAATTTATAACAAATATGAAGAAGTTACTACTACTGCGGCCCACTGTGTCCTGACTGCAGCTGGAGAACAAACCATAGTAGATTGGATTCTATATTTAGAAACTGTTGGTTTTCCTGTAACAAAAAATCAACTGTTGGGGTGTGTTGCAGAGAACTAGTTCGCCATCTAGAACGAGCAAATAAATTTAAAAACGGAATTCCAGGTCGTCATTGGTACAAAAATTTTTTCGCCAGCTCTCTTTTTTCTTTCACCAAAAGAAAAATGTGTAACCATAAAAAAAGGTTGGAAAAAAGTTTATACCAGAATGACTAGAAAGAATGCCTCACGGTACTTTTGACAGTTTCGGCAGAAGGACAAGTTGTGAAACCTATTGTTCTTTTTCCCTATAAAAGAGTACCAGCCAGTATTCATTTGAAAATGCCTCTGGGCTGAGGTATTGGCCATTCAGACTCCGGGTGGATGACTGGACAATGTTTTTATAAATTGATTATGAATGTTTTCTATAAAAAATGGATTGTTGAATGCCATTATTCACCTTTAAGGCTTCATCTAACTGAGTTCTGCAAAAGCAAAGGTATAATACTAATTGCTCTTCTGCCTTACTCCACACATGTATTGCAATTACTATATGTTGCTATTTTTAGGCCTCTTAAACTTTCCTGGAAAGAAGAATACTAGCAAAAAACTAAAACGGGAAGATTTTGCAGAGGAAGAATATGCTGTGGTTATTTATGAAGAAGAGTACTTTTCTGGAATAAGTCTTGGCTTTGACGGTACGGGATTCGAAGTGAAGACTATGATAAGAAGTGGCTTATCATAGTCTTCACTTCGAATAAAGTATGTTTACATTGGAAATGGCCGGAGAAAGAGGATATTTTATCATATTCAGAAACTGAAATATTTTCAAAAATTAATCCTCCAAAATCCGTGAATAAATGGGGCATCTATGCAATTTCGGGGATGGATGCAATAAAAAATATAATAATAAAAAAATAAAATGATTTCATACTAAAGTTAAATCTATTATACATGCCCAATACATTCTTTAAATTTTTGTTTTTTTGTATTATGAATTTATATATTTTTTTAAAATATTAAAATCTTCAACTGCTTTTGTTTTTTCAATTGAGCCAGTATATACGATTAGGTGCTTGTGGTAATTAGGTAATTAGGTAATTAGGTGCTTGTGGTCGGTAATAGCAAAAAAAATCGGTCGGTGATAAGTGATAAGTGAGTATTTTTCAAGCCGGTCGGTAAAGGGATCATTTTAATGAAATTGTACATAATTATTAAAACATTTAAAAAAAGAATTAAACTGTGATAATATTATTTTTTCTATATTACTAGAATCGACTAAATTAAAACTTATCTTTGAAGTCGTAGCTGCCATATTTGATATTGAAGGTGCTTTTGACACTATAAGTAGGCAATGTATATTAAACAAACTTATCCTATCCTTCTTAATATTAATGGTAATATATTTAACTTCATACGAAATTTTCTATCTTCTAGATCGTTCAGAGTCTCTGTCAACGGTATTTTATCTTCTACTCATACTCAAACTGATGGCGTACCTCAGGGATCGGTACTAAGTCCTACACTTTTTAATCTAGCAATAAGTGATTTATGCTCTCACCTCATTTCCCCTATTAAACATATCATGTATGCTGATGATCTAGTAATTTACTATCATGGACAAAACTCTTCTACCACCTCGAAGCTTATTCAAACTGCTGTTAACACACTTTTAAAAAAAACTAGTGACATGGGGTTATCTTTATCCTATGTAAAATCTAAAATTATAAACTTTAGTAGACGTCCCCCTTCTCCATCTCCACTTATTTTGATCAACAATGTCCCTCTTCCTGTTGTTAAACAATGCAAAATTCTCGGATTAACGTTTGACTCACGACTAACTTGGAAGCAACATATATTTACATAAAAGGAGAAACGAGCATAAGACTAAACATAATAAAAACTCTATCACATCATTATTGGGGATCTGACGAAAACTCACTTCTTAAAATATACAGATCACTAATACGCTCCAAGCTAGATTATGGTTGTCACATATATATATATCCGCCTCCAAAACATATATTAACCTTCTAAACTCAATTCACAACACAGCCCTTCGTCTTTGTATTGGCGCTTTTCGATCTAGTCCTGTAGATAATCTTTATTGCGAAGCTAACGAACCTCCTCTTTGTATAAGACGAAAACAACTGCTACTCTCTTATGCAGCATCGGTATCAGCTAACCCCTCTAATCCAGTGCATCCCTTATTTGTAATGTCCACGTATAATTTACACAATACCAATTTCTTACCACCAATAAAACCTATTCCACTAATTTTAGCACAGACACTTAATGATATCTCTCTTACACATACCCATCCTCTTTATCTCCCTCCATCTCCTCCTTGGATCATGTCCATGCCCAAATTTAACACCTCGCTCACCAACTTTGATAAAAATAAACATCCGAAAGAGATCATTATAAATGAATTTAAAGACATTATAGATACAAATAAATACGACCTAATATTATACACGGATGCCTCAAAAAATGACACAGGAGTAGGCTGCTCTGTTATAACCTCTCATTCACTAATTAAGTCATCACTTATACCAGCCATCAGCAGCGTTCATACTGGCGAATTATTTAGTATATTGCAAGCTTTTAGCCATATATCTCCACCTAATAAGCAGGTTGCCATATGCACCGACTCTTTAGCATCAATC
Organism: Diabrotica undecimpunctata; assembly: GCF_040954645.1. Classification (NCBI taxonomy): domain Eukaryota; kingdom Metazoa; phylum Arthropoda; class Insecta; order Coleoptera; family Chrysomelidae; genus Diabrotica; species Diabrotica undecimpunctata. The sequence continues at coordinate 116,719,869 of NC_092806.1, read as the reverse complement.
TATTCTATCAAAAATATATTTACTGATCATCCAATCGTCCAAAAGATCCTAGACTCTTACCAAATTATCTTGTCCCAAAACATAACAGTTACCATAATCTGGCTGCCATCTTATATTGATATAGAAGGCAATGAAACTGCAGATCACTATGCTAAACTTGCTACAGCATCACCTGAAATCACCGATAAAATTCAAATTTGTAAGGACCTAAAATCATATATTAAAAGAAGAACCAGACTCCTTTGGCAGCAGCATTGGAACTCTAACCGTTCGATCTTACACGAAATACAACCGTCAATAACCAGTCAGCCTACATTTGACTATTCAGCCCTCTCAAGACGAGATCTCATTGTGATAAGACGACTTCGGATAGTACATTCAAAACTCACACACGGCTACCTAATGTCCTCTAGCATCCGTCCCTCCTGTCAAATCTGCCAATCATATTTGACAATCAAACATATTCTCACTGAATGCCATAAACATTCGGCCAGAAGATTACAATACAAACTCAAAAGTGAAGTACGAGATATCCTAAACAACCCTGACCAAATAAAAGCTGTGCTACAATTCCTTAGAGTTGAACACTTATATCAAAAAATATAATTAGATTTTAATTTAGACATTGTATAACATATTATTATCATTCCGTATTATTGTAACATATTCTTAATGTAACACTTAATATTTGTGTGATGAAAATTCATGTTATAGTACCTGTGTAAGTGGCCATAGTAGCCGAGCACGTTAAAGTTGAAATAAAAAAAAAAAAAAAAATCTGCTTATAAGGAAAACCTTAAGTGGTCGGTAAAAGATACAGTTACCTTAGGGTTTAATTAATAATGAAGAACTATTTAGGTATTAATTTATTATGTGACTAATGCTATGTTTTGTGAATATATTTGTATTAAGTTAATTCACTTTGTTTAATGAATAATAGGATATTTTCCAATATTGCCTATGTTTAGACTTCTGCCTTTTTAAATTAAAAGCTTTGCCTTTATACAGTCCTATACAGGCACCTAATGTCTGTTACCTATAAATCCGAGCTGGGCTTCTTAGAGATTAGGTACATCGCATCTACTGTTAATGATTTCTTTATTAAACCATATTGTTTACTGCATAAAATAAAAATTCCATAGCCCGACAAAACTACCAAATTACTCTGACCATAAAATACTCTAATATAAGATATTAACGACTCAAAACAATATCGAAAATATTAAGAAGAAGTTAGTAGCCCGTATGCTGGTAACATTAATTTCATTTATAAAAACTATAAACAACATATAATTGAAATTAAAATATAGGTGTATAATGTCGGAATTACAGAGTCGACTGTGGATGTCCGAGTATAATTCTTTCCCCACATTTTGTTGATTTACGCTGGAAGCCTTGATTGGGTTTGCGTTGTGGTGCGGTATTTCAAAAAGATGAAATGTTTATTACTGCATGAAAATCACGAACAGATTACATGCCCAGCAATTTTACCGATCCGTACCTAACGATCATGTGTCCAGTTTAGTTCCATAAATTTTGTAGAAAAACTACCGCTCCGGATAAAAAATTATTCAAAGGTCTAACTTTAAATCGACATTGATCAAATTAAATGTGAATTTATAATCATAAATACTATTAATGAAATAATTGTTCATCGACAATTAAAAAGAATCCTCATATACGAGCCGCTTCACATATCAGTGGGCCCAACGTTAGATTGATAAGAACATTCCATTTTAGAGAACAAAACTAAAAGCGCAGCGTAAATTTTAGAAGTTTTATTGCATAGAACAATATTTTTGAATTTCCTAATTATAGAAAATATTTTATAACGTAATAAAAACTATTGAATAAACAGAAGAATAATAATAAATTTAAAAAAACCGGTTGTTAATTTTAAATGTCCATTTGGTAGGTTAACCGGTTGTTAATAATTCTCATAAATAGTTTGTATACTTGACTGAGCAACGATATAGGTCTATAATTCTGTATATCACATTTGTCCCCTTTTTTGTGTAAGAGTATTACTAGACTCTCGTTCCAGTCTTTAGGGATCTTGCTATTATGGAGACATCTATTAAATAGCTCTGTTAGTACAGGGATTATTAATGTCTTGCTTGTTTTCAAGAGCTCGGCAATTATAGTGTCGTGTCCTGGAGCTTTTTTATTTTTAAAAAGCTCCTTTAAAGCTCTTTCTATTTCGAATCCCTTTATATTTGGTAGTACTTCTGATCCCACGTTTTTTATTTTTCTTTTGACGTATTCCTTTGTTGTTTCATTGGGCTGGCCTTGCGAGCTGTACAAGGATGTGTAGAAGTCTTCGACAATATTTGTTATTTTATATTTGTCCTTCTCTTTCTTATTGTTGACGTCTTTAATTTTGATGATTTTTTAAACTCCCAGTTGTTTCCCAGCCTCTGTTGTTTTCAATGACTCGCTCTAATAAGTTCTCGATCCATGTCGCGTTTTAGTTCTTTTCTAATTGTTTTATTAAGTTCTCTGTATTCTTGAGTATGGCGTTTCGTTCGATGTTGGCTAAGTAATCATTTCAAGAATGTGAACAGATTAATAACAGATCTAAAAAACTATCGTTCTATCAGTTTGTTTTCACACGTGTATCAACTTTCACAAAAATTATCAAAAAAAGACTGGACGCTAAATTAGACTTTTATTAACCCAGAGAACAAGCTGTATTTACATCGGAATACAGTACTAACGACCACTTACTAGTAATAAAGAATCTGATAGAGAAGTCTGCAGAATACAACTAACCATTGACACTGATATTTGTTGACTACGAGAAAGAATTCGATACCATAAACCATCAGAAAATGTTAAGAGCATTGACAGAATGCCGAATAGACCATCGCTACACTAACATCGCTACCAAAATGCCACAGCTAGCGTAAAACACTCTGAACAGAAACAAATAAATTCTATATACAGCGAGGAGTACGGCAAGAAGACATCATCTCTCCAAAGCTATTCACGACGCTTTTAGAACAGATTTCGTAAGAAGGCACATCTGAACGAGCATATTATGAACATAAATGGAGAGAAGCTGTCATTTGAGATTTGCAGATGATATCGTCGTTATAGCCGATCGTATGAATGATGCAATAATAATGTTTAAAAAATTATATCACGCTTACTTAGAGGGCTAAAAATTAATATGAACAAGACGCAAATAATGACTAATCTGGTGCTAAATCGAAATATTGCTGTTGATGGAAGGCATATTGCGCAGACTAAATCGTATAACTGTTTAGGACATGAAATTCGGTTGGGCAGAGATGTCATCGAAAAAATCGCGTCGCTAAAATGGAATTGGGCAGGACACGTCGCCAGATTATCAGACAACCGATGGACAAAACGTATTGTCGAGTGGAATACAAGAAAAGAAACACTACGGAGCAGAGGATGCCCCCCAAATAGATGGACTAACAATCTGAAGCCTGTTAGCAATAACTGGATGCAAATCGCATAAGACAGAGACAGATGGAAAAAGCTAAGGGAGACCTATGTCCAGCAGTGGACGCATACAGGTTGATGATGACGATGATCAGATTAAGTAATCATTTTAGAAATGTGAATAAGTGACGGGCACCTAATATCATATGCCATCTTGCCACTCTACATGATGAACATCACATGGAGTGGAGGAAGTGGCAGTAAGAATTAAAAAGCATAAGAAAAAGTATTTTTGCTTAGAATGGATTGGAACTTAAAGAAAATTAAACAATGTGAGTGATAAGTTTCTGATTCAGAAATCAGTTCCAGTTTTGTCAGCTGAGATTAACACGACAAAGCAAATTAATAGCTATATCGTTAAATTAAAAAAGACGTAAATAGACAAGTTGAAAATTTGTTGGTCTCAGTAACCGAAAAAATTGTGATAACCGTGTTCAAAAATGGTCTAGAGGACAATACAATGAAAACAGTTTTAATGCAAAAAATCATAATCTTTATCACAAGCTATTACAAATACTAAGAAAGAAGAAACCCTTTACCGAACAGAACTTTTAAAAATGTACCAAATGGATAGAAATTATAGAAGTACCTATATCTGCATTTTCAAAATATCATTTTCGCGAACCGACCCTGTCTCTTTTTGAAGAGATATAAACTTCGTGAATTCCATCTCTTAAAATTTGTAACGTGGTAGGTATACGGTTGTCGAAGATGTGAGTTGGTAAAAGCTAAAGGAAATGTAAATGAAAAGACTAATATGTTTTTGTACCCATTTATGACAAATCAAAGAATGGACAAGAAAAGTATTTTAAAGCTATGCTACAATAGAACGATGATATGTATAAATATCTAATTTAGTTTACAATGGTTCACTGACATTAAGTATTTAAAGTTTCACTCTAATCTCTCCTAGTAGTAACACTTCAAAACTACTTTCCTTTTTACATTCTTTGATTTAAAGAATTCAAACAATTAAAAAAAAAATATTTCCAAATTCTTATGGGACAAATACACACAAATTAGATTATGAAAAGATTTAGATTTTTACAACATATTTTTAATTTATATTTACCTACAAAAAATTTGTTACAACCAGATAAGAATTTAATGTGGTTATAACCAGTGAGCATTAACCCTAGAACCACAAGGTGGAGTTTGCGGAACGTTAGCAACAAGGTGGCGACATGTAAGACCACTAAACTCGCTCTATATATTTCAATCCCTGCTATTTATAACTTTAGTTGTTACGGTAAAAAGTGTGTTTAATGCGTATTAATTAACATTTGATACTGAAACTAATATTTTTTACCTAAAGAAAACATTTGGTCACCAAACATTTTATAATAGTATGTATTAGAATTGGTAAGAAAACAAGATACATTTTTTACAAAAAAAGTCATTTACAATCTACACAAATGCCAAGGCGATTTTCGGTGCGGCCTAATGAGTCATTTAACTTTTGAGTAGTTTCTTGTTCTTCGCAATTTAGGAATTTACATATGATGTTACTAATTTCTCTTGGGAAACGTGCGTTGGTCATTTTTTCTTTCAACTAATCTTCTATAAGGAAATAGGATACATTTTTCAGGAAATCGGACCGTTTCTGCCCCACACGAGAACTTAAAGAGATGATTTTCGACTACTTGACAGCCGCACAAAATATGGGACTTAAAATAAACGAGGAAAAAACCAAAATGTTGACGTTGATGTAACATAACAGATATAGAGCTTGTAGCATTTGTAAATTTCTTGAAATCCCCTCGTATATTAATTAAATTGAAATCCCCTCATATTATATGCATTATAATAACGAAGAATTTTTTCCATGTTTCTTGGTTCGTATCTTTTAAGTTAAAATACCCGAAATATATTTCAATTCCTTCTTAGGTCGACTCGAGTTAATATAAACCATTTTAGAGTTGTTTATTATTTAACAGATGTGTACTTCCTCGGTATTTCTTTTAATGTTTAATTCGAACTGCTTGATATTGTGTTTTCTAATAAATGATTTGCGTTTCAACCATCGTTTGTTTATTCCAACTTATGCGATCAATTTTTAAAGATAATTTCGTCACTTTCGTTGGAGCCGCGGTGAAGAGCGGTGGTCTCCAGCGTTATGGCGTTTTCTTTTTTTATCCCTTTTCAGGGAAATCTTCGTCTTACGTTATGGAAAACAATTTTTAGTAGCAGTTAATAATGTGTATGCCGTCTAATTTTACCTGTTCCTGTTTTTTGAGAGGCAGAGTCATAAGTTTTGTGCTCAGTGCCGGCTTCTGCCTCAAATGGTCGGTCCAATTCGCAGTGTGAGATGCAGTCCTTTTGTTCGTGTGTTCGTGTCCAGAGAGTTCAACTCCAGTTTCCAACCTCAGGAACTTAAAATGTTTAAGTGAAATTTAGGTAACTTTCAAATTTTAAAGTAAAGACAGACATTTTTTTAATAATAATAATTTGCTTTCATTAAAATTTAAAAAATTGTAATATTTAAAATTTTGAATTTTAGGTTTTGACTTTAGCTGTCAATTTATTTGTTCAGTTTTTTTTAAATTTAATGTTAACTTATGACAGCTCGTTTTAATATTTTTGATATTCATTTGTTTTGTTGTTAAAGAAGGTTAAGCTCCATGCAATTTTGTAAGTTTTGTAGCAACAGAGATTGTAAACAGATAGAACACATGTAAGTTTTTCTTTATATTTTTGTACTTGGTAACTATTCATATAGTAAATTTGTTTGTCTATTTTGTAACTGTTTGTGGTAAGACACAATAAATGTTAAATTTTTTTCTTAACATTTTGTTTATATTTTTTAACTAACCCTTTTTTGAGTTTCATTTGAAAAAGATATGTTTTGCATTTCTGATAATTATTTCCCTAGTTACAACTAGTTGTTGTAATGGTTATAATTAGGCACCTCGAAGTGGCACCTTTTTTAAATTACTAGAGGTGTTTCCTGTTTCTTTTTGTTTTGTTTGTCCCAAGAGATTCATGACCTTTTGTTTCATATTTTTGTAGTTGCCCCAATGCGACCCCTTGTCATTTACTTATCCACGACCCCAGCTCTCCTAACAAACCCTGAGTGCCGTTCGCACAAGTAACGAATATTTTGCTTGCCGTATCTTCACCCCCAGTGGTTTCTGTCCCCAATTTTCTACCCCTAATAGTAATACCCCATGTGGTAGGCAAAAATAATTTCGTTACTTTAAGCTAGAAACACTGTAAAAACATTTTAGCATAGACCACTATAAATAAGTTTACCTATCTGAGTTCTCTCATAACAAGCCATAATGACACATTTGAAGAACTATAACGAAGGTTACTGATAGCGAACAAATGTTATTTTGGACTAAATAAGCAGCTAAAAAAATAGAAATAAGGCTGTTTTATCGGTGCACCAAAACCTAGGGACAGTGTTTTCTCTGTTATTTACCGACAAAATGTCTCGAAATTTGGACACGTTATTCGAAATTATGTTGCCTTTAAACTGATGGTTTTACTTTTTTTATTTTTTTGAAACTTCTATTTCTGTGAAAAAATTGGAATATACTGTTTAACGTTCTATTATAACCAAACTTTTTACGCCCATCACTCGAAAGAGTTTTTTTTTCTGTAATCGTTGATTTTTGTTTCACCTTTCTGTGTCCAGTAATAATCGAGAAAAGCGTGTTCCAACTTTAAAGAAAATTGCTAAAAAATACTGAAATCTAATAGTGAAACGTGTTACTCATCATTGGCGCTTAGTTTCATCGTTATCGCCTTCGTGACGTCAAATCTCATGAACGTAGGGTCAGTTAGTTCGTGTTAAAACTAATTTGAATGGCGAATAATGTATTTGTTGTCATTAAACTACCCGTCGGCCGGCGGCACTGAGTAAACATGGTCTCGCGTAAGCAGTGTAGAAAAGTAAGTGATACGCCCATTTCAAATCGCAGTGTGCTTGAACTGCTAAAACAGCCTTAAGCCAAAAAACCAAATTAACGATATATAGAACACTCATTCTACCAATGGTGACATGTGTATCACAAGTCATCTCCAAAACAGACGCAAGTCGTCTGCTCGTCTTGGGAAGGAAGATAAAGGAAGATGGTAGAGATGTAACATCCTTTATAAAAATAGGTAGGCTTCGATGGGGTGCATATCCATGTTATGATCCAATGAAAATTAAAGACCAAGACTGAGATGGAGGGATGGTGTGAACAAGAACGCTAGGAAGATCGGCGTAGCAAACGGTTGGCGATGGACAGAAACGACATCGCAAGAACATCGACAGAAAGCATTAAAAGGAGCCATAAAATAAAAATACTTTACCACTAATTTAGCAAATCATTGTTAAAACTGAAGGATTTTTAATTTTCAAGTATCCAAAGTAAAATATTTTATTTAATTTTTTAAAATAATTTATTTTTAAAACAATTTACGATATGGTGATCTTAATTATTCCTAACTACATTTTAAATATTTGTATTTTGAATACGGTTTAGATTTGGATATTAAGTAAAAAATAATTTTTCAATCAATGTTTTTTTTTGTAATTATATAGGTAATTAAAAAATACATGATAGCTCAAGAAAGTAGTTATAATACAATTTGTATTCATGTTCATTTGAAAACTAATATACCTTATCGGGTTAACCTGTGTTAGATAATTAATCAAGTATAGTTTTTTAAGCTTCCAATGAAATATAGGCTTTTATCATACCGAAACTCTCAACAACAACACACACTACAACTTTTCACTAGCACCAGATAATCTCCGCGCAACTGGAAAATCCCCAGAACGTTCCAAAAAAACGTTATTCAGCCGAAATTGGAATTGAACGACTTCATTAGCTAACCAAAATTAATAATTCAGCAGGCAGTGGTTATGTCGCGCGCTTGTGAGACCTGCTTCGATGTGACAGCTCGTTCCGTAAAGCCTTTTTGGAAAAGTGGATTGCCCGGATGACTTTTCTTGTTATTTTCCACATTCAGATGTCACGCCACGCTCGGACAACTTGATGGTTTTACTGCATGACGCGCCGAGGCTTGACCTAGAGGGTATGCTCGAATGTATGTTCTCTTTCTGCATATTGAAATATTGCTTTCCGGGTTTTGAAAGGTGGCTTCTGTGTTACAGAGTGTACGTAGTCAATGATAGAATTCCTTTGAAAGAAAAATTGGAATGTTAAATATTGTTCCATTTTATCTAACAAAAGTAGAAATTTCTTGAAATGAATGAATACTTCAATAATAAGACAAATTATTGAAGCGAAGCTTTTATACCGGCGTTGAATTAATTTTTCTGGCAAAAGTACATAGAAAATTGCAGTGAAGTTAGCTACAATTGAAGGAGAGTTTTGTATTTGGCAGTGTTGACATGTCCTTTTAATAAATCGCGAAAGAGCATGCGATATAATATTAATTAATTTTGTTTTTTTTAAGTTTTTAAATAAAGTTTAAATATTTTAAATTTAATTTAATATAATTCAAATTTCAGCAACTAACTAATACATTAACAAAAAGGTATTTAGGTACCATTTCATCCCAAAATTATAAGAAAATAGTCATAAAATTGAAATCTGCTGAAGAACTGTTGCAATCTGTTAACTAGTGTTTTGAAGGTTTTGACAGTATTGCCAAGTTTATCCGCTAACTACCAAACGGCAATTATTTTTTTTTGTTCGAATAACTAACTGCAACTAATATCGAAAGATATCGAAAGACAAATATTCATTCGTTCGTGTTTTATATAAATTAAAAAAAAATACATTTTCAAAAAAGGTGACACACGAGAATGCAGCAACTACAGAGGTATAACTCTCCTGAGTATCCCTTCCAAAGTTTACGAACGAGTACTGGAGAAAAGACTACTTCAAGAAGTAGACCATAAGCTGGAGCAGTCACAGAGCGGTTTCAGGAAGGGAAGAAGCATCCATGACCATGTTTTTACACTCAAGCATCTAATACAAAATGCACGAAATACAAATACGGAACTATACCAAGCCTTCATAGACCTCGAAAAAGCATTTGATAAAACCCCGCGAACCGAAATAGACAAAAGCCTAAGAAACAGAGAAGTAGACAGCAAACTCAGAAAAGCTATTATGAGCCTATACCAGAACACAAGAAACAGAGTAAGAACAGATAATATGGAATCAGAAGAGTTTAGAGTCAATGATGGCTTACGGCAAGGAGGTGTACTAGGCCCCATCCTGTTCAATATTGTACTAGATGATGTAATGAAAGAAACTAGAGAAGAAACATCAAGAATATTTGTTGGACATAGAAACCTGGAAATGATACAGATAGCGGAGTGCGCATTTGCAGATGACCTCGTCATATTTGGAAGAAACGAGGACGCACTTAAGAGAAACCTCCAGATCTGGAGAGATAAACTCGAAAAACGTAACCTGAGAATTAATGAAAGTAAAACCAAGGTCATGGTATGTGGGAAAACAGATCAACATACAAACATTAAAATCAATAACTATACTTTAGAACAAGTCGAAACCTTTAAATACCTGGGAGTGCAACTAGAGAGTAGGGGTACACAAGAAGCAGAGATAAACAATCGAATAGCAAATGCTTCCCGGATATACCACGCAATTAAGAGCACATTCCTATCGAAAAAAGAAGTATCCCAAAAAGCAAAGATAGCTATCTACAACACAGTTTTTGTACCTATCTTAACATTTGGAAGTGAAAGCTAGACGCTCACCACCAGACTAAAAAATAAACTGCAAAGTATTTCAATGAAGTATCTAAGAAGAGTACTAGGGGTGACCAGAATGGACAGGATACGGAACGATGAAATAAGAGAACGCCTTAAAGTCCAATCAATAGAGAAATAAATCGAAGAAGCCCAACTGAGATGGTACGGCCACATGGTAAGGATGGATAAAAAAAGCCAAGTGAAACAAGTGTGGGAAGCGAGAAGAACCTTGAAAAGACCGAGGGGCAGACCCATGAAGACCTGGGACGATGAAATTGCCGCCATCCTAGACAGGAGAGGAGTCACCAAGGAGCAAGCGAAGAAATTGGCAAGCAACAAGAAGAATTGGAGGAAGTTTGTATATGAAACCTAAAAAGAGACTTTACACCCAACACCTTAGGGTAGAAGGGTTATTGATTTTATATATATATATATATATATATATATATATATATATATATATATATATATATAAATACCAGATTCCATAAAACAATTTACTTAATACAAATATACTGTTTCAAAGCATATTTGAGGCATAACTTAATAGGCCCATGGCAATACCGCAAACGCAAATTTGACGTTTTATTTGTAGCTAACTTAACCGGAACTTTCTATATACTTTTACCATTTTTCTCTATAGTAAAGTGCAGAGCAGATCGTCATGACACGTCAGAGCAAATCGTCATGATACGAAATAGTTCGAAAAGTCAATTTACTCGACAACGGTTGTCCATTATACAACATGTAAACATTTCGTTTAATTATAAAACAAAACCATACATTTCTAATAACCTATTTATGTCATATTATTACGAAATAATTCATAATTTTTATTAGATTTATTGTATATATTTATTTAATTATTATTGTGCTGTCTTTACTATGACATTTGGATTAAATTATGACAGCGTGTGTGGTAGGTTGCTAATTTTTGTCGTAAGTGTTAAACATTTTAAATGAGGTAATGAACAACTTTTCCGCAATTTGAAACAACAAGTTAAAACAAGTTTGATTTAATTTTTGCTTTTAATCTGACAAAAAAATGGCAATGTATTCTATTATTGATATAACAAATATAGCACAAACGATGCTGAAGAATCTAGTATTTGCGAAATGTTGGATTAATTAAAGAATAATTTAATTGTAAAATTCGAAATTGTTGACGTTTGTCTGTGGGATCGGCAAAAAGGCGGGTACAACCTTAGACAAGAAAAGAGAGAGGACGCCTAATCGTATGGAATTAACTGAAGCCAAACCGGCACCAGAAAGGTAGCCAGGTCATATTTTATTTCTTCAGTAGATGAGAATAATGGAATATATATGTATATCAATAAATAGATTTTTTTCACAATTTATATAATAGAACACTGATGTAATGATTACTTTTTAAACATGATTGTATCATTACATATTTTTAGTAGATCGATATAGTGTTTCAATAAATCAGTAAATTAAAGTTGAAATCAGTAGATCTACTGAAAAATCACTAGACCTGGTAACTCTGCAGAGATAGTAATGGGCAACGTAAAGGCACCAAAACATTTTCACTTTGCGAAGGTTTATTAAATGAGTGTTACCTGTCTTTCTTTCCTATGCTAAGGATAAAACTTAAACCATGTTTTTTGGTGCAGTACCTAAATGTTAATATAAGAAAATGTATCCCATATGTGTCGGTACATTTTTTTAAAGGACTGAGAGTACCCGTCTGAACTGTATTTTATATAATGTGGTTTTGGGCAGATTAAATGCAAGTTAAAAAATAATCAATAAATAATAAAATTAGCTTATTCAATTTTTAAAATATTATTTACGTTTTAAAAATTCAAAAATTATATTATGAAGCTTCAAGGTAGTCTACAGTACCGTCGACTGTACCACTTATATTAATGAAAAGTAAATAGAAGCACATCCAAACAATCAAGAAATATTTACAGATTATAATGATGATATAAGCATGGTAGTCGCCGACGTTCCGTAGGGATATGGCACTCTAAGAAGAAGATAATGATTCGAACAGTTAGGCATGAAATATACTATTAATTTATTGATAACCAATGGAAATATTTTAAAAAGAAAACTGTAAGTCTGGTTTATGTAGTTTTTAATATAATAGACAAAAAACTTTTTTTGAGGAAAAAAGTATATACGCTATGTGTACGAATTCTCTTTGTTCTTTAATTCCAATATTTCATTTGTAGTCACCAACATCATCAGAAAATGCTACAATTCAGTTACATAAGAAATTACAATTATTATTTTAGTGATATTAAGCCAAGTTTATTGACTTTTCAATTTCCACTTCGAAAATCGTTCTCGAAATACAAACATTGTGTTTTTGAGGCAAAAAAACGAATAAAACTATTAAAAAAGCAAAAAACTTATTATAAAATTCCCTAATTTATTTATTATTAATAAATAAATTAAGGAATTTATTATTTATTATTAATATTATACCTTTATAGAAGGTATAATATTAAAAAACCCAACGGACTACATCACAGAACGTTGTCGGAATTAGTATTCCATCATCAGTGCTATCTCGATGTACATGTTAAAAGCCACTAAAGATAAGGTTATACTGATACCCTGTAGAATTTTTCTACTGACGCTGAGGATAAGGTATATACTGTAAATCCTGAAACACGTCGCCCCCTTTTAAAAAAAATTAATTAATTAAAATTAAAAAAAAAAAAAAATTAAAAATTAATATGAAATATTAATACACGTCTTTATTTTGGCCAACATATAGTCAGTATCAACTCACATCAGTAACTATTTCATCATTTAAATCAATAATTTTTTTGGCAACCGAACTGAAACTCATTCATTCTTTTCGTTCAAATATTAATAGAGATTCTCAAAAAATCAAATGCTGTTACGTACGGCTTTTTGCAAATGTTCTGGTATCACTGATGATTGTGTGACAGCACTGGCAACGTTTTGAAAAATTTTGTAATCCTTTTATAATAATAATAATAATAATGTTTATTGATTTCAATATACAAGAAAAAAGTATAATTAGTAGTTTTTAAGACAACTTTTAGAATTTTCTTGTATTCTTGTATATTTGTTGACCGTAGATTCAAATTGGTATTCATACATTAAATTGAGGTATTCGTAAACACGTTGATTAGTTATATCCTTAATGTTAATATTAATGTCCCCGAGTAGTATATGGCACGCTAATCGATCTTGTTTTTGTTGTTCTAAATATTGTTTTGAGTCTTCAAGGAATTCCTCCACGTCACCAGATGGTGAACGATAAAGGCAAGTAACTAAGATTTTCTTATTACTTTCTAATTGAATAAGTAATTCAATTGCTTGAGAATGCCCAATCATTACCCTTTTATGGGAAAAAGTAATGGTTTTTTTTATATATACTGCTACCCCGTCATTTCTATTGAATTTTGAATTACTATGGAAGAATAAGTATTCATGGTTATTGTAATATTGTACATCACATAGTTTAAAAGTTTCAGTTAGTACTATCAAATCAAAATCTGAATTTAGTTGACTTAATACTGCGCTAAACTCATCAATGTTTTTTGTTAAGCTTCTAATATTTTGGTGAATTATTTTTAAGTTAATTTGATTATTTTTCGGTTCAATAAACTCATTTAGTTGCACTATTTCATTTATCTCGTAAGTATCATAAGGTTCAAAATCTACATCTCCTATAAATTGATCCATTCTAATCGATTACACACTATTTAATAATACAACTATAATATGTTATATATAAATATATAACAATATACAGTTAAAAGACAATAATAAGATAAAAATAATTAAAAAGTACATGCAACTACAAAAATATAAAACACTTAAAAAATATAAATCCTATTTGAGCCTAATTTATTGATTTTTTTCTGTACAAAGATACTGAGCTGAAATTAATAATTTATGTAACGATTGAACTTTTCGAATTTTTTCTAGTTCTATTGGCGATATTGAGATCCGTATTGTCTTTGTTAGAATTACCTGTTTTTGGTGTTCCGTGATGGGTTAATTTTGGATTTGATGTTAATTTTATTTCAGCCTGTTGTGGTTGTGATTTCTTGTATCCGTGTTTTTCCTGAGATGATGGGTTTGCCGGTTGTTTTAGTTTCATGCCAGTTTTATGGGTAACTGGTGTTTGTAGGTGTGAACTTTTAACTTCTCTTTCGACCAAAGATGTTATTGGGGTGCTAGGTTCACTTTGTGTACGATGCTCGTTTTGTTCCTCTTCTTCGGTGTGTTCTAGATTTTTTAAATCTTTTATTGTATACTTTCTACCATTTACAAATAGAATATCTTTTTTAACGTAACAGTTTGGTTCGTTGCTTTCTTTGAACTTGGGTAGATATTTTTTTATAAGTTTGTTCTCTTGTCTTTGAATTTCTGATTGGTCGTTAACAATGCTTATTTTTGAACCTTGTAGGTTTTTTTATTTTGGAAAATTAATTGTTTTGTGAGGTACGACAGAAACTCTATTTTAATTGGTGCAGATTTACCTCTTCCCAGTCTATAGATATTGTTTATATCACGCTCCTTTATTTTTATTTTTAATAGACTATTTATCGACGCTAATACTGCATGAAAGTCGAAAATTTCTTCTGCACTATCCAATCCAAATATGATAATACTGTTTTTTCTATTTTGTCTCTGAAGTAGTTCTATTTGTTGTCTTAGATGCGAATTTTCTCTTTCAATATCATTCACTTTTCGTTTAAATTCTTCGATTCTTAGTGAGAGTCTCACCTCGCTAGCATCGATTTTACTTAAAATTTCATTATTTCCTGTCTTTATAGCATCTTCCAGTTGTTTTAAATTTTCTGGTTCAGGTTGATGCATAATTTACAAATTTTCGTGCGTGGCCACCTTTAGTTCGAATTCTTGTTTCGTACAAAAAAGTTAGTAATTGATAATTATTATTGTATCGTAGGTTAGGATTATTCTTGTTTTTAGCTTTTATCTAATTAATTACTGGTTCAATCAGATTTATTATATCATTAAAAAGTAGTGTAGTGAATATATATCAACTTACAGTAGTCTGAATTTATTATATTTGCCTTAATCCTTCTGTTTTGCAACAATTTTTGGGAACGTGTGTTGTTAACGTGGCACTACACTACACACTACGATATTTTGGATACTTTTGGATATTTTCTTTCTTAATTTAATATACCAATTACACTGGAAGATTGACACTTTCTGGTAAGTTTATTTTTTAACTTTCATGTACCTACAGCCAACTACTGAGAATTTTCCCTTTAAAAGTTTTTGATTATTAAGTTTTTGATCTAAACCTTTATTTTTTTTTTGTTCAGCTTATAACTTTTTTTAAGAATTGTTAATTCTGTTCTCGCTACTTTTTCTTTTAACTATACTCTAATTCCAATGCAAATTGACCTCTAATTTTATGGGCAATATTTGACTTATTTAATATTTTTTGTCAATCCTAATTTATCAGTAGGTAATCTAGAAGTTTAAATTCATATTTCTCATATAACGATTCTATATCATCTTCGTATTGGCTCAATAATTCTTTCAAAATTATAACTTAAGCCAGAAACACAATGGAATCAGACTTCCTCTTTTTGATGATATTCAGCATTAAATGGCAATCATCCCTCTAAAAACATATATTTTGAGTATTTAATTAGTAAGTAAATGAATATTCGGCGGACTCAATTTTTGGTAGAGACTACTTTCTTGCCACTTATTATATTTCTCATTCCAGCGCCGAATACAAACAGAAGTGAAGGAAACTTCTGGAAAATCGATAGATTAGCATAAGACGTCCTCGCGGAGAAGTTAAATTTCTGTGGTGGTTGATTGGTATTTGCAAAGGATCGTCTTCTGACGGTCGCAACTGGCACTGATTTGGAGGCGACCGACAGCGGCGACCTCTGGCTTATTGGCACACAATTAACAGTCATCGGTATTCCAGACACACGGTCTGTTCATTCGCTGTTTACCGGTTTGATTGAATCGAATTGGCTTGATGGGGGAAATTCAGCTAACAAGCTTTTTACAAGGGACCAGTCTCTGTTGCTCATGCTTTTGCTTCTAATCGCAGGTACGGACTTGCCAAGTAGTGGTCAAATTAGTCATTAATATATTTAACAAATGTATACGGAAGATTTCAATATTTCTTAATACATATATATATATATATATATATATATATATATATATATATATATATATATATATATATTGTATATAATATATAATCCAAATTTTCAGTGCTACTGTCACATCTCACATATCAATCTCTATATTCTCTTATCTTGTGTTGCCAATTGTTTTGTTCCAGAATTTTTCTCCCACTGCTTTGTTAATTTCTTTTTTCTTTATATTTTTTATCCGTCTGCCTTTTTTTCTACCAGTCCTAAGCTAAGGCTCAACTCTCAGCGGGTCACAGATATGCGAATCTATTGAATAAGCAGTCTTCGTCCAGGCAGAGGCGATAGTGGTAAGTATGGTGATTATCCGCTTAGAAAATATACCTTAAAAATGTTACAATAGCATAGGAAAAGCATTGTCAAAGACTAAATAAGTTACCAATCATAAATTTAAATCCCAAGATCACGCCGATGAAGATTTTAGTCTCCACGGTCTCCAACTTATAAGAATTTTGTTCCATCGGTCTTCTTTTTGTCTTATATTGTGTCCGGCAAATCTCCATTTCAATTTTGCAACTTCTTGTCTAACATCCCTCACTTTTGTTTTCTCTCTTATCCACTCGTTTCTCGTTTTATCCATTAGTCTTATGTGCAACATTTGTCTTTCCATTGCTCTTTGGATTATTATGATTTTGTCCATGTTTGCTTTTGTAAATATCCACGTTTGGGAACCATAAGTGAGAACAGGGAGTACGCATTGACTGTATACTTTGGTCTTAAGATGCTGTGGATATCTTTTGTTTTTAAGAATGTAGCTTAGTTTGCCAAATGCCGCCCATGCCAGTCTAACTCGTCTTTTTATCTCTGCTGTTTGGTTTTCTTTGTTAAGTTTTATAGTTTGACCCAGATATATATAATCCTGAACTTGTTCTATTTATACAATAATTAGGCTCGAGAAAATGTTCTAAGACAACGGACAGTTACACAGAAGTGGAAAATACAAGATATCTTAGACGTAATGGACGTAAGAAGAAAATACAACTTCAGAATCAAAGAAAATGCAATGAAATACATAGAGAAATATAGAAAATAATTAAAGCAGCGAAAGAACGATAATTGAAAAATTAATTAAGTAAAAATTAAAATATAGAATTTGAGAAGAAAGCAGCAATATCACGTAGTAATAAGGAATGTTATACCGAATGAAAAAATTAAATAAAAGTGTTAATTAAAAAGATTAGAAAATGTGTCAATACTAAACATCTAAAAAAGTTAAGGGCCCACCGATTATTGATTTAGAAGTGCAAAGTGCTATCTATCTACCTAGTGAAAATAAAATAGCCTCATGGTCCTGATGAGATTCCTACAGAATTGTTACAAATATTAGATAATGAGACTATTGCGATAATGACTTTTTTAACAATATATACAACAGTGGCGAATTACCAGATAACTATAATAATTTATTATAAGCATAGTTTCTTGATATTTCTAAAAAAGTATTGCTAAAGAATGTAGCTTCAGTTTAATGAGTGTTACACTTAGTGTTACTCAAATGCAAGAATAAAACGAGACTTAGACAATCTTGGTCTTGGTCTTGCGCTAATACACCTGGTCTAGGTCTTGGTCTTAGTATTCCGCTTCCGGACTTGGTCTTGGTTTTACAGCGAGTCTTGCAAGTCTCGCAGTTGCCCATTAGAGTATTGCTATTTGTTAAACGTTACTTTAGATCTAAAAACAACGTAACAGACTAGGTACATTTTAAGCTTGAATTCACATAGCTATAATAAAGATCAACCAAATTAATAAATGTCTAAATAACTGACACTGCGTGGGGTTTGAACCCACGATCTAACCGATCCGTACCTATGCTGTAACAACATAAGCTAACAAAACTCAAACTTAAGCATTGATTTCCGTAAACTATTTCGAAAAGATCAAATTGTTTAAAAGAATAGTGATCTCCACTGATATTGTACGAGAAACAGACCAAATCCGTTTAAAGAAATTTAATCAAGATAAGTAAAAAACGGAAATTGAGTTCAGCATTCAGCCTAAATCTGCGTTTCCTAAACGTTGCAAAACACGCAGACGATGAATGGCTAAATTTAGGCGACGATTTAGGCTATATTCTCATTAATAGATGTCGTTGGTAGCGTTTGTTTGTAAATATTTTTAAATATTTACTTTTATAGTCCGAAAATGTTTTATTTTGTTAGAGCTTATCATGAGTTCGCTCTGAGGAAGCCAAGTGGTAGAAATATGTCAAGTCCTGGTTCCTTCCTTTACAGTAATTTATCGCCGTAATTAAAAATATTTAATAATCAAAAACGGTTTCAAAAACGACTAAAAGAATATGTATTGGATAAAACGATCTACTCCGTAGAGGAATTTTTGCGGGAGTAATTACGGATGTGAGAACGTACATAGGTTTGCTCTCTATTTTTGTACATGTGCATATGTTTGTATAGTATTTTTCACAGTAAAATCATTACACGCCACGATTTATTCAAACTGATATCACTTGGTTTTAAAATTTCCATAACATTAATCTTAGAGTTCAAATTTCCCTAATACAGCTATGGAGAGATTGGAGATTATATGGAGAATTTTAGAATTATATTGATCAAATAAACACAAACATTTTTTATTATTAATAATATAAATTTTATGAAATAATTGTTTAAATTTAATACTCCACAAAATAATAATTTTAATTAAATAGATTAGACAATCGTACGCCACTGATACGGAAATACTACAATACTACAAAATTCAATGACAATTCAGCGTTTGCAAAAATTGTTTACAGTGTTGTCACCTTTTTAGAGTAAGAATTTTCTTTATATGTTTTGATTTCTTACACAGTTTGATTCATAATATAGTATACATAATAGTAATCAATTAAATTTTAGTTTCATAGGTGTAATTTTGTTAAACAATTTTAAATTAACAGAATGATTCTAAATAGTAATAAAATACACCTTGATTTATTTATATGTGCTTGGAGAATCTTTGTAAACAAAGCGTAAAGCGACTATTGTAATTTTTTCAATTTGTATTTTGCTGTCTTTTTGTTTCCATTTCTATTTATTTTTAATTTTATTACTATTCATTTCTAAAGTTAAGATAACTTTAAGAAATGGTTGTTTATACCGCGAGACCAGCTATTAACCTTTGGTGCACTGTTTAGTTTCTTTTGGAGGGAATAATGCAATTCGATTAGGATCTCCTGAATGTTATCCAACCCATTCCTGAAATCTCATAAATCAGTTGAGTTTTTTCCTGAAATCTCATAAATCACATTATTGAAAAGTGTAAAAAAAAAGAAATTTTGAAAATGTGACTATTTTCTTCATTTTAAAAATCCAATTGCCTAGTGTATTCTTAAATAGTCGATATTTTTAAAATTCCTCACTTATTAACTATTCTAATGTTTTGGCAACGCTGTGGGGTTCTGACGTCGGAAATCTTGAACGACGTGCATTGATTTTTATATGAAAAAAATTCTACATATTATATATTTTTTTTGTAACTTACCCTTGTATGGTTCAAAAGGTCAATTAATTATATTCTTATTATAAATATTTAGCTAAATCGCTAATTACTATGTAGATAAAACGTTTAATATAACCTTATTCTACATAAATATATAACAGATATGTTAAAAATATCACCAAATACTCTCCTGTTTACTTGCTGCATTTGCGTGTTTTATTCCACATCTGTTCCTCTCTTTCCTTGCGCCACTCGTCAACTTCCGTCTTCATTAACTTTTTAGACATTAGTTCATTAACTAATTCGTAAAAAACGTGACGCTTTTAATAGTTCACAGAATTTTAAAGTTCTGATGGTTGGTGTTTTGCAGGAATCGTAGGTCGGCAAAATTTGAAACGGTGAATTAGAGATATTTTTGCTGTATGATGAAATTTTAAAGTTATCATTTTAAATGTTATAAAGAAATCTGGACTATTTAAGTCATCTGTATTTATTTGATTTGTTGCGCTTTTCTGTACCTTCCTTATGGTACCCTTTTTAGCAGAAATATAGAACGCTATAATTATTACTGCAAATCTTCCTGCTAGCGTTCTTAAAGGATAAAATTAAAACGATTAGTTATACTTTTTTAAATTATCTAACGTCATTAATTTCTGTTTTAAGAAATTTTCATCTTCTCCCTCTGGCTATCTTTTATGAGAATTCGATATCACATTCATTCTAAACAACTTGTTGTTAGCTGATCTAGACAGAATGTTAGTTATCATTGTTATCCATTGCCTTGAAATAAAGATTGTTCTACCAGGTAATGGTTTCTGTTTCTCTGAAAATGCAGAAATTTATATTTCTTAGTTTTATACTGTCGTGTAGATAATATTTTTAATGACAGCAAAAATATGAGTTTTTTTTTTTTTTCGATTATTTCATTTCATAAAAATCGGTTACTTCGACCACTTGATATATTAGTTTTTAAAGGCCTTTAATCATATAGTCCAATAAAATATCTCACCTGTAGATCTTAAAAAAGGATATTATCTCCGTTTACACAGTGCCACTTTGTACGTTTTCTTCTTCGTCTTCGTTTTATCAAGTATCGTATCGTCTATATATATATATTATTTTGGCTTTTTTTATTTAATTAGTTGATGCTTTAAATAGTCCTAAATTTATTAGCCATGACATCCCTTCGTCTTTCGTTTAATACTATATGTAATAATTCATAGTTATCTCCTCCAATTAAATGTTCTAACATATGTTTAATGTTTAGTTTTAGTCCATAATTGTTGCAAAAACTGTTTGTACAGTTGAGTGATCTTTAAGTTCCTCTACAATACAGACAATGATGCCCGTATCATCCCCGAATTTTATATATCACTTTGCCACTAATGATGATTTCATATTTTTAAAATTTCAAAACTGTTTTAAAGATTGCTTCGCTATAGAGTAACTTGAGGAAAGATGGTGAACCGGGTAACATGTCGGCTTTTTTCGTATAATGTTCGGCGGAAATCGTGCCCGGGAATGAAGTACGACGCTTTAGTATAGTATATATATACTACATCGTAATTGAAACATGTGCTTGAATATTTGGTCGTTTGGTAGTAAATAAAGTAATAATATCTCGAAGGAGTTAAAATTTATTTGGACTTATAAAGAGGTAAGTAATTATCTTTGAATATACTTATAGTTTAAAGTTGACTTACGTACTATAACCTCAAAATAATGTCATAAACGTGCTTGGCTAATCGCACAAGAGTTCACCATCTCTCCCTTGAAAAGGGGATAGATGGTGAACTCTAAAATAGGAGAGATGATGAACCCAGTTAATGCTAATTATTATCATATAAAACTGATGTTTTCTTTGTAGATTATAATGCCAACATTTTATAAGAGAAATCGATTATCTGCAAGTGGCGAGAGAACAGAAGAATCATTAAGAAATGCTGTAAGTGCAGATCAAAATGAGCATGAGTTTAAACATGGCATCAAAATTTAGTAGTCCCTTAGAGTAGACTAAAAAAGAATATTTTTTTTAGTTTTTACTAACTATTAAAGAACATAGGTGTAAATAAGTATAAACTGGTAGATCAAATTATTATCCTACAGATAAAATCATGATCACTGACCTAACAGATGTCTTTGTCATTAAGCTAGTTTCCTAGACATTGATGATTGCTGGGACATAACTGTGATCATTTGCTCCTAACAAACTAACGGATTGCAAATTTCTAGCCTTCACCAAAAACTTTCTGGGGATGAGAAATATAAAAATTTAAACAAACGGTGTAGTTCGATCAACTACGAAATCATTGGAAAGTGGAGTCCGTCAAAGATCTGGTTTAAGCCATCTGCGAAACAATTTACGAAACCAAATTCTTGGGAATGACATTTAATTCCTAACTCAAAAAGTCCTTTCTAATCACAAATCGGGTGCAGACACAACTATTCCTCAATGATTATATCAAGCTATTATTAGACGCAAACTAGATTACGGATGTATAACTACAAAAGCGCTACCAAAAGTCAATAGAACAAACTGGACATCACCCAATCCAAAGGCTTACGCATAGTTTTTAAAGCTTTCAAAACCATGCCAATTAGCAGCCTTCAAGTGCTAGCAGCAGAACCGCTAATAATTCTTAGAAGGCAATATGTTGGGTATTGAAAGCTAAGGGCAAATGAAAACCTTTTCATAACAAGCTTAATAAGGAAAAACTCAAATCTGTACTTAAATTACTCTGCTAGAAACTTACTTTCAATAAACGCCCAAATCTATTTGAATACAATATACATCAATTGAGAGCTACTTCTACAAATAGATGCTAGTCTTCTTCCTGGAAAGTTTAAATGCCCAAATAGATTTTATCTTACTCAACTATCTCAAAGATTAAAAAATCTTTCTAAAGTAAACAATTATTTTAGTCTACCCTTTTAAGATAAGTTGATTTCAAACTAATTTTTACTGATGCCTCCAACAGCAGCAATAGTTTCGAAGACAGTCCCTCTGTCAATAACTATGGCATATATACTGGATAACTTCAAGAAATCTCCAACAGTCTGAAACAATGTACCATAATATAATTTTTCCTATTTGTTCATATTCTCCGAGTGCCTTACATGGTGGTAAAACATAACATTCTTATGGATACTATAACATGTTGGGATAATGGGTATTGAAGCTGATGATAAAGCAGCAAATAAAACTGTCAATAAGATGACAATCGCTATAATGCGAAACATACAATTTTCAGATCAAAAACATTAATAAAAACCTACATTAATAAAACCTGGAAATAAAAATAAAACCAAACTAAAAATTATCAAACCAAATGTTAATATAACTCGTATGTTATATAGGTCATCGTATGCGCAGAAAGCAACACCTGAGTCTAATGACTCGATGAAATGTTATTAAATGTAACGTACTGTTGTACAGAGTTAAGGCATGAAAGTTAAAAGCTAACTAAAAGCATGTCACGTCTGGATTCTTTTATAATGTGGTTGTACTTGTGGTTATTGAAAATACCATGGAACCAGAGTGTATCAAATAATCAAATGTTGAAAAGAATAAACAAAATTAAGGAACTATTGACCACAATTAGGCGAGAAAGAGTAGCCTAATTTGGCCATATGTTTCCACGATAACTATAGTTTTCTGTAGTAAATCGTTCAAGGAAATATTGAAGAAAAACAAGGCATCGGACGAAAGAAGTTCTCTTGGCTATGAAATTTACACCAATGGTACGACATCACTAAGGCCAGCAAAATTATACGAGTATCATAAGATATTAAGTTGATGGTTGTCAACATTTGATGAGGAAAGGGATGAAAAAAAGATTTTCAAAATAATTACAAAACAAAACAAAAAGCTGATTCCGATACATCGACTTTTCATAAAAAAAATTTAATTTGACTTTGGCAAATTAAACCTTAGATTAAAAAAATGCACCTTTTCTTACAAAAATTCATTTTTCTGAACAAACATTTAATTTAAGTAATAATACTACCGCCGATCGTGCTACACATTTTAAATAGTATAACCGTTTTAGCCAATTTCAAAAGGAACAAGTTGTTTGAAATAATACTGAAATATATATATATATATAATTTGTTGTCGTTTTATTGAATTCTCAGAATTTTATTTTACTTTTGTTTAAAAGAAATGGCTCCAGTAATATTCAGTTTTATTTTTGAGTTAATAAAAAATTAAATTAACATTTAAAATAACCTATAATCTGTATGTATTTTGTTTTTAAATTTGTGAAAAATAACAAAAGTAAAACTAAACTTAACAATAATTGTAGTGATAATAAATGAATATTCACTGCTATTAGTGTAACACATATATAACATTTTAAATAAGACAAAATAGGTTCATTTTAAAACGTTCGCGCATAAAAATGATTATCGACAGTAATAAACATTTCCCCAATTGGTAAATGCCTCGTACCTACTCTATTACGCTTCGAATTAAATTACTAGAGCTTTTCCCAATCAGAATTACCTAAAATATGCAATGAAGCTGAGGGAAAACTGAAATGATAACTGGACAAAACAATCAGTGTTTCGCTACACTCTACAAAATACTTAACCAAATCATTGCGCATGATTTGGGCACATTGGATTGTAAATATCAGTCACCCATACAGAATAACAATATTTAAAGAACTCATAAACGTTATATGCCAAACGATATGGCTGGATTTCATGAAATTGTTTGTTTGGTATTAGAGAGAAAGGTAAATATAACAATAAAACACTAAAATCTTTGTTTTCAATACTACAACAAAATTTATTATAATATCTTATCACTACAGCTGTTTCGCAGAGTGCGTTTCTCAAGTGATCTATTTTTGATATGTGTTTACATTTTATAGTCTTTAACTGAATATGTTGGGAGGGGGAGAATTGTTTGTCTCATGTTGGTCATTCAGAATTATGTCTGTATTTTTTAATTTGGTAATTTACATAGATTCTAATAAAGATAGCTTAAGATGTTTATTTTGGATGAAGACTTTTAAATTCGTCATTAAAAGAATGCTTATGATCTAGAAGGTGAAGTGCGTATGTAGAATCTGTTTTTTTTATTGAAAGCCCTTTTATGTTCTGCTATACGTTTGTTAAAAGTTCTACCAGTATGACCGATGTAAGTTTTTGGGCAGTCGTCACATTTAAGTTTGTATACACCACTGTGTAAGTGCTTTTTATTTTGGCTCCTGTTGTTTTTAATATATTTGCCTAAGTTGTTGTTTATTCTAAAAGGGGGTTTAATTCCATTCTTTTTTATATGTTATTTAAGAATTTAGGGCTAGTTAAGAAGCCTTCCTAAGTCTTCAGTTTTGGATGCGTCGGTATATAAAAAGTCTCTTTATAATGTGATATTATTGAGAGGAAAGACTGAAGTCTATTGGTGTGGTTTGTTTCATCTTTATTGAAAACAGACAGACTAAGATTAATATATGGAATAGGTATTGTCCAAGCTGAAATGTCTTAATATTATCTTAGAATAAGATTGATGGTAATTGAATTAATAACGTATTTAGGTATTTTCAAATTCTTTTATAGACGGAAATATTTTTTACTTTTGTCGACAAGGAGTTCTATGAAACGATTAGTTTCAGTGTCATGTATGACAAGATTATTTAAAGTTGAGAGAACTGTTGTAATATAAGATAGACTAAGAAACACTCTTTTTAAATGAAGCGGTAACTCTCCTGAAACAAATTTTGGAAAAAACACTGGAATATGGCATTGATACTCATCACATATTTATAGACTACAAAGCAGCCTACGACTCTGTGACTAGAACAGAAATGTTCAAAGCAATGAAAGAGCTAGGAATACCAAATCATTTGGTAAATTTACCAAAACTAACTTTTGAAAAATTTAATGTAGAGTACGAATTCAGGGGGGAACTGTCTGAACCTTTTTAACCAATTAATGGGCTGCACCAGGGAGACCCACTCTCCTGTATACTCTTCAATTTGGCTCTGGAAAAAGTAATACGTATGTCACAAATCACAACTACTGGTTTAATATATAATAAATCAGTGCAAATCCTGGTCTATGCTGATGATATCAATATTGTTGGGAGAGCGGAAAACGCTGAACGAGAGGCGTATGTAGTATAAAAAGAATCAGCCACAAAAATGGGATGAATAACAAAAACCAACAAAACGAAGTATACGAAAATAAGTACGCAACCACAAATCCTACGACCACTCGTGACAGAAAATGAAGTCATCGAAGCAGTGAACGAATTTGTATACCTGGGAGCGCTCTTTAACACTGAAAATAATATTACCGCAGAGATAAACCTCAGAATTTTCACGGCCAACAGATGCTATTTTGGGCTCAATCTTCTCCTTAAATCCACAATTATATCGAGAAATACAAAAATAAAACTCTACAAAACAATAATACGCCCAGTCCTAACATATGGTTCAGAGACTTTCACTTTAACAAAAAATTATGAAAACATGTTAGAATATTTCGAAAGAAAAGTACTAAGGCGAATCTATGGAGCAGTGACTGGCAATGGAGTGTGGAGAACACGATAGAACTTCGAACTTTATAGAATATACCAGGAACCTGATATCGTAAAACATATTAAAATAGGACATCTGAGGTGGATAGGACATGTAATGCGGATGGAACAAAATGACCCAGCTAGAAAAGCGCTCATTAATAGACCCATTGGTCAGAGAAGAAGATGAAGATCCAGAACAGGGTTCCTTAATAACATCGATGAATACATGAGGAAATATGGGAAGACGTGCTTGGCGGAGAAAGGCGATGGATAGGGACGACTGGAGAGAAATTCTTGAGGAGAATCCACGCGGAGTTGTAAAGCCAGAATGATGATGATGATGGTAACTCTCCTGTTAGACATTGAATACTTTCTACACATGGTATTCGAAAAGCTTCTGTAACAATAATTCTCAATGGGGTATTTTGACTTCTTTCTATTTACTTTATAATTCTTTGGCTAGCTGATTATACATAATAAAGTAATAATCGATTTTTGTACTGATTAGTGTTTTTCATAGGTTGAATAATGATCTAGAAGTTGCTCCCCAAACTGTAGCTGGCTATTGTTATTAATAAATTCAAACCAGTTTGACAATTTCTTTTTATATATTAAACATGATTTTCCCATGTAAGTCTTTTGTAGAAAATCATTCCTAAAACTTCGTCTACAAAATTCAAGGATCTTCCAGTAAGGCACAGTCTCGATGTCGGTAGATTATGTTTTCTTGTAAAGAACATGCAATTCGTTTTAGTTTGTTTTAGACTAAGAAAATGTTAATTCGTTTAACTTGGAACAATTCTCTAAATTATTTAAGCATGCTGTATGTGTTTCTAAACTGATAGGCTATTTTTCCCTTTGGATAAAGTACCAAGTAGTCTGCGTATAATCTCCCTTTAACTACTTGGGAATTATTTTTTAGTATGTATTGAATAGCTATTAAAAATAATGTTGAACTTATCGTTGAGCCTTGTGGAATTCCATTCTTTTGCTACCCTTTAGAAGATGTATCGTTATGTAGACGAACACTATACATTATTTTGCTAATAAAATGTTTTATGAAATATAATATGTTACCTTTTAAACTGTGTTTTAGATTTTCAAGAATATTATGTCTTCATACCGTACCATATGCTTTAGTGATGTCGATAAACACTGCGATGTTTGATTGTTGGTTACCAAATCCTTAAATGATTTCAGATTTAAAGTGAATTTGATTTTATCGATAGTGTTGACAGACACCACTTTGTTCAGGAGCTTGTAGCTTATTATACTCAAGGTAACAGAGTAGTCTACGGCTTTATGAATATTGGGCTATATGAGTCCGATTTTGTTCTAGGTTTATCTAGTTTTAGTAAAGAAATTATTTTTGCTTTATGCCAACTACTGGGAAATATATTATTTGCTCATATGTAATTATACAAAGTTAGCAAATAGTTTTTGCGTTAATTTTTGTATAAAGATAGCCGGTGTATTATCAGCCCGTGGAGCTGTATTTTTTTGTTGAAGTTAGGGCATCATTTAATTCAATTATGGTGAAGTTATAGTTGATTGGATAGAATTCTTCTTCGTTAAAATCTAAAGGTACTTTTCACTAATTATACTTGCAGTATTTAATGCAATGGTTCAATCGGAAGTTTGAGTTAACCGAACAGGGAGAGTTTCTACTAGGAGGACGTTGATTCTGTTCTAATGTATACACTTTAAGAAAAATAAATTAGATGTTTTAAGGAAACAAGAAGAGGGTAAGGAAATTTTATAAAGTAAACAATTAAAAAATGTATATGGTTTTAATTTTGTAAAAGTATAGCAAAAACTGTCTATTTTAAATGTATAAGCAAAAGTACCAGATAAAAAAAGCTTCTATAGGTAAGTATTCGAAAATAATCAATACCCTAATTGGACAAAAAAAACAAGTAAAGAAATAAATGTGAAACTTGTCAAATCGTATTGTTCTAAAGCTATTTTTTGTGGCATTTTAAATGTTGTGTATTTATTATAAAAAATACACAACATTTTTTAAATATATTACTAAATATTGAATTTAATTCAAATAATATTTTAGTAAGTTTTGACATTAATAGTTCATTTACAAACGTGCCATTAGATAAGACTTTGAATACAATCAAGACAAAATTAGAGAGTGATTATACATTGGCAACTAGAACACGACTAAATATATCAGCTATAATTGATTTATTGACATTATGTACTGATAATACATAGGGTTCAACTAAATAATGAATTTTATAAACAAAATTTTGGTTCAACAATGGGTTCTAGTTTATCTCCATTATTAGCCGATATATTTATGGAAGATTTTAAAACAAATATTATTTCTAAACAAAATTTAAAACCCACAGTATGGTGAAGATATGTAGATGATGTATTATCAATATGGCCTTATGGATTAGAGGTGTACTACACTTTCCTGGATGACATAAACTGTAAAGAAGAGACAAAACATTTACCATGGAAAAGGAATATATTAACACACTACCTTTTCTGGATGTTTTAATCTCTAAGAACTATACTGGATATGAGATTCAGGTGTATAGAAAACCAACACACACCAACAGATATATAAATTACAAATCAAATCAGAATATCAATATTAAAAAGAAAATCATTAAATCCTTATACGACAGAGCCAAAATTACTTGTTCTAACGAAAATTCTAATAAAGTTCTAATAAAAAATGATTATCCTTTATCGTTTATAAATAAGGAATTTTCAACAATCGACCGACTAGAACAGAACAACTAAGAACGAGATTCTATAGCATACACAAGGAATAATACGACGAAAATTACAATACCATACATAAAAGGCTTATCAGATAAACTTATCAAGATAGGAAGTAAATTCAGCATCAATCTTATATTAAAAACAGAAAATTTGATGGATCTCAAATGTGTAAATACGCATGAGAAAATGAACATATCAATGTAATGATTCAAGTATATTTCTAAAAGAAACAGATGGTAAAAAGAGAAAAATCAAAGAAGCGGGTCTAATTATGCTAAATGAGATTAATTGTTTCGCAAATTACTCGACAGAATGTAGTAGGATATGGTTACCCATATTAAAAGAGGAAGTTAATAAAAAGAAAATACCACTGTTACCAAGTTAGTAACATATCGAGGATGCATCGTTTATGTTTTTTAAAAAACAAACATATAAAATCAGAATTTGATGTTTATTGATAGTAAACTAAATGTATAAGACAAATACTTACTATGTCGGGATAGTATTATGAGGTTTTTTCGTGGTTTTGTTACAGGAGAATTTTAGTGCCATCATAGCATATGGTTGTTTTTTTTTTAAAGACGAATTACATGCTACGATTTTTTTCTGACGGATATTCTCCAGTTAAAGTTGATTTCATTTAATCAAATAAACTATCTTACAATGAAGTTATCCCAGGAACGCAACTCAGCAACATTGGTAATACCATTTTAAAGTCGTCTACTATAAAATATGTAACATATGTCTTAATTTGCAATATAAATGAATCAGATAAAATTAAATTATTAGAAGAATTTTTTACCAAGTAACAAAAAACAAAATTTGTTTAATTTGTTTGTTAATGTTAATGTGTATTTGGAAAACGATTTCCGAAGTGAAAATTAAGAAACTTATTTTTACCTTCAGTTGTAACTTATTCCCATTAAAATAGTTATTGTCAAATCAGAACAGGAAAATATGGAGAACAATAAATAAATCTCGAGAGAAAAAGAGATCTGAGGACAACGACTTATAGAAAATAAATGCATAACACGAAAAACCAAACTGGAAGATATAATATATCTATTATAATATATAAATAATAATTAGAAAAATAAAATGCCAAAAGCAAATAACTTTAAAAGGATAATATTGTTTCTATTTTATTTAATCACACATTAGGTCATGTTTTTACCTGAAGATATAATACGGAGTAAATAGGTAACATTTTTTTGTAATTTTTCCGCATTGTTTTTCGCCAACACTCTATTCTATTTTTTGTGTTATTATAAATCACCACAGTACAGTACATGGAAGGGCAACACAGAGAGAGAATCGGAAAACTCTGTACAGTAATTATCTTCCATAGAAGGCCCGATTAAAATTGCTCTCGCGTTGTTCGTTTTATTTATGTTAAACGTAGTTCGCGAGGCAATCAGCGTAATCAATTCTGTTTTTATTTATTGTCAAACCACGCGAACGAACGCTTGGGTTCGTTCATTTCCAGTGTAGCTTTACTCACGATGAGGGCTTTCGCAAATACAGAACAGATTTTGGGTTTGATATTGTTAATGAATTTTTCCTAAAAAAGCATTTAACCTGAAATAAATACGATTATTATGAATGTAGAATAATTATTAGATATACGCCGTAGTAAATTTTTTGTAGATAGAAGCAATTTTGTATATTTTCACTCGCATTGTTGTGAGTACTAAAATGATATTTATTTTTATTGTTACTGTTCAGTGCCTTGTATTCATATCTGCCTTTGGCTCTATAATATTATGATGGAAATATTTAGGTATTCCATAAGGAAATTGGTAATCATCTAGCCACTTATACTTCTGACACTGCATCTGAATGGTTTTACGGAACTAAATTTATAGAACTTTCTTAGATTGTTTAACCAGGAAATGTCGCCTCTCCCTATAATTATCTCCTTGTAATTTGCATTATAATAATCTGCAATAATCTGCAATATAATAATCTAAAATAACAAATACCTACTTATCTCCTCTGATCATATTACTCAGATATTGTAACTTCCTTATCTTAACCGTGAACTACTATTGGATAAATTTCTGTAAGAAATGTGTCCAAGTGTTGCTACGCCACTGTTAGAAATTAACTTATACGTCTTAAAATCTACCGAGGTAAATTCTCCAGCAAATTCTCATGAAAGCCGATAAATGTATTCAAAAGATATTTTTACCACAGATTAACTTTCTCTGACCAATTCCCAAAATTTTCCTGTTAGAAAGAATTCAAAACGTGGTTTTTAACTACTTCTGTATAGAAATTTCGAAGTTGTCCCTTGCAAACGCCTTGGCAATAGTCAGCCATTGCAATCAGAATTTTAAGTATTCAGTAAAATTGTAGTATTCGAGAAAGTGGATCGACGTATTCCTTGGTTATAGTTTGTATAACTCACACGTGGCATTTAGTGTAACATATCAGTTAGTATCGCAAACGCGTATTCTTGGCAGTTAAAATTCTCTCAGAATTTCAACTGCCGCTTAGTTAATAATAGTTATTGTTACATAGCTTATAGTTAAAAGCTAAAAGCTTATTTTTAATCAAATATATTATTATTGAAGAGAACATCCATAGTTGAAGTGATAATTATTAGTAACATTTTAATCTGTATCAGTGCTCGTGTAGTGTGTCGCGGACTAGTGTAAGGTGGACAGTGATCGGCAGTTTCAATAAAAACTTTGCGCTGAAACTTTGGCTAGATATTAACTTAGTTGTAGTAACATTCAATCATTAAATTACGTATGGTTTAAACTGCTTGTGGTCTAATTTACACGCCAGTGGATGGTCCTTCGATTTGGAAATAATTACATAATTTAGTACGCGTGTACTTCTTCTTCTTCCTATGCCGTCCCCATTAACGGAGGTTGGCGACCACATTTTTAAAAGCTTCTCTGTCTTTTGCAACGTGGAATAATTCGTCTACAGTCATGTTTGTCCAGTCTCGAATATTTCGCAGCCATGACTTCCTCTTTCTACCTATTCCCTTTTTGCCATCGACTCTACCCTGCATGATGACCTGCAGAAGACTATATTTATTATTTCTCAGTATGTGTTCAAGGTATGCAGTCATGCGCACTTTTATCGTTCTCAACAATTTTTTGTCTCGACCCATCCTTCTCAGCACTTCCTCATTGGTGACCCTGGCAGTCCATGGAATTCTCAACATTCTCCGGTATATCCAAAGTTCAAAGGCTTCAATCTTCTTAACTATTTGCGCTTTTAGTGTCCATGTTTTTACCCCGTACAATAGTTGCGACCAGATGTAACATTCAACAAACCTCAGTCTCAGCGCAGCATTCAGATTTTTGTCACAGAACAATTGCTTGAATTTTAAGAACGCTGCCCTTGCCATTTCTATTCGTACCCGGACCTCTTGGTCTGGATCTAATTCTGTGTTGATGTAAGCTCCCAGATATTTATATTTTGTCACTCTCTCTATTTGCTGTCCACCAAGAATTAGTTGTTCATTATTTATTGGACTCCTTGATACTATCATAAATTTGGTCTTATCTGTGTTGATGTCAAGTCCCATTTGAATGCATTCACTATTTATTGCATCTAGTAAAGTTTGTAGTTCTTCTATACTCTCAGCCATAATTACCGTGTCACCTGCAAATCTCATGGTGTTTATGATTTCTCCACCAATTTTTATTCCCTCTTTTTTTTCCATAAGGCTTTTCTGAATATGACCTGTGAGTACACGTTGAAAAGCGTCGGAGACAAGACGCATCCTTGCCTAACCCCTCTCGCAATCGGTATATTATTTGTTTCTATATAGTTCACCTTTACTACGGCTTTCTGGTTCCAGTATATAGCCTTAATAGAGAATATAACAAGAGAATCTTTAAAGGGTGGCACATTAGGCTTATCAATCTATAGTCATTACATGATTTGGGATTGTTGTTTTTTGGTTAGAGGTAAAAATATCGATTTAAGCCATTCTTCCAGGATGTTGCCCTCTACATATATGTGGTTGAGAATTCGGGTGAGTCTCTTTATATTATCGTCACCTAAGGCTTTTAACAGTTCAACTGGAATTTGATCAGGACGCGTGTACTAAATATCTTTAAACATGTATACCTAGTAAGTATTAACCACATGTTGTATTAATCTTGGTCAAAATTTAAATTTCACGTTCTTAACTCAAGTGGTTATATAGTTTTTAGGACACTGATGATGGAATATGGATTCCGAAAACGTTCTGTCTTTATGACATAGCCCAATTGTTTTATTTTAATTATATACTTTTTATAAAGGATTTTAATAAATTTTTTGTAATACATGGTATACAGCCAGCTACAGGAATTTAGTTTCCTTGTGGATTTTTATTTTTATTAATCTTTTGTACGTTCAGATCTCAAATAAAAAAGTGAGAACTAAAAAAGGATACCAAATAGGACAAAAACAACTTAAGGTAAAGACGATGATTTACAACGTATACTCAACCAATTTAATAAAACCGCCAGAAAATTTAACATGTTAAGTTCCCCAAAAAAGACAAAATGCATGGTTATAACAGCAAATTTACTTAGATTTAAATTAGGCACCCCATAATCTAGCTAGGGAAAGCTCGAAACGGAAGTGGAGGATCAAGTGAATGGAGGAAACAGAGCCACAGGTTGCCTGAATGAAACAATATGGAGGAATAAAAATACAAAACAGTCATCAGATAAGTAATTGCATAAGCGGCAGAAACACGACTTGACACAGAGAGAATAAAAATTATGTTAGAAACAGCAGAGATGAAAACAGAAAAATGATTAGTAAAACACTATGGGACAGAGCTAGAAGTACAGATATACGAAATATATGCAAGGTGGATTTATATTTAAATGGGAATAAGCCACAATTAAAGGTTAAAATACGTTTATTGACGTTTCAATTTCCACTTCGGAAATCGTTCTCAAAATACAAACATTAGTAAATTAAACAAATTTTGTTTTTTTTTTTAAATTTTAAACAAAATTCAACAAAAAACAAAATTTGTTTAATTTACTAATGTTTATATTTTGAGAACGATTTCCGAAGTGGAAATTGAAACGTCAATAAACGTATTTTAACCTTTAATTGTGGCTTATTCCCATTTAAATATAAATTAATTTAAAATGCCACAAGAAAATAGCTGCAGAACAAAATATGCAAGGTGGAGAACATCAAGGACTGAGTAAGAAATAGAAGAGTAGAATGAAACAATCATATAAGCCGAATGACATCAAATAGAGTAGTAAAGACGGCAAGAGACGGTTTCCCAATAGGAAGACGATCAGTAAAAAGACCACGTAATTGATGGAACGACAACTTACTAGAAGCACATAGAAAAACAGACAGTTATTTCTACAAAAAAAGAAGAAGCAGAAAAGAAGAAGAGATCTCAAATACTTACATCCATACTTACTTACAAAATAGTTTTCTACAAGAGCTGTCAGAAAAGTTTCTACAGCGATAATTGGCTTGTGGTGGCCAAGAGTTGATATCGCATTACGAAGCAGAATTCGCCAAGCGATGGATTGTTTACTTATAGATAGAGAACGTAAACTTGGTTAAGACCGCCATGAAACAGATTAGTTTTAACCTATTAATGCCTCGTTGTTGCGTTAGTAATCCTGCTCAATACGAGAGGAACCGTAGATTCAGACATCTGCTTAAAGCATCTACTCTACCGAATAATGATGAGAATCTACCACTTGTCAAATTTGGCACAATTTTTTCCCGGAATATTTTACACCTGTGAAAAATTAAAATCAAGGAGATTATCCAATTGGACTTGAATTTTGTAGGTAGTTTAACAGGAAAAACAATAATGATGAAACATTTCTGGATAAAGCTCTTCTCACTTATGAAGCAACTTTCACCAAACAACTAGATTTTCACTGGTGAAATGGTCATGTCTAACAAATCAAACACTAAACAAGTAAAGACATTAGCAGTTCGAATTAAAAACAAAGTCGTTGCGTCTATTTGAATTATCAATAGTAATCAACCACTAGTGATTCAATTTTCGCGATAAGTCTGTCGATTTACTTCTAAATGAAATTGAGTTGCTTGAAAACACCACGAGTCCGTAGGATGAGTGGTGTTTTCTTTAAGAAACTCAGTTGAGTTTAGAAATAAAAGACAGACTTATAAGCTAAATTAAATCACCTTGGTATTTTATTAGACTATTTCATGAACAAAGTGATAGGTCAAAAATTCAGTAGAATGAGAGGAAGGAATTTAATAATAATACATTTGATCTAGGTAACCCAAATCTACCCATTTTTTGAATAATTCACAATTAGAAAAAAATACATTATTCTCGACTATAATTATTATAAACGGTGCAATTGTAAAAATTTTGAATAGTATGACCGTTATTAGGTGGATACAATGTATTGTTGCTATTATTACTTGATGTACTTGGAGTATTCCTAAAAGTATTCACTATGTTCTAATGATGTTCGGCACTAAGATGTAATACGGTTTCATCGAGTTCGAACTTCCATGTCCAGTAATTTTCATAGCTTGTTGTTCACTAACGCCAGATTGTAGTAACTAACTAACTGCAGTGGCACGATTAGAGTGATTCGTTATTTTCACTTTTTTAGTGTCTAATCCTATCTTTTCTGCGGATATTTTTGTCCATTTGGATATTGTATTAATACCAATAGGACAATTCTTGTACCAATTACTATTATTATATTTATTCCACTTGCCATTCACAGTCAGAAAAAGTCTATCATTGGTATTAGTTTCCCTTTTCGATATAAGTTTCCGGTATAATCTCACAGGACACATTTCAGGATTCTTTAAATTTTGAGTAAGCCATTTATTATCTGCACAGTTTTTATCACCACCTTGGCGGGTTTTGGAGAATATCGGGTTATATGCAATTCTGTTTGTTAAACAGCCTTTGTTGTTAGTCTCTTCCTTGAAAAAATGTAACTTGGAAAACTTGCTTCGTTACCTCTCCAATCTAATTCTACGGCAGCTATATGAAAAAACTTCTTTTGGAGTCCATCTGGCGTGTCTTCGTCCCATTGTAAGCACATATTTTTATATTCATCCGAAGTCATAGCGACAGAACTCATTTTCCTTTTATCGGGTACAGTTTGCAACAATTTTCTCTTACTATCACGAGCCGCTCTCGCTTCCTTGAAGGTTATATCTTTGAAGGGATCAATATGTCTGTGATACTCACAGAAATATTTTTCTTGTACCAATTTTGCAGTAGTGTTCCATATGGTTTTAATAACACTCTCCTTGTAATCACTACCATCAATTTTTCGCATGTTGAAGGCCCAGTTATTTAGAATGAATGCTAGTCTCTCGTTGTTATTTTCTGCATCTAATTTGTAGTTGCGATCCACACAGAACATCATAAATTGTCTCCATATATAGGATTTAGATTTTCTTGTATTACTCGGTATATTTTCTTCAATGTTTTGGTTCTACAATAATTTTTTTGGCAAACGTCAAACTTTGCTTTGCGATCGGTATCCATGGTTACGTCGTTGAAAACACGAAGCTGATAGACCAATCAGAATTGAAAGACAGTTGGTGTTTTCGCGATAACACAACCTGTCTTTGGTTTGTGATTGGTCAGATTATGTGAAAATTTTAAGATGAGTGAAATAGTCTTTAATTCAACTGGTGATTCAGACAATATTTTAAATCATAAATCATTTTGTTTATAAAATTATGTAGTTTTAGACTAGGGCGGATCTGTTTTGAGGCGATGTGAGAGGTGGTATTATAATTTTTGCAGAAAAAATTGTATAATTACTTTAGTAATAATAATTAACTTATCCTCCATCTTAAATAGGGCAATAATAATAATAAAAAAATTAAAATATTTAAAAATTACTAAAAACATCGATTTTTTTACTTTGCTTGCTTATAACTTTAAAACTATTAGTTTTGGAGCAAAGTCGTAAAAAAATAAAATATCCATAATAAAATTTTCTATAATATGCGATTAGTTAAATATGTTTTAATTAATTACCTTTGCCTTAAAATAGCAATAAATACAAAAAAGAGGGAAACAATCCTTTTATTATTACATGTTTTTCTACCACTTAGATTGCACATAGGGACCTTTATAATTCGCCTAGAAAATCTTTGTAACATAATAAAACAATCTACCAAATTTCATTAAAATCGATTGAATAGATTTCGCATAATAACTTTGCAATCAATAATTTTTTTAAATTGAAATTCTTTAAAATTTTGCTCAACAAAAACTAGAACATAGAGAAGTTTGCCAATTTGTTTCCTTATAAAAAAGCACTCCACCTATCTAACGTACTTTATAGAATTGATCTCCTTATTTGGGTGGCCTTAGGAATGTTTTAAAATTATAAACAATTTTTTGGCTTATAAACAAATAGAATATCTCGGTAACTATTAGTTTAAATTAAATTGAAAAAGCGGAATTGGAAAATACTCGGCAAGACCTTTTAAAAGAATGCAAATCAACAAAATTATGCATGGTCTATTTTTCACTGTGCAAAATTTAAAAGAATTTTAATTTAAAAAAGATTGCAAAATTAATATGCAAAATATATTTAATGGATTTTAATGAAATCTGGAGGACTGTTTTATTATATTATAAGGATCTTTAGGCGAATTATGAAGGTGCTAACTGCAATCTAAGAGGTTGAAAACCATTAAATAAGAAAAGGCTTGTTTCTCCCCTTATTTGTGTTTACTGCTATTTGCATTAAGGATAATAAATTAAAACGTTTTTAAACAGTCGTGTCATGACAATTAGTATTACTGAAAATATCACAAAACTTTTTCTACAAAAATCAAAATGCCACCTCTTACATCCTCCTTAAAACACGCCTTCCCTGGTCTAATTGTATGATTTAGGATTGTAGCTTTGAAACTCTATCTTTCAAAGGACTAGTGAAATAATTAAATATTTTTTTAACATACTTAAGCCCTGTTTTAATTTTTTTTTTAAATAGGTTTTGAAAAATTCAGTATTTGCTTATTTCAAATCTAGTGTTAAAAGTGTTCTTCTAATAAAAGTGTCTATAAACAAGACACGCAATAAAAATGCTTAAAAAAAGAATATCCATCATTCATTTACGAAATACTCATAGAGAGTCCGAATGATTGCCCGGCTGGCTCTTCCTCATAAAAAGTGCGAGATTAACCTGCCCCGTCGTTCGTTTGATTAGGGGTGTCTACTTAAATAGTCTCCCCATTGTACTCGTACACACATAAATACTAAATAGAGAAGGGAGAAGTTAGAGGGCGATAAAACCAAGAGCAAACAAAAATTGTTTGAGCGCTTCACACATGCACAGAAGGCCCTTGGCAGGTCTTTAATACACATGTTTCCCTTGTCACTTTGCTAAATACACATTGAATACCAAATTCGGGATGATGCATATGTAGTCGTACGTATATGAATACGTCGGTTTTGATAATTGAAACGTTTATTCTTTAATATGACATTTCTTTTTCATTTTATTCACTTCTAACGAGTACAATTTAGTAGTAAGGATGAGTAAAATCTTAAAGGAAATTATAAACTACATACAACCTGGAAAACACAAGTAAAACTAAAAGACCTGCAAGTAAACCAAGTATGGGTGTATGTATTAGTGAAATCTACCACGAAATAAAGTATAATTCAATAAATATAAAAAGTAAATGGCCAAAAAAGAATAGACTATCCTTTAAAAGCATTATTTCTTTGTGTAAGTTGTAAGTAAATTAATTTTATTTCATCTGCCTCATTATAATGACATGTTAAATGTATTATATATTTTTTAAAGTAGAAAATTTATAACGATATGGTTCTTGTTTTTGTATTCCTGGATCGCCTTTGTTAAAGATTTGTTCATTCGATTAAATGACATCAATCTTAACTTAAGAATCGTTATCAGAACAATAGTCGGAGTATATGATCAGTCTGTAAGCTACCACCCAATCCATTGTAT
Organism: Diabrotica undecimpunctata; assembly: GCF_040954645.1. NCBI lineage: Eukaryota > Metazoa > Arthropoda > Insecta > Coleoptera > Chrysomelidae > Diabrotica > Diabrotica undecimpunctata. Next base: position 116,680,878 of record NC_092806.1, on the reverse strand, counting down.
TTAATCATGGCAAAAAATTCTCTAGTTAGTAATTTCATTGCATGCTATGAAGAAAATCCAGGAACGGCTTTCCTTAACTTTTCGCCTGGGCGAACTCTTGAACCTCATTTTGGGATATCTCATAAAAGTTATTATGTCAAAAAAATCTCATGGGAATATTTTTCTAAACGAACATGAGCTTTTCGCCTTGTCTAAGGAAAAAACATTACTTAATGGTATTTCTAAATTTGATTTTTTATCGGTTACTGTTTTTATTTCTTTGCGTTTTTCCTGTCTTCATATACCTGATTGTTGTCCCAAAGCTTCTACAAGGTGGGACAAAAGTAACCAACCAATGTCCTTTTGCTGTCATTTTTTAATGGAAACTTTGGTTCTGCTTGTGAAATTTGTTTATTTATTCCATTAGAATTTATTCCTGTAAGGCTGCCGTCAGAGCTAATGAACGTACGGGCCCATTTAAGAGTATTTTCCATCACTTTTGTTAGAACTTGAGGTGACAGGTTCTCGCATTCCTGGCGAGTATTCTTCTTAAAGGCGTTAATAGTCTGAGGCTTGTTGAAACCTGCAACTTCACTCTGCGACTAGTTGCTCAAATGCAAGAACAAGACGAGACTTAGATAGTCTTGGTCTTGCGCTAATACACCTGGTCTTGGTCTTGGTCTTGGTATTGCGTTCCCGGTCTTGATCTTGGTCTTGGTCTTGCAGCAAGAGTCTTGCAAGTCTCGCAGCTACCCATTACTCTATTGCTATTTATTAAACGTTACTTTACATCTTAGAACAACGTAACAGAATAGGTACATTTTAAGCTTGAATAAACATAGCCATAATAAAGATCAAACAAATGAATAAATGACAAAACAACTGACACCGGGTGGGGTTTGAACCCACAATCTAAGTGATCTGTGCTTATGCTGTAACAATTACCGAATACCAACACGAGAATTATATATCGTTACTTCGTTACTTTAAATATTTCGGTATGGTAGCTGGCATTATCTGTTATTAATTTTAATTTGTCTCGTTACTTTTGAATATTAGCCGCGCTCTTTCAGAAAATGTTGTTTAACCGAATGATCCCATCGCACACTCAGTAGAAACAAGGTTTACTCTTAGGCCGATAAGATTTGTGGTATAGATTCCTCCTAACTAAATTATTAATAAGAAAAAAAAGGGTGTGTCAGTCCAGTGGGACTGCCGGTAGAAGTTATACTTCGATACACTCGTTCGCCGTTAAAAATTTATATAGGAGTCAATCTGCACAATCATTACATATGTAATGCTATAGGTAAGAGAGAGCAGAAAGAGAAAAATAATTAGTTATATAGGTATATGGTGCATCGTTTGCTGTATATAAACATTTGACCTGTAATAGGAGTATAGTAAATGAAGGATTGTATCAATATTTTAATGAAAATATATATTTTTATTTTTATATATGTATAAAAGGAGTTGAATGCAAAAAAAAATTTTACACATACTCTGCAGTAAAATTCATTGTTTATTTTGTTATTAATATAAAAATTACAATACAATAAATACACTGCAACATAATTCAATATAATAATACAACATAAATTAAAATGTAATATTCATAAGTATTTAAAACTGCCAATATACATAACTTACTTTACGAAGATAAAAATAAAAAACCAACAACTTGGATTATGTTGTAAATTTTCATTTTATTTTAAAATTTATGTTTTTTGCGTATATTACATATATTTAATAAGATTAACGTGAGGTTTTTAAATATTTCAAAAATAAAAAAGGAAATTCATAATTGGGATTCGAACTCACAACCACCAGCGTATGAACCAAACACGTAAAGGATTTGCCAATTAGACATGACACTAACGGATTTCAAAATTGACAGTTCTCGGTAAAACAGTGATTATTTTGAAATACAAAAGCCTAAAATAATTATAAACGTTTAATTTTAAATAATACAAAACATATCACATAAATAATAATATTAATACATATTATATTATATATATATATATATATATATATATATATATATATATATATATATATATATAATTATATATATATATACAATATTATATACATATAATATATATAATATTAAATATATATACAAAAGGAACATTTTTATTCTCGAGAGAGGAAGAGAGAGAAAATATATCTTCTGTCTCTCTCTTACTCATTATCTTACATATGTAATGGTTTCACAGATTCACTCTCATGCAAATTTCCAACGCCGACCGTGCGTATAGAAGTATAACTTCAAAAAAATTAAATTATTAAGTAGGTGTCCTTAACAGTAAATATGATATTATTATAACCTTATTATATTTTTTATCAGCTAAGGTGACATATTTTTAAAAAGTTTTTGATACGATATTACTGTCAGCGTCCTAACACAAGAAGATTATTTTAGAATTAGAGGGCGACTATTCTCAAAATCTGGACAATTAATTTCAGGGTGAAGAAATCGTAATTATGACGTCTGAGTACGTGTCAAATGTGTCAACTGTTCTTTTGATGAATATTTTGATTCGCTATGTATGTTTATAATATTGTTCGTAATGCGCATAAGTCCAATGTTCCAAATTTTTGTTACATATTTTTTTACATTTCATAAAGTCTCTAAGCATATACCCGAACTACTATACTCCCTAAAACGACACTCAGTCCTAACTGCGAGATGAAAGAGTCTCGCAGACTTAGTCTTATTCTTGCTCAAATCTTGCACGGTCATTCTTGGTCTTAGCGTTGCTAAAATTAGGCGGTCTTGTTCTTGGTTTTCGGAAAACGCAAGAACAAGACCAAGACTGCAAAACCAAGACCAATTTTGGGCTACACTGCCTGCGACCCTTAAAAAGCAGTCTAAAATGGTTAAATTGGAAAATCGGTTGTGGTTCGAGCAGTGTGGGCGGTTGCAATGTCCTGTGTAAACCACATGTTCTTCAGTTTTAATTCATCTAATTCAGGAATTAAAAATTCGGTAATTATGACTCTGTAGCGTACGCCGTCTACAGCTGTTTGTCCTACGGCGTTATCAAAGAAACATTGCCTGATGACTCCTCCAGCGTAAACAGCATACCATGCAGTAACTTTGAGGTACTTGAGATTCAAGATGGTTCGAGGGTAGGTTATACGCTTTTAGCGATCAACAGCTGATGCACTGCCTGTAGTTTGTAAGGAAACATCTTCAAATCTTTTAAACAAAATTCTGCATATGGATCGCTGGTTAATGCTCAATTGCATGGCACGTCATCTTGTCGATGTTCAGGGCTCCTGTTTAATATCTTAACAGCAGCTATATTCTGAGCAGAACGCTTGCTTCGCGGCCAGCCAGGCTTGGGAGCATCCTACGTTGTCCCAGTCTCTTTAAGGCGAGTGACCAAAAGCAGCAGTGTTTGTCCAGCTGGTATCGGACGGTCAGGAAATTTGCAACGAAATTCAAGCTGCATCAACAGATGCGATGAATTGTAGCCCAAAAAAATAGAAACAATTATTCTACGTTTTGCACCACCTGTTACATCGTTCTTTGATTTATTTCACTTTAACTTTTTTATTTTATTAATTATATTTTTGTTTGACCTCTTTAGTTTTATTGGACTTATGTCTCGCCTATTTTTTTTTGTCTTTGACAGGTTTCAATGTAATGCTCCGTGCCTTTTTTCTTCTTTACTTTTATCTACATTTTATTGTCCCATGTCATTGTCCTTTTAAATTTTGTATCATATTTCTTGATTTTACAGATTTTTCAATACTCCTTGAAAACATTTCATTTTTCTTTCAATGCCCATGTTTCTCTTTGGTCTACTTTTACTAGTTTTTTGTAATGTTCTCGCACCCTTCATATCTTGATTTTATTTACCTTTATTTTTGGATATAATTTTTCTTATTTTCAGTGAGATTTTTATACAGTTTCAATTTATTTTTTATTTCGAAATTATACAGTTTTTGTTCTAAGTTATGAAGAATAGTAAATAGGATAATTGTTTAATTATCATCAAAATTGTTCAATTCGCCATTGCCTTCATGAATTTCTGTGATACGTTATTAAATATTTAAAGCCAAATTATTATCGATTTTCAATAATAAAAACTTCAACTTTTCCACCAGATAAAAAAAACAACATTTTCTTTGTAGCTCTACCACTTGGTAATTCCCTGTCGCATTCATCACCCGTCGTTTTCGTAACGGGGAGTTTTTAGCCGGTAGCCAGGCTAATCTGCAGTACAAATACTCTCCACCACCTAACACATACTTTTAGCGCAAGATAATCCAAATACAATAATAAGAGACATCTGCGTCAATATAGCATGCCGCAACCAATGTTTTCTTATTCATTATTTTTCGATGACTGATAAGTAGTCGACGATTTAATAAAGTCGGTAAAAATATGCCAAGTGCGATACAGAGGTATTTTATATTGCGAAATAAATTTTATCTGAAGAAGCTGGATTAAATACACTTTTTTGAGTAAACAAAGTTTGGGATAATTATCTATATAAATGAAAACATTACAATACCACAAAAAAATATTAAAATACAATAAAAAATAAATATTATAAGTTCTTAAAGTTATTACATTATTTAAATTAATAAATCAAAATTAAATTAAGTTTCTTAACACTAAAATATAAAAAAAAAATTAACTCACTTTCTATCGCTTCTCACTAAGATCAGCACATTTTATTTTTTAAGTTCGTCCATATTGTATGAGAGAATCCATATTATCTGAGAAGAGAGTCTATCCATTTTAGTCTAATAATCAACATTCTTTAGATTCTGTAACTTCTCGATGGTAAGGTTTTTTTGTGTTATTTCACTAATTTTTTCAAATTATCATTACATATATCCATCTACAACGATCTAACAATAAAAGCAATATCGTTTTATATAGAGGCTCTAGATTTATCATCACCATCATCATATAGCGCTACAACTCTGGGTGGGTCTTGAATGACTCTACAACTGTTTTCGAAAAGGCTCGGTCTTCCATCAATCTTCTGCCCAGTGGAATACTTATTTATTATACGTCTGAGTGGATGTTACCTCTTTTGAGATCTCAATGTGTCTTTTTACTATAGGAATTCGCTCCCAAATTAGTTTTGCAAGTTTTTCATTACTATTTATATACGTATCCTGCCCCCCTTAGTCTCTAAAATTTAATCCTTTCGACATTATCATTATCACTATAAAGTTGTTTTATGTCTATATTATTTCGCATTTTCTACTGTTACGTGGATACATCGTGATGAAGTGAAAAAATTGTACCAAGTATTTGTTTTTTTTTTATTTTGTCTTATTTCAAAGAAAACGTTTGCTTCCCCAACTTGATGGTAGTAACTCAATTATTTTATGAACAGATTTTGAAGTTTGATAAACTATGCAGCATTTTGGTACATTTATTCGGGACTACAAAAACCTTCTGTCTAACTTAAATCAGCACTGTTCATTATAAGTATTCTACAGGACGTTTTGCAATATATCACAATCTATAATGGACGCGCTAACGAAGAAAGTTTTGACCATAAGAATTCCTTATGAGGAGTTCGGTTCTGCATCGATAACTATAATGTTGTATTCAATGTGGGCTCCGAATATTTTTAACATTAAAGAAATTTAATGTAAGTTATAAATTGTGAATCTTAGTGATAAATTGAAATAAACTGTAAGTGTACAAACTCTTTACATAATATCCAGTTAAATTAGCATTAAAGTCAGCAAATTGCAATTATTTGTTATTGTTGTCAATAAACAAATCTAGTTTTACCAGCAAATAACCGCTTTTAGTAAAGACCGATATACCTGTTTTGGCAGGTGTACAGGGTCAGACTTACTTTTCACAAACGTTTATCGAAATGAATTCAAACATGGAATCACACAACAGTTCTACAATACAAGACCATCAAAATCAAATAAACACATCACAGTCATACTCTTCGGCGGCGTCGAGAGTCTAATTTCCTTTAAAGTCCCAAGCAATTATCTTTAGTGCCTTCAACACCAAACTTCAAGACTACCTTCTCCCACTTGGAAATATAATTCATCCAAAAAATATAATCTTCCCTTCTAGATTATCTAATAATCGCATATGTATGTATTTATCCAATAAACAAATAGTGGACGATTTTATGAATAATCATGGTCAAATAGAAATACAAGGTGAAATTGTCAGAGCAAAAAGGTTAGTTACACTAGCGGAACGGCTTGTGCTCTCCGGCGTATGTCCTTCAATACCGCACGACTTGCTAATCAATAAGATACAAAAAATCGGCATAGTTCCTGTCTCCCAAATGACCTTCCTCAAAATAAGTGCTTCTATGCCTAAGTACAATCACATCCTTAGTTTTCGAAGACAAATCTATATCACTCCTCACAATCTAACAATACCAGAGTCATTTACTCTTGTTTTTGACAACACGACATATAGAATATTCATTTCTCAAGACAGTTTAGTTTGCTTTAGATGCAAGAAGCCAGGACACATTGCTTCACAGTGCTCCGAACCACTAGCTCAACTAAACCCCAACCAAAACAATGAAGCATCGGTATCCAGCTCAACAAATATATCCTTGCCATCATCCAATGATACAAATCCTTCTCAGTGTGAACAAATGTCTATTTCTAATATCCTGGAGATACCGAACAAAGTAGATGCATCAAATAAGGACAGTCACATAATTAATCAACCAAAAAGAAACTTTGATGAAATTATTTCACCTGAAGCAGATCCATCGTCAAAAGTATGTAACATTTTTCTACCACCTAAAGTCCAAGTAAAATCTAAAAAAGCTAAAATTAGTTCAGCAAGCACTTCTAAGTGCTCATTTTCTCTCTTACTTGACCCTGCTAAAAACTTCATACAAAATTATCCTCTACCTTTCCCTCTAAATGTTGATCAACTTAACATGATCCTATAACCACAATTCAAGAATATACTACAGACCCACCAGCTTTGTCTCATTTGCTCAGTCAAGTTTATCTCCATTTAAAGGAAAGATCCATAAAACGTAAATTCACGTCCATAAGGAAAAAATCCATAATTATATTAACAGTGAGGCATCGGAAGCGGAAAGTGACACATCTCAGTTAAGCCAACATTAAATTCAAGTCTCTACTTCAATGGAATATTGATAGTTTTTTCCATCGTCTTGCTATTCTCCATCATCTAATTGGTGAACAATCTCCTGATGTAATATGCCTACAGGAAACTAATCTGAATCCCCCAAAAAAATATAACTCCAACCAATATACAACCAATATACTCCAACTGTTTTCGTTGTCTAGTCTTTCTGACTCTCTCAGCGCAGTCAAAGCTATGCAAAATGTATACCCTAAACTCCCCATTGAGAAAATTATCAGGGCCGAATTAATAAAAGCTCAAGAAAATTTCAGAAGAGTCCACTTCCTATGGATACCATCTCATATAGGCATAGAAGGAAATGAAGAAGCAGATACTAGTGCGCGTAACGCTATCACCAGTGACGCATCAGAAACAGAGTGTCGGAGTACCTCAGGCCATCTAAAAGTTTATTTCAAAAATAAGGTGTTAAGTGCGTGAAATCGGGAGTAGAATGACTCTAGTTCGAAACTCAGAACCATCAAAAGTGATATTTTTTCATGGAAGTCCACAGCTAGGAGTAGCAGATGCCAAACTATTATTACACGTCTACGACTTGGACACTGCATGTATACTCATGCCTATCTCTTCTCAAATAGTGAACCTCCAAAATGCGAAACATGCAATACAGTAGACAGTATAAAGCACTTCTTGATAGACTGCCCTAAATGTGTAAATCAAAGACAGCTTACAATTTGCCAAATAACCTGAAAACACTCCTCAACAAAAGTTTAGTTCCGAACAATTTATTAAGTTACTTAAAATCTATAAATATGTTACACAAAATTTAACTTAATTAATTGTTACAAATGTTCAATTGTTCACAAATTGTAATTAATTGTTACAATGATTGATTGTTACAAATGTTAAATTTCATATTATTACAAATAAATGTTACAGGAATGTCTTTAATAACCTTTGGGTGGATGCGACTTTGTTTCTTTAAATAATAAAAAAAAATAATTCCTTATACATATGCCAAAAGGGATCATTATATTGATTTATAAAAAAATAATCTTATTTTTAAAATCTCAGACACTATCTGAAGTGATGGAAAAAATACTTCTTGTCAAGCTAAGGAAAGTAAAATTCTTTGATCTTTTACATTATATTCGTTAGCACAGAAACCATTAGAGGTTAACTACTTTTTTATATTATTTTTGACCTTTGGTCCAAACAATATATAAATATTTTCGTGAAGTATGAAGATCTGGAAGAATGGTACGACACTATGCAATGGGGAAGCGAGATGAAAGGAGAGATCGGTTAGTAAAATTTTAATAAGAGCATGAACTAGTAATAATAAATACATTCTTTAAATTTCCAATGAGATGGTTACATCTATGGTGGTTGACAGCGTATATTCCAGAAAAAATAGTCAGAAATCAGATGATGTCATGGCCTAATATTTTCCTTTATCAGTATCTAATACATTGTATCCTGTTAGTTTTTATCAATATAATTATTTTATTCGCTTATTTAATTTAAGTACTTTCGGTTGTTTTAATATTTTACAATTATTTGAAAAACTACAGATTATTCTTAATAAGGTTATTCAAAATATATTACCAATACGTGACGCATGAAATCGTCAGCGTCACAAAATGATTCACATACTAATAAGCTATCAGGTTTGACATTGTAATCATCTCCACTAAATTTTCCGTTCACATATTTGCCAAGAAATCACATAATTCGTCTAGAGATGGTTAACATTGACCCAGGTATTTTTAAAATTGTGGTCTATGACACTTAGAAATGGTGATTTCTCAATCTGTGTTGAATATAGTTTACAAAAAAATGGAACATATGCAATTCCTGTCAAAAGAAGTGTACTAATAATTTTATATATAAATTAATATAATATATACATTATATATATATATATATATATATATATATATATATATATATATATATATATATATATATATATATATATATATATATATATATATTAGAAGTGATTATTTAGACCAAAAAATAATTTATAAATACGTTGTAATTATCGGTAAAGTGGTCTTCCTCAGGAGTAAACTAAAACAATTTGAACATTACAAAAAATGGCGTACAAATACATTTTAAAACACTCACAGAAATTAAAAGCTTTCGCAAATAAAAAATATAATCTAGTCATATGCTAGACTATAACAAAGCTCACATTTTGGCACAGACTGATAACTACAAAAGTAGATTATTTCTTGAGATGTATTACATTAACAAAAATAAAAACACTTTAAATTATAAAACGGACAATGGACAGTTAAGTAACATATATTGTAACATATTGAACAAAATTTATAAATATTCAAAATAGCCAACATTCATCTTAATAACAACTAACCTTAATAATTCATCAAAGAAATATCATTCTTCTAAAGTTTCTTTTATTGTTATTTTTATTTTTACATTTGAAATAATTTTAATTTTTTATCTTATAGCTGTAACGAACGTGCTTAAGACAATTTAATCTTGACATTCAATATTTCGAATACTTCAATGTCAGTTTTTATTTGCAAAATCTTTTAATTTCTGAGTTTTAAAGGTTAGTTTACTCCTGAGGAAGCTATTAAATAAATGGCGAAATATTGAGTATCTCAGAAAAAAAGAAAGATTTTCATTACAGACCACTTTACCCGATAATTCGAACGTATTATATATATATATATATATATATATATATATATATATATATATATATATATATATATATATATATATATATATATATATATATATATAAACCATCAACATGGTGTTACAATCATCTTTATTTAAATTTACAAATCGAGTTAAAAATCTCACTTCAATGAGGCTACCTGTAAATATGAAAAGAAAAAAGTGAAAACACTACCTATACTATGGGACATAGAATACCCATTATAAATTACTAGAACGTGGACCGATTCTAACGCATCAGTATTCTAGAATGTATTGATGATTATAGTCAAAATCACTAGAAATGATTCCGAGCCAAATGAATTTCGAGAAAATATGTTGAAAATAAATAATCATTATCATCATCAACCTGTATGCGTCCAATGTTAAACATAGGTCTCGCTCAGCTCTTTACATCTGTCTCTGTATTGTGCGGCTTGCATCCAAATACTGCTAACACGCTTCAGGTCGTCAGTTCATCTAGTTGGTGAGCGTCATCTATTCCGTATTGCTTCTTGTCTTGGTTTCCACTCTAAAATCGGTTGTTTGATAATCTGGCGATGTGTCCTGCCCAATTCCATTTTAACGACGCGATTTTTTGGATGGCATCTGTTGTTTTTGTTCTACGATGTATTTCTTCGTTTGGGATTCGGTATCTTAGAGAGCCGTCTCAAAAGTCCGAATAGCTATGATGATTGCCGACCTTCGCCGCGGAGATGGCACTTGAAGAAGAAGATCTTAGAGAGACACCCAACATCTGGCGCTTCATAGCTCTCTGAGTCACGCGAATCTGATTAACTACCTTTTTTGTGACCTATGCGACGTGGGAGCTCGCATGTCTGGTTATCTTTGCTCAACCGAGTTTCATGTCCTAAGTACTTATACGATGTAGTCTACACAATATCCCCTTCATCAACAGCAATATTTCGATTTAGCACTAGATTAGTCATTATTTGCGTCTTGTTCATATTAATCTTTACTCCGACCTCCAAGGAAGCGTGATATAATTTTTCAAACATTATTATTGCATCATTCATACGATCGGCTATAAGGACGACGTCATCTGAAAATCTCAAATGACTGAGCTTCTCTCCATTCATGTTGATACTATGCTCGTTCAGATGTGCCTTTTTACATACACAAGTATGTTCTAAAAGCATCCTAAATAGCTTTGGAGAGACGGTGTCTCCTTGCTATATTTGATTATGTTAGTGTAGCGATGATCTATTCGGCATTCTGTCAATGTTTTTAACATTTTCTGATGCCTTATGGTATCGAATGCTTTCCCGTAGTCGACAAATATCAGTGCCAATGGTTTGTTGTATTCTGTAGACTACTCTATCAGGTTCTTTATCACTAAGTGGTCGTTCGTATTGTATTCAGATCTAAATCCAGCTTGTTCTCTAGGCTGGTAAAATTTTAATTTATCGTCCAGTCTGTTTTTGATAATTTTTGTGAGAATTTTAGATATGTGTAAAAGCGAACTAATGTGACGGTAGTTTTTTAGATCTGTTATGTCTCCTTGCTTGTGTAATAAAATAATAAGTGCATTGATCCCATAAGAAGAAGTTTTCTCTTGGTAGATGCGTTCGATGAAAAGCTTAGCTAAAGCCTGGATAATTTTATTTCTACCTGGTTTGATCGCTTCGATTACTACTGCGTCATCGCCAGGGGATTTGTTATTTTTCATTTCTAAAAATGCTGTTTTGATTTCGTATGAAGTTATTTCTGGCATTAATTCTGATCCCTGGTTTGTGATTGTGGGCAGGGATTGATGTTACCTTTCGTCGGTGCTCTCCTTCATTTCACGATAAAAGGTTTCAACAACCTTCAACCAAGGGATTTTGGTTCTATCAGTAGTAATGTTTCCATCTTTGTTTTTTATTTTGTACATATTTTTGTTGCCTATATTGTTCGTATTTCGCCTTAAAACTTTTAAACTTTTGTTTTCTTGAATTATTTTAGTTATTACTCTTGTATTGTTTCCTCTTACGTCGTTTTTTCTTCTTCTTCTTCATTCTTGTACAGTTTGAGAAGTATTTTTCCGTCAACTGTCTTCGTTTACATTCTTTGGTATTTTGGCTTAGTTTTTCTTTATGGATCAGAACGGTCGGGCAGCACTCCCTTTCCATTTCTTTTGAGCCTTTATTATGCCATCATTAGCTTGATCTACATCTTCTATTTCGTCTTGCAAGTCTTGTATACGTCTGGTTAGCGTATCTTCATACAGGTCGTTGTTTTCTGGGGCAATCCATTTTTTTTTTCTTGTTTTTAGGATCATCTTTGTTCTTTCCCATTTGACATTTAATGGTGTCTTAGCTCGGATTAATCTGTGGTCTTCCTATTGAAAATTTGTTAAGTACTTCGATGTCTTTTATTATTTTTTTTTCTGTTTGTTATGATATAATCCATTTCATTTTTAACAGTGCCATCTGGGCTGATCCATGTCATGTATGCTAAGGCTTTTTATCGAAAAAAGAGTTCATCATGAATAAATTTTTCTGATGTAAGAAGTTCAGCAAATTTTACCCTCGTACATTTCTTTTGCCATAGCTATACTTACCCATTGCTACTTCTGCATCGTCTTGTTTAAACCCCATTTTCGCAATAAAGTCGCCCATAATTATTGTATAATATGCTGGTGTGGCATATAAAGCTGTGTCTAGCTCCTCATAAAAAATTTTAATTTCTTTATTCGAGTGCATAGTCATTGGATCGTATGGTAACCTTAAGGTTATATCTTGCATTTAGTTTAACGAGGACGAGATATACACTCCTAGGGCTTATGCTGATAATTTCAATTATATTTTGTCTGTGCTTTCTATGTATAATGAATCCTACTCCACCATTTGAAGTGTCTTCTTCTCACCTCTAAAATGAAATACGTATCCTGATTTAAGAGTAATTTAGGCTTCTCTTCTTCATCTTATTTTACTGAGGCCGACGATGTTCCACTTTATGTTTTTCAGCTCTTGCTTCAGTTCTATTATCTTCTGGTCTGATATAAAAGTTCTAATATTGTATGAAGTACTAGTATTGTATAAGTTCTAGTATTGTATAATGATGGGAATGCCTTGGCTTTGGAGATGCTTTCCCCATGAATGGGAGGCTGGAAAAATCCATGAGCTCGCGTGAGCAGGTGTGCTATTTTTTAAGTAGATCTATCCCCTGCCGGGATCACAGAGAACTATCCACCCTAAATAAATAATACTATGTACCTATTTTCAAAGACTGAAAATGAGATTTAAGAAATACAATCTTTCAAAAATAAGAAGTCACCAGGACATGATAATATTAGATCTAAAATTTTCAAAGAAATAACAAAACAGATTTTAAAACCCTTAACATATATATTAAATACATTCTTAATTTAGGCATTTTTCTAGAATAAAAACTGGAACTGTTAAACCACTATTCAACTCTGGTGAAGAAATATATTCTTAGAAAAAAAGGCATGTCACCATAATCTTAAACATAGGTAAAATAATACAAAAAATAGCTAAGATAAGACTTACTGTTTCAATTTTTTACATTACCATCAATCTCATGTCACAAGAAATGCTTCTACGGACGGCTAGGTGGCAATTTATAGCCGAATTTGTGTAGTTTTGCAAAACGTACTTATGCAAAAGAAAAAAGCAGTTTTAAAGAGATTTTGAAGATTAAACTCTAATAATGGGAATTCCACAGCGGCTGGTCAAAGTAATAAATTTTACAAGAATCATAAAAAGTGGCAAAAGTCACGCAACGTTCATTTTTTTTTAACAGTTTTATAGAAACTGACTTCATTTACGGCAAACTGCAAAAAAATAGTACGAAAGCTGTACTCTTCCTCTTTAAAACTTATTTTACTATTTGCCGATAGGACATTTTGATCAAAAAGTATCGAATTTTTACCGTCGAGTTGATGATTGATGACGCAATACTACTCTCTCAAAGTGAAGATGATTTACAACGTATACTGCACCAATTTAATATAACCGCCAGAAAGTTTAACATGTTAATTTCCCCAAAAAAGACCAAATTCATGGTTACAATAGCAAATTTACTAAGATGTAAATTGGAGCTGGAAGGTCAGATAATAGAACAAGTGATGGAGTTTTAATATGTAGGCATCACATTATCTAGCTACGGAAAGCTCGAAGCGGAAGTGGAAGATTAAGTGAATAGAGCAAACCGAGCCGCAGGCTGCCTAAATGAAACATTATGAAGAAATAAAAATATTGGGAATGAAACGAAAGGCAGAATTTACAAAACAGTTATCAGACCAATAATGACATACGCGGCAGAAACAAGACCTGACACAGAGAGGACAAAAAGGATGTTAGAAACAGCAGAGATGAAAACACTTGGAAAAATTGATGGTAAGACACTATGGGACAGAGCTAGAAGTACAGATATACGACGTAGATACAAGGTGGAAAACATCAAGAACTGGTTAAGAAATAGAAGAGTAGACTGGAACGATCATGTAAGCCGAATGACAACAAATAGAGTAGTAAAGACTGCAACAGACGGTTCCCCAATAGGAAGACCACGAAAATTCGGGGAAGATTCGGGCGTATAACAAATTTAAAATCGTCGGTTGCTTCAAGCACTGTTTCTGAGCGAACAGTTCATTCTGCAAAAAAAGTGATAATAAACAGTTTTGTTCAAAATTATCTCAGCTACACGTTTTGTTTAAAACACTTTTTTTCTACGGCATAGAAATTCTTGGTAAATCTATGTTTTCTGTTTTCCCCCTACGAAGGTGGAAGCCCGGGGGTAGGAGTGACAAACTGTTTTGGAAAATGATTTTATTATTTATTAGTAATTATAAGAACTTTTTTGCTAATATATCGCTATTGCTACGTAAGTCTTATAGTTCAAAGTAAAATTTTTATTGTAATGCCGTATAAATACAATATGGCATCACTCTATTAGTGGTACCTTCAATAAAGATTCATTCATTAACCTTCCGATAGACTCGCGTATGTGGTTGTTTTTGTAAATTTGAGGGAGTGGAGCAATTTTTCTCGGAAATGGCGAAAAACTTAATTATACCATTACAATGACAAATTTAATATAAATTTTTTATTTTTAAGCTACCGAAATTAAATTTATGTTAAAATTTAACTTAGTTGAAGTTCTTGAATACCTTATTACAACAGAAATATTGAAATTACTTAAAAATATTGATTTCTTGTTATTAAGAATAGCTTTATGAAGATTTAAATAAATATTACATAATAACACTATTTTCAATTATTGCTTAAATATTGTATATGCGCGACCGTTCTAGTTACTTTGGTGGGCGCGCCTATCGGAAGGTCAATGACAAACAAAAAATAAAAAATGACAAACAGCATAATTTACAGAGCCAAAGAAGAACCTTTATTTCAGACCAAGGTTATAGATTAATTTGGACTAAATATTTTTTACCTTTATATGTGTGTATTGGAGCTTGGTTAATCGTAAAATAACTCGTTGATTTTCCGACAGAAATGGATTCACGATCGCCTTGATCCTCATGGCCTTCAAATAACCTAATATGTGTTTAACTATATTTGCTTATATTTTATTCTAATTAAGAACCTCTTACACTAATTTGAGGTTGTTTTTTATTACGGTCTGTTTGAAAAAAGTGTGTAAGCACTTCACATTAGCAAGTCTCCCACAAAAGACACTGCTTTTACTGTACAGTCTCCCCAACACAAAAAGGCCAAAACAAAATACAATTTAGTAGTTAATTATGTTGATTAAATTTTCGAAGAGACTTTGCCCTTTTGCTTTTCGTAGTTTTTCGTTTGTATCATCTTGGAAGTGAACCCGAACGTTGTAATTTATTACCGGTTTTCGTTCTTCAGATTTTCAACCCTACTTATCGGGATTAACTAATGAAAAGCATGATTTATAAAACAAGGAAGTGATTTAATAACAAGCTCTATTATGCAAATTTTCCTAGAAAGAAACGTCAAAAAGGATAGCTTTTAAGAACATTTTATCGTTTAGTGATTTAAAATATATTTAGTACAAAATATTTAAAGTTATTATTATAGTTTCTGTATTTTGACCGAGAATTTTCATGAAATCTTACGCTGTTAATATGCAAGGTTTCTTTAAAAAAAATAGCATTACCGGTTGGTTTAATCTTAATAATGACAAGCATATATATTATTCTTATTATTTACTTGCCAACTTTATTACATAAAATATTTATAATAACGAACTTTTTATTTTTGGTTTTTTTCAACTTCAACTTTATTTTAGAGGGTAGCAGCTGAAAAAAGACAAAATCCAGTTTTATCTTGTCCGGGAAAAAACAAAACCCGTTTAAAAACAAAAACTACTGACTTACCTGACGACAATAAAATGGTAATTCGAGATACAATATATAATACGTACCAGGGTAGTAATTAAACCAACTTTTTGTTGAGAAATACGAGTAGGTCTTAACATGTTATA
This sequence comes from Diabrotica undecimpunctata, assembly GCF_040954645.1. Taxonomy (NCBI): domain Eukaryota; kingdom Metazoa; phylum Arthropoda; class Insecta; order Coleoptera; family Chrysomelidae; genus Diabrotica; species Diabrotica undecimpunctata. The sequence goes on along the minus strand of NC_092806.1, from coordinate 116,664,671 downwards.
GTAATATGTTTAAATAAATAACTTTTTAGAGAAACATGTAATCCGTGAAGCGATGATTAATGAGCTGCAGACTAAAGAAATTGTTTCTACAGATAAAACATCCTGGAGACGAATATCAAAAGATTTGGGCTTTAAATTTAAAACAGATTATCATCGAAGAGCTTTAAATAAAAGAACTGATATCGCAGCACAACGAGCGATTTTCTTACGTAAATACATGGAAAAAAGAAATAGTACATATCCACGGGAAGTTGTACTTTTAGACGAAACGTGGATTTTTTTTTGTGGGAAATAAAATGATGTCGAGGCAGGATGACAACAGCAGAAGTGTACCTAAATCAGACGGTTATGAAGTAAAAAGATTTATTGTGGTTCATGCCGGTTCAGCAAAAGGTTATATTTCAGACGCTAGTTTGTTATTTTGTTTTGTTTTGTTTACAATATTTACTAAATGGATAAGTATACAATTACTTCCTAATTTAGTACACCCATCTTTAATTGACATGGACAACGCACCCTCCTGTAGTGAAATCGTGAATAAACAACCTTCCGCTAAATAGTTAATATCAGACATTATAGACTGGTTGCAAAAATACGATGTCAATTTCGATGAACATCAGTTGAAACCAGAATTGATACAATTTTCCAAGATAAATCGTTTACGTTGAAACATCCTAACAATAAACATTAAGTTGTGCATACGCAAGGATTGCTATTTTTTGGAGTATCATTATACATTAACCTTTTTAAACCTTCATATATGCTTTTAAGAATAATATTGCACTCCCTTATCTCCAATCTTAAGTAAATATCTTCAATAAGATTTCAGGTCTCACTTACATAAAGGAGAATAAGTTAGGTAACTGGTGGTGATATACTTTTCGACCTTAGTATCTCGTTGAGATACCACCGATCTTAATACCTTTGATCATGATTGTTCTTTGACCTTCATTTTATGATTTTTTGTCTTTCTTCATTTGTGTTTGTTAGCGTTACTCTAATATAGCGATTATAGCGATATATTGATCATTTTCTCTCTTCTCCATACTTCATTTTCTCTCGTTTATTTCAAATTTATACTCCCAGGTCTTTTCTTCTAGGCTACTAAAAAATTAACTTAATTCCGCTTATCTTTTCTTATAAGGAGAAGATCGGCGGCATATATTACACACATTGATATTTGTGATATAATATTAAGCATTTATTGTAAATGATTGCCCTTAATAACATTAAAAAACACAGTAAGCTATATATAGCTTACTATATTATAGCTACATATATATATTACCTTACGGAAGGTCTCCATTAATGTTAGATTTATTGGGAAGATGATATTTAGTAGGTCTTGTTGGTTTCTTCATGAAACCAAAAAAATATTCTAGTGTTTATAAACTGTTTATTTAATTATTTAATCATAGGCTTGCATAGGCATTAAACAATATGTTTAATAAATTAAATTCATGTGAACTAGCCAAAATCTGCTCCGATCCGTTTGTGAAAAAGCCAACTTGGCGTTTGCTTAAATTATTTCCTACTTTGATTTTGATTCTATTTTTAATTGATATAGTAAGCACATTATACTTGTAATGCTATTCCCTGTAGTTATTATGCCCTAATGTCTTTTTTTGTAAGTTGGGTGCAGGATTGCTGTTTTCTACTGTTTGGAGTACTTGTTCAGGCATCAACATTGTTGTTTCTCCTTCCAACCTTTCGCCACCCTCTTTTAGAAATTGGGCTATGATAACATTTTCGCCGGGCACCATGTCATTTATTATTATATCTTTAATTCTTTTTTGATGGCTTTACTATTATTTATATTATTATTTATTATTTTATTTTTGTTTATTTTTTCTTCATCTAATGATCGTATTTGTAGGTATAAAACTTGTTCTTTTATGAATAGACCCTCTTCTTTTTGTTGTGCAAATGTTTCTTTATTCTGTATATTGGTTATATTTATATTATCTATTTTCACATTATTTCGGTCACCAATTGCTCTTTTCGAATCATCATGTTTGTCCCGTCATAGAGCCAGGTTAACTGTTTCTTGTATCTTTTTTTGTATGTTCCGTCTGTTTTCTGTATTATTTGGTTTTGCCTGGTTTATTATTTTCTCTTCTAGATTTTTTAAAATATTTTCTGAATTTCATTATTTTGAATAAATATAACGACTTTTTTTCAAAAAGTGGTCAACATTTCCATCTGTTTTCTTACCTATAGCCTCGGTATTGTTAATTGGAAAGTATGCCTAAATTCATTCTCTAAATCTAATCAAAATCAAATAAAAACTACATATCGTTACCATATATTAATGTATTCTCTGGAACAAATGTCGAAAATTTTGGCAAAATATGATATCAATTTTGGATAAAAATCAATCGGATGTTATTTATAAGATAAATTGTAAATACTGAAATTCAACATTTATTGGGCAAACAGACCAATATCTACATAGAAGGGTTATTACACACGAACATAGTGAACAAAACAACTAATTAAACACTACAACCTTAACCAAACAATCTCTAGAAAAAAGACATTCTTTTGATTTTGAAATCAAAGATTACAGATTTTGGAACAAGAACAAAACTACAACAAAAGATGGATAGATATTAGAGTTGATTCATATAAAAAAGGTCAAAATTTTATCAATAATAAGATTGATACCAAAGATCTTTCCAATATGTATCATAATTTAATAAATTGAGTTGTTTTTTAAATGCCCGATTAATAGATATGTGTTTAAAATTCAACCCTGAACCACTTGAACTACCTGCCAGATGTATTTACGATTAGATACCACTTTTTCATGCCATGTTGAACAATCAAAGTGTACAGACATAAAATATAATTGTATATTATGTAATGTTTAAATAATTAAAGCGCTTATTGAAAATGACAAAGAGCCGAAACGTTTAAGCAATAATTAAGTGTTTTATTTATAAATGCATAATTAAAAATTCATTGTCAAAATTTTCTAGAACCAAAGATTTCTGTCTCCTACTCCGTCGTAGGTGATAGGCAATACTCAGTAAAAAACAAAAGAACTAAAATTAAGCCACCCATTTAAATTTTTCTCTTTTTTCTTATTATTTCTTCTTCTTTATCTAAATATTTATTGAAAGATAGACATCAAACATTACTAATTTTGAAAAGACTGATATGTTTTTGTACACAACAATTATTTTACTTTTGAATCAACTTTTACTCAACATTGGTATGTCAAGTATTTAGTTTGCAAGGTTTCTAGTAGTTTTCATGGTATTTATTTAAATATTAAAATAGATAAAACAAATCTCAATTTTAAAGTGTAATCCTTGTTCTCTTTAAGATTCATTTATACATTTTCCCTAAAAAATGTGAAATAAATTACGATGAAATAAAATTGTCATTGCTGTAAAGCATGAAAGGGGGAAATCGAGGTTGATATGTACAATAGAATATCAAAAGGCAAAACTAGCCCCTCGTTTAACCCGAGGTAACGCTGAGTTGTGCTTAAGCCAAACAATGTGGTCACAAAGGCGTAACTCGGTAACATAGGGCCCATCTGTTAGGTATTAACGCACTATATGTATTGATAATAAGGTGCTACAATAAAACCGACAATTTTTCAGTAAAGTATTATTTTTATTGTTTTTATTGGTTTAAAAAGTATACTAACATATGAGTTTGGAAACTGAATAAGGAAAACCAAAGACAGCATAAGGGTAACAGGAATATAATTTCTAAGAAGAAATTTTGTAGATTCACAAGTTGGAGCAAAATAAAATCAATACAATTAAAAAAAAAACGTATATAAAATATGCTGATGATATTGTCATATATTCACAGAAGAAAACGTACATTGAATGTATTACTGAACTTAAACATATAATGTACAACTTTAATAGCTGGATTTTGTTAAATGGCTTCACTATTTCGTACCAAAATTGTGCTGTAGTATTTTTTTCTAGAAAACACCCTATTAAAGATGATACTGTATCCTTACAAGGCAATGTCATAACAATTGTTTCGGAATTTAATTACCTTGGTGTAATACTTGACAGAAAACTGATTTGTACTCAACATATTAACTACACAAGTAGTCTTTGCGAAAAAGGTATTAATTTATAGTTAAAATGGTGTGTAAGAGATCGTGGGTACAGATCAAAATATAGCATTGAATTTTTATCAAGCCTATATAAGATCTATTACAGATTACAGCTGTTTGGTATATGGGTCAGCCAGTTTAACTAATTTACGTAAACTTGATGGAATCCAATTTAAAGATTTGAAAATTATGTTGGATTTGATGAAAAGTACTCCAAATAAAGCCACTGAAAACTGGTTCTAGCCTTGAAAACACACTCTTATTAGGCAGAAAATATCTGGTATGTAAATACTTCCTAATCCAACATTATCGGCGCACCTATAATGCTAAAATAATTATTCGATTATATACAGCTGATTTAACAACTACATTTGTTCAATTTTGCCATAATACTCTCAAGGAGATCTTAAGTAACTATTCAGATTCATAAAGTCATAATTAACAACAATGTATTTATATTTTTCAATATTTACTAAAATTATCGGCTTTATCATACAATGTTAACTTCATATGGGTTAAGGGACATTCAAACATATTGGATAATATTATTGCCCAATTATAATAATAAAAATCCACTAAAGCACCCACATATATTGATTGAAAAATTTAACATATGTGATCTCCTTGCATATGCAAAACAGCATATTAAATTTAAATGGGATAGACGTTGGATAAAGGCACTAATGTGTTTAAATTACAACCAACAGTGGCTGCCAACTAGTGTTGCCCAAATGCAAGAACAAGTCGAGACTTAGACAGTCTTGGTCTTGGTCTTGCGCCAATACACCTGGTCTGGGTCTTGGTCTTGGTATTTCACTCCCGGTCTTGGTCTTGGTCTTGGTCTTGCAGCAAGAGTCTTGCAAGTCTTGCAGTTACCCATTAGCCTATTGCTATTTATTAAACGTTACTAGGGGAGTTTGAAGCCACGATCTAAGCGATCCATGCCTATGCTCTTACTAACCCAGCTATCTACCATGCCCCACGAAAGTAAATCAAACATGGTTAAAACACAAAAAAACCAAATTAATGACATAAACTTTACTGTATTTTAAAGAACATTTTCTGTCTAGAAAGGTATTGATAGACCTCCACCATATATAAAATGGAAATCTTAAAAAAGATTGGTACGTGGCAAAAATCCACATACAGGTATCAGGGCCACATATTCTTTAGGTGATAAGATAACAAACTATAATCCACTTATTAAAGCAACATAAATGTTGTTAACAATCTTAGCTCTACTTTTATATAAAAAAATAACTTGAAAAAATAAAGAATAGGTAAGAAAGCAATGATAATCAAAAGAAGGTATTTTAAATTAAGGAGATATCTACTCAATAAATACATTAATTTACCAAAATAAAGTAGTAGGAACATATTTTTAGGAACCAGAATTTTGGTTTTTCAGGAAGAAATAATATTTGTAATTCTTTTTTGTGAAAAGATATTAGATGCTTTCTTAAACCTGAAGTGTTCCTTTTTGTCATTTTCATTTTAACCTTTCTATGTAGGCACAATTTAAACAAAGCAATTTGGGATGCATTATTTCGAAAATCTCATCAAATTTGCTTCTAGGTCTTTTAGATCTATAATTCCAACGCTCACTACTCCGACTAAAACTATTTGAATCTTTGTCCCCCATGTCAAATTGTAAACTTGTCAAATGAAGTTTAGTGATGTCGAAAAAGTAACTACTACTATAAATGTTCGTTACTATTCAATACACTAACTATGTAATAACAAACCGAGAATTATATATCGTTACTTTTATTCTAAATATTTCGGTATTTTGTTTACACGGTAAGTGACATTATCTGTTATTAATAAACATTTGAATATTAGTCGCGCTCTTTCAGCAAATTTGGTTTAACCGAATGATCTCATTGCACACTCAGCAGAAACAATGTTTAGTCTTAGGCCGATAAGATTTGTTTATTTAGATTTCTCCTAACTAAATTATAATGGGAAAAAAATTGGAATTATTAAGTGGGTGTCCGTAATAATAAGTGTTATATTTTTTATTAGCTACGGTGACATAATTTTAAAAAATTTCGATACAATATTACTGTCGGCGTGCGAAGAAGTCGTATGCTGGAAAAGAATGTACAAAATATTTTATTTTTACATTGTAATTATGACCTCTGAGCACGTGTCAAATGTGTTGTTTTTAATGAATATTTTGATTGATGATTTTGATGTATGTTTATGGAATTGTTCGTAATGCGCATACGTCCAGTTTTTCAAATTTTTATTACATATTTTTTGCGTCTCATAGAGTCTTTAAGCATATACCCGAACTACTATACTCGCTAAAAGCACACTCAGTCCTAACTGCAAGACGCTAGAGTCTCGCAGGCTTAGTCTTGTTCTTGCTTCAATCTTGCAGGGTCAGTCTTGGTCTTGGTCTTGCTAAAATTAGGCGGCCTTGGTCTTGGTCTTGGTCTTGGTTTTGCGAAAACGCAAGAACAAGACCAAGACTGCAAGACCAAGACCGATTTTGGGCAACACTACCCAACCAATTTTACAAAGTTGTTGCACTAAGTAGAAATACAGTGTCGACCATGCTAAGATTAAAAAAAGATCAATGATGTTTTCCGAAGCATCTACACAAAATCGGAGTTTTCCCAACAGACAGACAGTGAGTGTGGGACTACTATGGCTACTCCAAATCATATATTCTTAAACTGTCCCTTACATGTCAATACAAGTACGTGGCTCCTTCAACAATTGCTGAAAGCAGGGATAAAGACGCCATTAAACTTAAATGTACTATTAAGTGAAGATAATATAAATTTTTTTAAATTGATTATGGTAATTCTGCAAAAAATTAAATTAAAGGTGTGAATGAAAAATTTGATCGTTTGAATGGATATTTTCTTTGTATGTGTACCTATTTGTTGCATACCTATCTAACCATGGTTTATGTCTTGTGTGTTATGATGAAGTAGCTCTGATGAACCCCTGAGTGTAAAAAGCGTCCTCCCTGTACAATTCTGAATGAATGAATACTAATATTTGTATGTAATTGCGTGGCGCTAAAATATAAAAGAAAAACGTAATACATATGAACTCGAATATGGTATAATCGATTATGTAGAGAAAAAAGCCTACTTTAGTCAAAATATGTTAAAATATAGGAATAATATTGCTGGATCAACAAAATTACCAAATAGAGTTTAATCGAAGGAAGAAATAAAAAAAGATTCAGAGCTAATGGATTAAGAAAATTAACTGGATAGAAAAAGCAAGAGAGAAAGGTTGCGAAGAGGAATACAGTGAAAACTGTAAAAATGTTTAGTAATAATAGTATTTTATATGTAGTATAATAGAATATATATGTACAGAGAACGGCTAAATTATGGAATATTATCATTATTTCGAGAACCGTCGAGTTTTGAGGGAAATCCCGAAACAGGTCGATTTTTGTTATAAAATACCCATCTTATAACGTACATGGAGTAGGGATGACGTCACCGGTGTGGGTGTAGTGACATAACCGTTAATTTTTTTAAATAGAAATTTTTATAATACGACACCTCATTTGAAGGAGAATTTAATTCTCTATTTAACGACATTACATTTTTAACTAAAATATTTTTTTAAAGGTACAAAAACAATTTTTTTTTTAATTTAAATTCAACTAAATTACAAGTAATGATTTAATTAATAATGTACTTTAAAGTAACCAAATTATGCACAATAATTATTTTAAATTAAATGTTCGAAATGCCATCCATCGGTTTCTTGACAATATGCGAATCTACGGACACATTCATCAAGTACATTGCGGATGACTTCTGGAGTAATTATACTCATTTCATGCCTAATTATATCTTTCAAGTACTGTAAGTTTTGAGGTCTATTGACATAAACTTTTGATTTTATGTAACCCCACAGGAAAAAGTCTAGAGGTGTTAGATCTGGCGACCTTGCTGGCCACTCTATAAAACCTCCATGGGAAGATCCACCTCCTGGGAAAGTAATGATTTAAAAATTGACGTACTTCACGTGCGTAATGCGAAAGGGCTCCATCTTATTGAAACCAGATATTTAAACTAGGTAAATTTGGATTATTGGCATTTAGATACATGTTAGCAAGAACAGGTATAAGTTAATTTCTCAAAAAAGTTAAATAACGTTCTCCTGTTAGATTTTCTTCAAAGAAAAAAGGGCCAATGATTCTGTCATTAATGATCCCTTCCCATACATTTACTTTCTGAGGATATTGCGTGTGTGACTCACTCAGTCATCCATTTACGTCAATAAATATTACAGTAACTATGCCACTATCACTTGCTTGAATTAACATTTGACAAAAAGTTTTAGTGTTGATGAGATAACTTTTTGTGTCCATTATTATTTTTACTTATTTTTGCTTTTTTAAGTATTTACTTCAGAAAGTCATGGCAGGAACCGATGGATGGCATTTTGAACATTTAATTTAAAATAATGGTTATGCATAATTTGGTTACTTTAAAGTACATTATGAATTAAATCATTAGTTGTAGATTTAATTGAATTTAAATTTAAAAAAATTGTTTTTGTACCCTCAAAAAAATATTTTAGTTAACAATCTAATCTCGTTAAATAGAGAATTAAACTCTCCTTCAAATGATGTGTCGCATTATACCAATTTCTATTTAAAAAAATTACAGTTATGTCACTACACCCACACCGGTGACGTCATCCCTACTCCATGTACGTTATAAGATGGGTATTTTATAACAAAAATCGCCCTGTTTCGGGATTTCCCTTAAAACTCGACGGTTCTTGAAATAATGATAATATTCCATAATTTAGCCGTTCACTGTATAATGTTTGTTGTTCTAAGAAAACAAATATAACTTAATTATTAAAGAAATCCTGTTTCCAACGAAACAAAAATAAAATATGTTTTTATTATTATTTTAAAACGACAACGACACCTCAAATAAAGTAATTCCATTTTTACAAATTTGAAGAATTCCCATTCTATATTAATTACATTCTTAGTTCGGTTTATATTTGCTTGACGTTTGCAATATTTGTTCAATTATAACAAATACCTGAATTTGTTTGAAAATAACTGTGACCTATTCTATTTATTAATTTTATTTTGGCAACCTGTATCGCAATCGAGTAGAATTTGAGTGTCAGGTTATTTTTGACTGTTTTCACAAACTTCGAACATGTTGGAAATAGACTATTAAATATACAATTATTAACATTGAACATTCTGAAACAATTTTCTCGTGTACATAGTAAATGTCGTTCGATTTTATAAAAGTGACAGCTTCAACACAATTAGATCATTACTTAAATAAATTTAGGTACAACTTTAAAATTAATCTCTACAAAATCCAAAGAGTAACAAAAATAGCTGTAGTACAAAGTAATTACAATTTAAAAAATTGCAGTTTCAATGAAATTTTATCAAAATGGTTGTCCAAAAGAAATTGTACCAACACTAGATAACCAAGATAACCATTGTGGACTCAAATTTGTTTAAATCATTTATAGAAATTGCTTTAATTCTTGTAAACTTTCTATATGGAACTCGACATCCCTTTATTAGGAGCCCACGAAACAAGGTTGGTCAAAGAACGTACAATACAATTCTCAAAATGATCAGATATATTACTCTGGGACGAACGATAAGTCAAATAAGAACGGCGTAGCGAATATTATATTATAATAGATAAATCGCTTGCAAAATCTGTAAGAAAAGTTGTCGCACTATCAGATCGACGTAATGCTAATAAAATTAGCTGCATTCGCAGTATATGTAAGTAAATAGTTATTTATTGTACACGACGATAAAATTGTACTTTGTGCTCGAGAAGATAATGCGATTTTATCGTCGTGTGCAATACAACATTTTTTTCTATAGCAAGACTTCAGGTGAAAAATAGAATTTCAAAGAAAATTGTAATTTTTATCACAAAAATCGCAATTGTGTTGCTCCGTTGCTAGGGATATGAATTACTCTGTCAACAAATGTTACGTTTTGGTTTTTGCGGTGAATATTGTTGCGTTTTGTGTACAAAGTGAATAAATACGAAATGGAGGGAAAAGAATTGACACAAGAAAAGAAAACTTGCCATCAGATGTAGAAAATGCAGCGTTGGAAGTAGAAAGTTTATTGTTGCCACAAAAATCTAGGATGATGTATGAGAAAGAATACCAGTCTTTTAAAAGGTGGAAAAGTATTAAGAATATCAATGGCGTAAGTGAAAAAATACTTCTGGCGTATTGTTCTGAAAAGTCGAAGAAAGCGATGCCATCGTCATTATGGTCGTATTATTCAATGCTGAAGCGTACGTTGTTGGTAAATGAAAATTGTGACATTTCTAAATTCAGCAAGTTAACCACCTTACTAAAAAATCTGAGTGGTGGATACAAAGCTGTTAGCCATTACTTTTGTTTTATTTGTGTTTATATTTAGTCCCAAGCTATCTCCCTTTCTGGTTATGACATTCAAAAGTCGTTGTAAACCCTCAGCACTGTCAGCAATAATGACGGTGTCGTCTGCGTATCTTAAGTTGTTTACGTATTCTCCGTTGATTTTTATTCCTTCTTCAATATTTTCGAGGGCATTTTGAAAGATCTTTTCGGTATATATATTGAATAACACTGGAGAAAGTACACAGCCCTGACGAACTCCTCGTTTTATTGACAATTCTGCTGTCAGACGATTGTCTATTTTGATCGACGCCATTTGATCCCAATATAGTTTTTTAATAAGTGCTACAGTGTTATGGTCTATACCATGTTGTGTTAGGGTTTCTATGAGTTCTGTGTGTTTTACTCGATCAAACGCTTTTTCGTAGTCGCCGATAAAACAGAGAAACATGTCTTTTCGCTGATCTCGGCATTTTTGTAGTAATATCTGGAGGCCAAATAATGCCTCCGTTGTACCAAGCCCCATACAAAATCCAAATTGATTGTCGCTCAGGTTTCTTTCGCATTCTCAGTAGATTCGTTGATGTACAATTTTGAGTACAATTTTCAGAAAATGGCTCATCAGGCTAATTAATCTGAACTGTAAGCATCTATTTGCTTTATTTTTCTTGGGTATAGGTATAAATGTCGATCTAAGCCAGTCTTCTGGGAAGATTCCAGTGGTATATATTTTGTTAAATAATAGTGTTAACGTCTGAAGATTTTCTTCATTGATAAGCTTTATCATCTCTACGTATAATTCATCTGAACTTGAGGTTTTTCATGGCTTTGCCGTATTGATTTTTTTTGTAACTTCCGATGTTAATATATCAAGTATTGTTTCTTGTACTATATTCATTTGTGGTTCTGTTCTCTCGTCATCAAACAGATCTGTGATGTATTTTTCCCAGATATCTTCTATATTTTCTTAACTAGATACTATTTGGTTGTTATCATCTACTAAAGTTATTGTAGTGATTTTTTTCTTCATGTTTGTGACTTCCTTAATCTTTTTGTATGCATTAAAGTAGTCATGCTTTTTTAGTAAATCTCCGAGTTCCTCACAGTTGCTGCTCATGCATTCTTCTTTGGCTTTCCTGATTTTGTTTCGGATGATTTTCTGGGTTTGTTTATATTTTTCTTCATTGCGATTTTTGTAAGATCTCCTTATGTCCATCAGTTCTAGGACTTCGTCTGTCATCCATGTATTCTTTGTTTTTCTGATGTTGTCTTGTAGTTGTTCTCTTTGTATAGTTGTGATTGTTGTTTTGAAGGTGCGCCAAATACTTTCAATTGTTTCTTTTGCTTCTGCGGGTGCTTCATTGAACTTTTCTTTGAGTGTATCATTGAGTGTTTTCTCTATTTCTGCCTGTACTATTGGATCTTTAGGTTTTTCGAGGCTAGGTTTTATCTTCTCTCTGTATTTGATTTTCTTTAGTTTAATTGAAATTTTATCAACAACAGGATTGTGGTTGGAACCGATGTCCGCTCCGGGATATGTTTTAATTCCCTTGATTTCATTTCTATAACGTTTGTCAATTAATATATAATCATCTGGTTTCTTATTATGCGGTTTTGATTATCGCCAGGTGCTTTCCATGTATATAATCTTCTTTTTGGTTGTTTAAACCAGGTGTTTGCGATCTTAGATTTTCTTCTTGGCAAAATTGGACCAGTAATTCTCCTCTATCATTTCTTTGGCCCAAACCAAAGTTACCTACTACGTCTTCGGTCCGCCCTTCACCTACTTTGGCATTAAAATCTCCCATAATATTGTTTACAGCATTTTTCTTTGTGATCTTTATTAGCTGTTTGATCTCTTGATAGAATTCTCGTACTTCTCTTTCTGGTTTTGCTGCTGTAGGAGCATATACTTGAATAAAGTTAATATTACGAGGAGTGGTATGAATTTACAGCATAGCTACTCTATCAGATATAGGTATAAAGTTCTTTATACATTTACTGCTTTTTTGGTCAACTATAAATGCCACTCCGTTATAATGATGAGGATCGTCATTACCAACATAGTATATTACATGGTTATCGATGTTTGTCTGTCCCGATCCAGGCCATCTAACTTCACTGTCTCCGAGAATGTTGACTCCCATTCTTTTCATTTCTCTCACGATGTTATGAGATTTTCCTGACATAAAGAGAGATTTTGCATACCAGGTTCCAATTCTTAACTTGTAATTTTTGTTTTCCACTTTTGGGTGGTTCCAAGCATTTTTCGTGGGGATGCTTAGCACCCCTTGACCATCTAAGGTCTGCCAGGGACTAGGGGCCTTTTGTTTTCCGTAACTTGCCATAGTTATAATATCTTGAGAATATTTAGTGTGTTGGTTTCTCCTTGCCTTACACACCGCAGGATTATAACCGATTAAACCAAAAGATGATTTATTAAAATATATTATTTAAAAGTCAAAGTTTTAGTTCTACATTTTTTAAAATTATATGTACATACAACCAAATATGAATATACAAAACCATCAGCATAATTTATTCATTTACGTTCTTAAATAATCATAAATCCCTTCTGTCTACTAAACATACACAGCTTGCACAAACGATTGAACACAAAAAATACACTAAGTCATAATCCTCCCCTACAATCCTGTTATAAAAGACCTGCTAGGTCATAGTGACACGCTAACATGTGTTACCGATAAAACTGAATTTAATTTACTTCTCGATCTCTAGTTCGGTTTATACATGTTAACACTTGTTCTTTGTATCTTTTAGTGTCCATTTAAGTGTGCTGCGCTTATTAAATCACCCCTTGTAAGTTAATGTATTTATCACCCTTGATGCCTGACAGGGATGGTAATTTTTTATGTTGAAGGTTTATTGTTGTGTTTTACATTCGGGAACAAATCATAAAATATATTTATTTAATTAGGGAGATATATGAAAGAATCTTCTTTAATGAAAAAAATTAAAGATAGCATTACGAAGTAGTCATCACGAAAGGATATTAATATAAATATCTAAAGATGGCGAATAAAAATAAATGGTATATAAAATAATGGAAATAGATAATAGTGTGTAGCACATAAATAAGATCGAATATTCTTAAGATTACAACAGTAATATACTATTCCAAAAGTTTGTCATATTATTCACAGTTATAAAAGATATTCATCTTAGTCAATGATATAAAAGAGTTCATCAAAAGTGGCTCGACAATCCATTGTGGATCTTGGCCTGCCAGAAGTCGCCACTCCTGTCGATTCCTTGCAACTTCCCTCCATCTTCTGACTCTTAGAATATGTAGGTCTTCATCCACATCATTAATCCATCTCTTTCGTGGTCGTCCTCTACTTCTTGTGCCCTCTGGTTTTAAAAATGTTAATCTCTTCGTGTATTGGATCTGATATCCCAGCAATGTGTCCAATCCACCTAGGTCTCTGCACTTTAACGAATTTCACAATATCTGGATCGGTGTATAACTGATATAGTTCAAAGTTATATCTTCGACGCCATAGCCCATTTTAATTTACGGCCCCAAAAATTGTTGTAAGAATTTTTCTCTCTCTGTCTCCGATTTTAATTTATGGGGTCTGTTTTACACTATCTGATGAGTTGGTATTTTTTTATTTTTATGTTTAGTTAGAAAGTATTCTGTTTCCAACAAGTGCAGCGTGTGTGAGGTGTTGTGATTGATATTTAGAGATTTAGACTACGTTTTGAGTTTAATAGAAGAGTTTTGAAGAATTAAATAATGAAGTAAGCATTACTTTGTTTTTAATTTATTAGTTAGAAATATATTATTAATTTTGTTGGGAATAAGCCACAATTTTACTTTAAATTAGGTTTATTTTAAATAAATAAATAAAAAATAAACTTATTATAAAGTAAAATTGTGGCGTATTCTCAAAAAAGTGGAACAGTAGGCGGTAGTGTAGACTAGCGCGGAGCATCATACTGTTTTCTGTATTTTTTAAATTTAAATAATATTTAAATATAAATTTAGTTAGTTAGTTAGTTAGTTAGAATTCTCAAACCGACTTCTTTTTCTTAAACGTGGCATTTTACAATCTAAAATATGCAAAAAAAAGTTACTTCCGGTTTTACTTCCGTTTTTTATTTAAGAGGGGCGGAGTCTAACAATCATATTGTTTCCGTTTCCTAATGTAAATCTTTCTGAAAATCCTAAAAAACTACTGTATCGATTTTCAATTTAAAAAAAAATGGCGTCGATACAGTTTATTTTTAGGATTTTTGGAACATTTACACCATGCGACAGAAACGATGGATCGTTAGACTCCGCCCCTCTTAAATATCAGCAAAACTTACATCAAAACTCGATGTCGAGTTGGTCCGCTAGTAAGCATTATTAGTTTATGGATTGCTACAAAAAGTTTATCACCACCTTTTTTTATACATTTCCGAATAGATCTCATAAAGAGGTATATAACTAAGAAACAATATTAAAATTGTATATTACTCAAGGAGCTTATAACAATAAGAACCACCTGTTATGTTACTAAGTAATGGTCCGTGCTATTCTAAAACTATAAATAAGCGACCAACAAATACCTAGATTACAATACAAAAATACAAGCAATTGGACTTGGTAAGTACTAGGTTTTCATCCACGTGAACGGAGGTAAAACCGGAAGTCGATATTTGAACACTTCGTGTAACATTACGTCGATTGTTATAAGATTTGTTCTCGTCTTGTTAAGGCGCATCGAGTAATATAACACTTATACTATTTCGACGACGTTAAAACAGTACTTCAGATTGCAACTCTGAAACCGGAAGCCTGGATCAAATTTCTCCCCTTTAATACCATATTTGGGTTACAGTCTTTCACTCAACACCTCATTTATCATTAAATATGTTCTAATAACGGACAAACCCGTTACCCGATGTTCACGGACAAACAGACGGACGGACAGACATTCATGAAACCAGAAGTATATATTTGTTCTCGTTTTGTTAAGGCGCGTTGAACAATATGTCGCTTGTGTCTTGTGTAAAAAACTCACAGAAGTCACAATAAACCTAATATAAAAAAAAAGAAATAAAATATAAGCACAAAATTAACATTGCCGAGCTAAGGAATTTAAACAAAATCATTTCAAAAGCCGTTAGAAAAGACAAAAGGGACTTTAACACGAAAGCAACCAGTAAGACCATACAACAAAACAAAAGTCTAAAAGTTCCAAAACGACAGTGGAAGACAGGAACGGGAATAAGTTAAAAAATGCATGTCATATATGAACAACAAGAGATCCTAAAAATCATCGAACAGAAGTACAAAACATTATGTGGTTAAGATGCTCACATTCCAGATGTAGAAATCCCAGCAAGTCAAAATCAAGAGTTAAAGGAAATTCCAGATATAACCGGAGAGGAAGTTACATCAGCGTTAACAGATATGAAGAACAACAAAACACCTGGACAAGATGGCATTTTAAGTGAAATTATAAAACTAGGAGGCAAATGCGTCATAAAAGCTTTAAAAACTCTTAATAATGCCTGCCTCTTTGAAGAAATTCCACCAGAAAAATGAAATAGTAAAGTATTGTGTAAAAAAGGAGATGTAACAGAATTTAAAAGCAACAGACCTATCAGCTATTATCTTATTTACAAATTCCCTTTATGAGAATAATTACTAACAGGCTGGGACCTAAGCTAGATTGTCACCAAAGACTAGAGCAAGCCGGAGTGGCTTTGGGGCGAATAGCCACCTACAAGTAATAAAATCATTCTTAATAGAGAAATTTATAGAACACAACAAGCTATTGATATTAATATTTATAGACTTTGAGAAAGCATTTGACCCAGTCCAGCATAATTAAAAGTTTAGAGCTCCTACGGAGTGCAGCTTTGATCATAGGAACACATTTTCATAGGACACATTTTCATAGGATCATAGGACACAAACACATTTTCCTTGGAAAAGGATATTAGGTAAGAAGACACCATCTTTTTTTAACTATTCACTGTTTTATTACAGAGTGCTATATATAACAATAATTGAAATCAAAATAAATGGGACCTTTCTAAACAACTTGAGGTTTGCCGACGACATAGTTCTTATTGCAGACCGGGCAAATCATGCCTGCCAACCTATTTAAGACCTTCAAAGCTTCTTGCACACAACCAACACATGACCAACCTTGTACTGACCAAAAACATTTCAACTAAGAAAACGCAAATTAAGCAAGTTTAAACTTATAAGTATCTGCGTCACGAGATTAAATTAGGAAGAGACAATCAAACAACAGAATATGACTAATATGGGCAGCTTACGGAAAACTCAGGGAAGTCTTTAGATCAGATATTGCCATGTGCTTGAAAAGGAAGATTTTTGATCAATGTATACTTCCAGTTCTAACGTATGGAGCAGAAAAATTGACTTTTACCTGAAAAGTAATCATAAGATACAAATGGTACAAAGAGCAATGGAGAGTGCTGAATGTAGTCCTAAGAGACAGTTTCAAATCAAATAAAAAAAACTGGTTTTACGGACGCAATTAAAAGAATTACAACGCTGAAATAAAACTGGACATGTTGCCAGAGTCAAATATGGAAGATGCACCAAGAAAATTTTAGAATGAAGACCTAGACACGATGCTTATCATAATAGAGGACGTCCTCTAACAAGATGATCAGATTATATCAAGCGCATCCAGCACCACTGGATTTAAGGTGCTCAAGATTAGATAAAATGCAATTATTAGCGGGAGGCCTGTGTTCGACAGCTGAGTCAAAACGGCTAATGATCATGATGATGATGATGATGATGATGATGATGATGAATACTTAGGCGACTTAAAACAGGACTTCCGGTTGCAACTCTGGGACCGGAAGTCTAAGGTCAAATTTCTCCCCTTTAATCTCATCTCTATTATTATAACGGAATTGCTATGTAACCTTGACGTAGTGATCAAGCTTGAGCCAGACTCTCTGCTGTAAGGTGACCAAGAAAGCATTAAGACACAAAGTAAAGGCGTATTGTACTGTGCCTACTAAAAAACTAAGAACTCTAAGAAAAACCTATAAACCAACAAAACTACTAAAAGCCCAGCAACCTAGAGAGAAAAGTTATCAATTTTAACTATATCGAGAAAGAAAACAAGGACGCAGGATGATTTCCATACTTTTTCAAAAAATGTGGGAAAATTTTGGGTATCTAGGCATATAGCGTCGACATTAGCAAGTTCATGGATATTATGACTGGATCTTCTGACTAGAAGAGCTTAATTTTTTACCTCAGATTGCAGTACTACAATTAATACAAAAGTGATGTATTTGTTTGCTAAGTTCCAATGTATTTCCGTTTCTATAATTTTTACGTCTTATTCAAATATATTTTAAATCACATCACAACATAGAGCTACGCAATAATCCTGCTTTGGATCTTTATTCTGTTCTTTTTTATGTTCTTGGATGTTGTACCTTGTTCGAAGATATGAGCATAAATCGGTTGCCTGTAAAGTCGGTTTTACGGGCGAAGATTTTACGTGACAACGTCTTTTTCTCGGTAGAATATTTATTGATATGAATATTATTAAATTGCACAATAGTTGTTTGCAGTTGAAACGCGCTGTTTCTTCTCAATCGACTGAATTACGATTGATTGCAGAGTGATTTAAACTAATAATTTACTTAACGCTATCAACATTTGTCAATAGTATGACATAACCTATAAACTCAGTTTCTCAACTTTTGTGTCAATCTAACAATTAACCAATCAATCATAGTTTACGATAATGAAATATTAGTGTACAATTATTTACCTTTATTGTTGTAGTTGTTGTAAATGACGAATCTAAGCACTCCACATTTTCACTACAGACACAGCTGACGATACTTTAACCACACGTGTGAACTTGTATTATGACGCTTTCTCGGTTTTCCAACGCCAAGAACGCTCGAGAAAGACAGAGACACAAGCACGCACCGATTCAACGCGCCTAATTCTCTAGTGCTGCGCGCGCAGCGGACGTGAGCGGGCGTTACACTTTTTCATAAGTGACTCCGAGCCACAACCTAATTCACGTCAAAAGATACGAAGCATTTGAGATGTGGCTATATTGGAGAATAGTTTAGATCCCGTGGACTGACCAAGTCACAAATAAGAAGGTCTGCAGAACAATGAGGAAGAATCATTCTCACAAGAGAAGAGAGAAATTACCAAACAACCCCAAATACAAGATAATATTATAATATTATAATATAATATAATAAGAAGAGAAAGGGATGAAAAAATGAAAGAATAATCTAAAATATTTATAATAATATTTAGAAATATATAGACAGATTGTAATGCTAGCTGTTTGCTAGATATAATCGTGTTAAAAAATAGTGTTACTGCTACAAAACCTCACTTTTGTTTATGTAGTCACTCTCAATAATTGTTTAAACGTGTTTGCCACTTATGCATTAGTGCGCTAAGGACTAACATCTTAGGTACCTTATGAACGATCCGTAGCAGTTGAGGTTATAAAAGTTTAACTTTTAACCCATTACATAAAAACGTCAGTACCCTTCAAAAGAAAATAATAATATATTAAAGACAATATCTAAAAAATATCGAAAACTGTATACACCTGCGTCCTGAATAATCATGGAAAATATGGGACGAGGCACGTCGAATAAAATCAAAAACATTTATCAGAATTAGCAAGACCATATGGGGCTCTCAACCGCGAATTGCTTGTGGATAATGTGGATGAAATAGTGACGAGAACTCTTGTCATAAACGGAGTTTTATGGGCCGTGTACGGAAATTTCATTTTCGCGTTTCCATCTTTTCTCTCTACACTTTTACTCTTTTGTACATGAAATAGTCCTGGAAGAAAGGTGTAAAACCAAAAAATTGGAAAATAACATTATCGTTTTATAAAAGCTTAATGATTAAATAAACATGATTCTAAAATTTACTTAAAAATGAATAATTATATAACCTTGGGAACACGTTATATAGGCTTAGTGATCACTTCTTGTTAAATGATGATAAATATCACGACATTGTTTTATTGAGCATACAACAAAATGGCAATCGCTGTGACATGTTACACGTTTCCACCTCTATTCGC
This sequence comes from Diabrotica undecimpunctata, assembly GCF_040954645.1. Taxonomy (NCBI): domain Eukaryota; kingdom Metazoa; phylum Arthropoda; class Insecta; order Coleoptera; family Chrysomelidae; genus Diabrotica; species Diabrotica undecimpunctata. The sequence continues at coordinate 116,645,105 of NC_092806.1, read as the reverse complement.
TCCGTGCGTGACTGTCGCGACACCTACCGCCTTCATCTGACAGTTTTGGACCTACCAATTTTCAGGTTAAACATATGACATTAATGACATATGTTTGACATTCTTAAATACAGACGAAATTGACAATTATTAATAATTAACTTTTTAATTATATTTTTTCAGTTTATGTACAAAATAAATGTAGTAATAAAAACTGGGTTTCTCAAAATTCATCATAATATATCTTTTTAAGCCCAAACGGAAAAGGAAAGTTAAAAATCTAGTACTGGCAAATCAAGTTTTTTACGTGAAAGAGCATATAATTAAAAACAGTAATAGTAAAAGTTATGATATAAAAGCTAAAATCATCAGGCACTCTGCAGTTAGCTTGAAGCCTTATAAAATATCATTTAAGGTAAATTATTTAAATATTTCAATTGCATAAAAATGAGGTTACGTGATATTTCCTTTTTCATATTAATAGCACGGATCTTTTTCTTTGCTCTAATTTATATGTAATCTTTGGGAACCTATAAAAACTACACTTACTATTTTTGCTATTATTAGCACAACTAAATACGCAACATGTATTTGCACACATTTTTGATAAAATTTATGCGTAAAAAGATAGTGTCCAATTTTGTTATATTTCGCCGCTACGCACGCTGGCATCGTTTCAAGGTACCCCTACCATGGTCATGCACGGAGCGAATTTCACAGTAGGTACGAATTATCGTAATTGTCACATTGACATTAAAAATTTCAAACAAAGTTCTGAAAGAATAAACAAATAATTAATAAAATGCCTATTACGTTGTATACCGTCCAAGAAAAAGTGCAACTTGTAACATGGTATTTTCAGGGTCATTCGATACGCGAAGTAATTGATTTATTTATTGTTGCCTTCGAAAATAGATCCTTACCAAGTGTTACAACAGTTAAAAATACCACTAAACATTTTCAAACTTCGGGATGTGTAAACAGTTGTAAAAAGTGTCATGAAGGTAATGAACCACGTGTTAGACCTGTCGATGAGGAGCGTCAAAACAGGGATATTGATATTTGTGCTTTTGCGGAAGCTAGTGAACCCTGCAATAGTGTACAAATTGCTAGGAAAGTTAAGGTGAATGCTCGAACTGTCTAGCGAGTTCTCAAAAGGAATGGGTATTACTGTTTTAACATATAACCAACACAAGAACTGTTTCCGGAAAATAACTTTGGGCGGATGGAGTTTTGTGAATTTATGTTAGATAAACAGAATGAAAATGTAAATTTTTTAAAAATTATTGTATTTAAATTTATTTTATTTATATATAAAAATACAAAGTAATGAGACAGAAATATTAAACGAGCTAGAGATCAAACCAATAATGGAGATATATGCCAAAATATTAATGTACCATGAACAGTACTACGTGCAAATAACTCGTAAAGGTATACATTATATAAGTATAATAACAGAAAGTTATAAATGGTTAAATAGTGTGTTTAGATGAGATTAAGCCACAATATATATGCAACACACAATACACAAACAAAATACACGAACACACATACACAAACGCATAATGTCTGTACAAATAATGTAAAAAAACACTAAATAATTAGAATTTGATGTCCTGATGGCAGAAAATCAACCTACAGGTTTTTTCAGCTAAAGGCATGGCTGTAGGCTACAAAACCGTGGCTAAGTAAGTTAACCGTCAATTTTGAAACCACATAACCCCCTCAACAACTTTGCCGGTTATACTCTTTTCATATAACGTTTAAATTATTTTTTATTTGAAAACGATTTCCGGAGTTGAATCAAAACGTCAAATCTTAGTTACAAATTTAATTATCATTACAATCAATTGTGACTTAAGCTCATATAAATACAATATTTAACTTTGACATGTCACAAGAAAATAATTTCAGGACCTTATTATATAAATGGTTGTTCGAATTACAATTACAAGTAAATTAACGAAGAGTATGCAACAAACAAATCAAGAATATCAACAAAAAGAAACATGAATCTTAAAAAGCTGAAATATTTACATAAAATAAATTGCATCGTAGTACAATATAAGAAAAGTAGGAAAATAGCAAATCAAACGTCATTACTCAAAATATTCAATAGAAGCAATTGAAAGGTCAAGCAATATTTGATTGCAGAGCAGCAATAAAAAAATTAAATAAAAATAATATAAAATAAAGCAAAAAATAACAAAATAATAGAAAAAAATTGAATAAACAGAATCAAGAACCCTTTTCCGGTGCTTGTATAAGCGACTATAAGTGGCCGGATAAAGAATACTGAGACAGTTAAACAGTATAATGAAGAAAGCACTATTAGAGGCAATTTGAGTTTTAAATATTCTAAAATGTAAGAAAAACGTTTATAAAACATGGGACTTATGCAAATAGCTCCAAGACTATGGCTTTTATGTCTGCATTTTCTCTCTAACCGAGGAAATGGCGTGTTTCTGTGAAAATCGCTCGCGTATGTGTACCGACGCCATAGCCCGTCACTTTGTTTAAACGCATTTACATAAACAAATAGTTAAAACACAACGGTTAGGGATTACGTGGTTATTGCTGGATGGTGTGGTGAAATATAAAAGGAATTTGCTCACAAAGATAAATGTTCTAGAAATTTGATAACTTTAAGTGAGACTTTAAGAATGCGTTAAGCTTGATTAAAAAATTTTAACAAAAGAAATTTAAATTAAATTAAACCTGTTAACAATAGTAAAGATAAAGATTGGTGAACAGGATTTTTTTTAATATATTAAATTATTTCTTTATATAGGACTTAATAAAAGATAAACGCGCTTTAACAACAAATCATTATACAGTGTGTCAATTTTAAAATTTACAATGGGCTATATCTCATGAACAAAAGCTGATATCGAAAAATGCTTGAAACCCTTTTTAGGATAGTAAGGGGGAACTAAAATGACATGAAAGAGAACTCCACCCACCACAACCAAAAAAGTTTAAATTGCAAACCCGTACTTAATAAAAAAAATCCTATTCAATGGTATAATTAATAATTATACAAGGTGAAGCAACAATTGTGAAACTGGAAAACAATTGGCTTAAATGGAAAATTTAATGGGGTTTTTGTTGAACTACAAATTTGCTAAAAATGTCAATTAAGTAAATGTTCAAAGTGGGTTCCGTTGTTTTGTAAACAAAAATACAGCCTATTTTCAAATTCTGCACGAACTTTGGCAAATGTTGTTCTAGTAATAGCGCGACATGCTTGCTTAATTCTTTCTCGCAATTCCCCAAGTGATGCGGGTTGAGTTTTATAAACAACTGACTTGAGGTAACCCCATAGAAAAAAATCAAGTGGCGGTAAGTCTACACCTCGGTGGCCATACAATAGGACCTCTCCTTCCAATCCATTTGTTTGAATAATTAGTATCCAACCAGTGCCTAACTGGAGCTGCATAGTGAGGAAGTGCTCCATCTTGTTGGAAGTGCAGCAAATCTTCGTCTAGAGCTAGGTTGCCTTGATCGTCCCTTTGGTTCTCTAATTCATGCACAATTAAAGGTTCGATGGTGTTTTCCAGCATATCGAGATAAATGTCGCCACTTAAATTGGCTGGTATGAACAAGGGACCAATTTGCCTAATATTCCAAGCATCGACTGATCATTATCATCATCATGCAACCTCTTCTGTCTACTGCTGGACATAGGTCTCTCCCATTTTTCGCCACTCTTCACGGTTATGTGCTTCTTGTTGCCATTTCTTGGACGTTCATCTAATGTCGTCCATCCAGCGTGTTGGTGGTCGTCCTTTGCTGCGTTTTTCTTCTCGTGAGTGCCAGTCAATTAGTTTTCTGGTCCATCTTGTGTCTTTCAGTCTCGCTATGTAACCTGCTCAATTCCATTTTAGCTTGGCTATACGTTCGACGACATCACTGATACCTATTCTTTTCCTTAAGTCTTGATTCCTTATTTTGTCTTTTTTTGTCACGCCGAGAATTGATCTTTCCATGCGCTTTTGTGCCACTCGCCTTTTTAGTGCTGTTGTTTTTGTGAGCGTGAGAGTTTCTGTTTCGTATGTCATAATCGGAAGAACACATTGGTCAAATGTCTTCCGTTTCATAGCTATCGGGATGTTGCTCTTAAAGATGTCACTTAGTGAACCATACGCCGCCCAAGCAAGTGTTATTCGTCGTTGAAATTCACAGGTCTGGTTGTCCTTGCCTATTCTGATTTCATTATCAAGATATATGTACTTTTCTGTCAATTCCACCACTTGATTTTGGATGATTAGGTGTTCGCTGGGAACTAAATTTGTCATAAATTTGGTCTTACTGATGTTCATTTTTAGACCTATTGTTGAAGATACGTTTTCTAATTCTTGTACCATTTGTTGTGCTTCACCCAGATCTTCGGTAATAAGTACTATGTCGTCGGCAAAACGCAGATGATTGAGCATTTCTCTATCTATTTTTATTCCTCTATTTTCCCACTTTAGCATTTTAAAGGCGTATTCGAGGACCGTTATAAATAATTTAGGTGAGAGAGTGTCGCCCTGTCTCACACCCCGCTTGATATGAATTTCTCTGGTGGTGTCATGTAGTTTTACATGCATTTTGGCGTTTTGATATAATGTTTGTATTATCTTTGTAAGCCGGTAATCTATTCTACTATTGTTCAGAGCAGTTATAATGCTGTCTAATTCCAGACTGTCGAAGTCTACGAAGATAAGTACCAGTGATCTGTTATATTCTAGCGACTTTTCGATTAAGGTTTTAACTGTTTGTAGGTAATCGTTTATTCCGAATCTTGAGCGGAAGCCAGCTTGTTCTCGGGGCTGGTAGAAATTTAACTTTTTCTCTAGTCTTGTCGTAATTATTCGGGTAAACATTTTATAGATGTGGTTTAATAAGCTGATTGGCCTATAGTTTTCTAGATGCGCCTTGCTCCTTTATTATGTAGTAAAATTGTTACTGCATTGTTCCATGTTTTGGTATGCAACAATCTGTTAGACAAAGGTTAAACATTTTTATTTGGCTGAGAAGGCACGTCCGCCTATCTTTATAGCTTCTATTACGACTCCATCTACTCCTGGTGCTTTGTTATTTTTCATCTTTTTCATTGCGTCCTGGATTTCGCTTAGTGTGATCTCTGGCATGAGCTCTAAACCCTGGTTGATAAGAAGATAGAAGTCTTCAACTATGTGTAGTAGTTCTTCTCTATTTCATGTAGGGACTCCTTTTTTGTTCTTTAGTTTGTGTATTTCGCATTTTCCATTGTTTATTCGTCTTCTCAGGACTTTCAGACTTTTATTTTCTTTTACAGTTCGCTGGACTTTTTCATTCTTAAATTTCCTTAAATCTTTTCTTATAGATTTTGATACTTCTTTGTTTATTTTTCGCCGTTCTTCTTTGTCAATGCTTTCTTTTCCTTTGATTTTTCTTTCTAGTTTCCATTAGTTGCTTTGTTGTTTCCATTAGTTTCCATTGCTAAAACATTCAGTTTTTTTAGGATATTAAAAAATATTATAAATATTCAAAATTTTCCATTTAAGCCAAAGTTTCACAATTATTGCTTCACCCTGTATAATTATTATTTATACAATTATATAGCATTTTTTATAGTATTTTCAATAATGTATCACAAGTAGGGGTTTGCAATTTAAACTTTAATGGGTTGTGGTAGGTGGGGCCGAAATAAACATTGGAATTTCCAGTTATTTAGTCATACCATTACCAACTATTAGATAATTCGTATTTAAAATCCTCAATTCGAAACAAATTAAAGTTTATTCATTCATTTTATGCAATTTTGTGTATAAATATGCAAAATCGCCAGATGTTTGTATAAAATATGCAAAACATGCAATATATACATTTTGCATATTTCCGTCCACCGTCAATACCAGATACCTACTTCTTCATTGTAACACTTATTATTCTTAGTCGGTAACTTGTTTTCTGGCATCGTAATTTCATGACATCTCTTGTATCGTCAGTTTCCATTTGTCTTTCGCTATTTTTATTAATTGTGGTAGAGTCTTAACTTAACTGTGGTAGAGTACATTTTCAGCTACTATGGTATGTAGTCTCGTCTTTATTTGAATCTGTTGGAGGATTGATAGACTAGTTCTTTTCTCAGTTCAGGACACTCTTAGTATTCGACGCCGGCAATATATCTTAAAGGCATCATTTTCTTTTTGTCTGTTTATTTTAATGTCCAATATTCAGATGTGTATAGGAATATAGGAAATACCAGGCTTCGAACTATTCGTACTTTGGTGTTAAGCATTATACGATGAATTTTCCAAATCTTTGTTACGGCTGGATTGGCCAGTGCAATTCTTTCTCTAACTTATTCACTGCATTTGCCTTCGTTTGTTTTCCGGAGCCCAGATAAGTGAAAGTGTTAACTGTTTCGATTTTATAGATTTTCTTTATTAGAATTAATTAATATTAATGGGAAATTTTCAGTGGTTGGTGAAATTCCTTTTGAAAATTATTCAAAAGGATAACAAATTTTCAATACCTACGATTTAATATATAAACAAGCAGGAATTTCAAAAATTAATTATTACTCCTTGGTTTTATTAACCTCTATGGTTTTTTACAATCTGTTTCACAATAAACACAATAAGTAAAATTGTTTGTCTTAGCAATGTCAGAGAGATGTAGGTCCAGTGACCAAAGCATCAGAACACAAATATTGGCTTGTTTACCGGTGGGATGCGCACATACACAGATACGCTAATGCGAATACTAAAAGTGGCACAGATCACAATGGCTGGGCGCTGTTGAAGGCGTAGCTTTCACTACTGTAGGCACTGTCAGGAACGGTTTGGTAGGTCCAAGGGATCGTTTTGCTTCAATCTATTCGCTTGTTGGTTACTAAGAATATTGTACGCCAGGGTGTTAGGATCCACGCGCAACCTCTTTTGATATTGTTCAGAAATTCTTTTGCACTCTTCAGAGACTGTTAGTACTTGCAGATCTCTATGTAAGGCGTCATTTTATATATTCCAAGGGGCACTAGCGACTGTTCTTAAAGCTTTAGATTGAAATCTTTGTATTTTTATAAGATTAGATTTATTAGCTGATCCCCAGAGCTACGAATCATATGACCAAACGAGTTTTATTATTAATTTGTATATAAGCAACTTACTGTCGATCGAAAGGTGTGAATTTTTTCCCAGTATCCAGTAAAGTTTTCTGTATAAAATTCCTAGTTGTAGTCTTTTCGTCCATATATGTTTAGTCCACGTTAATCGTTTGTCCAGATGAATGCCTAGATATTTTACGTCATCTTTTTGGAGTAAAGAATGTCCATTGAGTTTATGGACATATACCATTTCTTAGAGTAAATGTAATATGTGCAGATTTTGAGAAATTTACATTAATTCTCTAGAGTGTAAACCATTCAGTAGTTTTGTTTAGATGTAGTTGTAGTATCTCTGATGTTATTGCTGGATTACTATGAGATGTTAGGAAGCAGGAAGAATGGAATTGTAATAAAAGCTATCGTAAATGGAGAAGATATGCAATTAAATAAATTAAGGAAACTGTTTAATCTATGTTTACAGCAAAGACAGGTGCCCAAAGAATGGAACAATGCTATAACCATCCTTTTACATAAAAAAAAAAAGATAGAACGGACCTAGAGAATTGTAGACCTATTAGCCTGTTGAACCATTTATACAAGCTCTTCACTAGCTTAACGACATCAAGATTAGAGAGAAACTTAGATTTCTACCAACCGAAAGAGCAGGCACGATTCCGATCAAATTATGGTACCAATGATCACCTTCATACAGTAAAGACGCTTATTGAAAAATCTATAGAATACAACAAACCTCTTGTCCTCACTTACATAGATTTTCGTAAAGCGTTCAACACGATCGAAATAGATAGCCTTATAGATGCAATGAATGACAGCAGGATTGACCACAGGTATAGTGAACATATTTACAATATTTACAAAAATGCCGCTATGACTGTTAAGATACACGATAAAACCCGACCAATAAAAACAAAACGTGGGATAAGGCAAGGAGATACATTGTCACCGAAATTATTTATAACGGCATTAGAGTATGCTTTTAAGATGGTCAATTGGGACCACAGAGGAGTAACAATAGACGGCGAAAAACTTTGGATCATTTAGGAGAAGCCACAGATATGTTAAATGAATTGGACTTTGCATGTTCGAAGGTGGGTCTCAGAAGGAACTTGTCCAAAACTAAGTTTATGACTAATATGGTCCCCAATAACCATTTAACTATTCAAAACAAAGTGGTAGAACTGGTGGAGAAATATACGTATTTGGGTCACGAAATAAGAATCAGTAGGGATAACCAAACATGTGAAATCCAAAGACGAATTACTTTAGCATGGGCAGCCTTTTGAAAACTGCGAGACACACTTAGGGCCAACATACCAATTAGTCTCAAAAGAAAAGTATTTGACCAATGCGTATTACCGTTCATGACCTATGGGGCGGAAACTATGACTCTAACCAAGACTACGGCTTCGAAATTGAGAGTGGCACAGAGACGAATGGAACGATCTATGCTGGGAGTGACGTTGCGGGACCGAATAAGAAACGAAGATCTGCGAAGAAGGACGAGTATTGCTGATGTTGTGGAACGCATAGCTCAACTTTAATGGAATTAGGCAGACCATGTGGCGAGAATGCATGACTCACGATGGACGAGTAAAATTACACATTAGAGGCCAAGAGCAGGCACGCGTAGTAGAGGAAGACTACGTACACGTTGGGCTGACGACATCAGGCGTATCACGAAAAATTGGCAAAAAGGAGCACAAATTCGCAAAGAATGGAGGAGTTTAAGGAAGGCCTATGTCTAGCAGTGGACGTAATAAATGAAGGCTGGATGATAATGATGATAATGTAAGGAAGCAGTATCATCTGCAAATGTTGCAAGCGTAATGTTGCCTGTTGGTATGTCAGCCGTATATATCAGGTACAAGAAGGGTCCGAGCACACTACCCTGAGGTACACCAGATTTGGTAGAGTAGAGTTTTGCATAGACTTCACTATACGTTACTACATATATTCTTTCTGTAAGGTATGATTTAAGCAGTTTGAAGTAAGTGTAAGGTAAATTTTTCTTCAACTTGTACAGAAGTTCTGTATGTCACATCTCGTCATAAGCTTGAAAGGATTCTAAAAAGGCTGCAGTATAGTATTGCTTGTTTTTGAGACTAGTTCTTATTGTTTTGTATAATCTGTCAATTTGTTCTAGTGTGAACTAGTGTAGCATGTTGCTTACGAAATCCGAATTGATAGTCAGGACCCTTTTTGTCCAATATTGATTTGATTTGTCTCAACAAAAGTTTTTCAAAAACCTTAGAAATGACTGGGGGTAGACTAATCGGTCGGTATGAGTTAACATATTTTAGATATTTACCAGGTTTTTGAATGAGTGTAATCTGTGCCACTTCCCATTGGAAAGGGAATTAGTGCAGACTTAACATAGTATTGAAGATCATAGTGATTATTTTGTAATGAGGTCGTATCTCGGCGCCTTATTGGGTTTTATCTCATTTTTTATTATCTGTTTTACTTCTGCAATGTTAAATTAGAAGATTGGTAGTTCCATTTTATATGGAGCGTCAGGGAAAGAATGAAATATTTCTTCTTGTTCTAGAGGCACTACTCTGGTAAATGGATTAAATACATTCGAAAAATATTCTGCAAATATCTCGGATTTCTCTGTATCTGTTCTTGCCCATTTACCTTTGGCATTTTTTAAAGGAGGTATGGCGTCTTGTCGCCCTTTTACTTTTCTCAGAGCTTTCCATAGATAAGTTTTTTCCAGATTTTCTAGATAAGTTTAGATCCCCTTATTTTTTTCTTCTTTTAACAGATTTTTCTGTTATTAAAGACTTCTGGTAATTCTGTTTAGATTTGCTTTGTCAATATGTGCGTGCATGTTTTGCCACTTTCTTCCAAGTTTTCTTTCTTCTCTCTTCAGTCTTATTTTTTGCACTTAGAGAATAATTTATGCTTTCCTTCCATATTGTCTGTTCAGGAGTAGCACTCCATTCCGTATGGAAGTGCTTCCTTTTGTATGGAAGTAGTAAGATATTGTACAGCGTTTTCAATTTTTCTTTCTGTTTTGAATGGCAAGTTCATTGATATTTGTTCTGTAAGTACTAACTTCATGTGAATAATTTTTTATTTTAAGTTACAATTAATGTGAGCTATGAGTACATGTACAACTTTCAGACAAAATTTAACCAACGCAACGTAGCAAAAAGTTAATTACTAAATTTACTAGACAGTGAACTAGATACACCAGATAATTTACTAAATAGCTTCTGTTTTTTTTTAATTATTCTTCGTCTACTTTTAGATCTTAATTTTCATTTCATTTTTTTGCCAATAATGTTCCTTACTAGGGACTAATTATTGATTCCGTTATCATTATAATTTTTTACTCCGGTTATTTTTGATGTTCTTTTTGCATATATTTGAAATATCTGACAATGTGACAAATAGCAATTATATAAAAGCATAGAAACACGCAACATAGAAAAACGCATTTTTGTTTCGACAAATTGTACAACACTTCGATAAAATCAATTACAAATTCATAAATTGAAAAGGTAATAAATAAAAAGGCTGCCGTTCAAAAATATTTTAAACGTGTCACTTTTAACCAGTAATTAAATAAATATTAAATAAGCCTGTTTCCAAATTACATGTTCTGGCTTTTACAACTGACAGTTACTTTGATATCTGAATGGTATGAATTATGAAATCAACCACAATTTCATAAATGACATTTTCCGTGTCATTTCGCTGAATTACTGCGCGTTTCGCAATTTTTTATTAAATACATGCGACAACGGAAATTATGTTTTATGATTTTCAGTTATAATGCCGAATATTTAAGCAAAATAAAGGTTTTCACGAGGGAAATCTATTGGAAATACATTTCTGAGGATAGGCCGGTCTTCGGCGTGTTTATGAATATGTCAGATATTCATGTATAAAGTAATTTAAGATATACTCAAATACAACAAATTAACGAAGGAAAATAATATAATTACTTATAGTTCTCGTTTACTACACATAGATATGTGGTTAGTACGATATATTGAAAGTTAAATAGGCTAGTGACTATAGTAGTGTAGAAATTATTATACAGAAAAATTAAGGAAAGAAATTTGATTCAAAAACAAAGTTAAAATCCAGAAAATGATAAAATGACGTCATTAAAAACTATATAAAGTAGTTGTTGGAATTTTTGTTGTAGGAAAATTGACAAAAATGCATAGAGGGAAGGCGGCAAATTCGAACTCTAAATTCCAATTTAAGAAACAACTAAACTAACATTATCAAGAAATAACTTTCTTATTTTGAAATATTGTACAAATATATATTATATGACCCTGTTAATTTTTAAAAAAGTTTACAAAATAGGCAATATATAAATTTATTTAATTTTTAAAATAGATTGATGTACAAATCTGACTTTAAGGTGACTTAAACACAAATATAATAATAATAATAATAATAATAATAAATGTCTTTATTAACAATAGATTAAATTTTCTTTACAATGAAATATAATATCAGTAGGGCGAGATTCAGTTTGTGTACCACTGTGCAACAGCGGCACACAACTGCTCTTCCACCTAACCCCCCGAAAATAGGATAGATAGACTATATTTAAATAATGAACTTGTATTTATAATAAAACATAAAAATATTAAGTACATATTAAATTTATAAATTATAAACTATTTATTTTTTTTTAATTCTTAAATTTTTAAATTACTGTTCAGCTAACAACTGCTCATAAATTAATCTCTTGAACTTGACTCTAGACAGATTTTTAATATTGTAGGACAAACTGTTAATATTGCAAGCAATTGAATATGAAAATGAACGTTTAAAAAAGGATGTTGTATGTTTAGGTAAAGTGAGGGTATTCTTGTGTCTAAGATTAAGATTATGAACGTCCGTCCTATAAGTTATTCGATTGTACAGGTATGGTGGAACTCTCTCTTGAATGATTTTATGGTAAAAACATAAAGCATGGAGTTTCCGACGATTTTTCATATTTAGCCACTTGACTACAGTGAAAACATGACTTATCCTTTGAAATTTCCTGATGCCAAAAATCAAACGCAAACAAGAATTTTGCAATTTCTGTATTCTCCATGAATCAAATTCAGTGAGACACGCATTGTAAAGCACGTCACAATAATTTAATTTTGATAATACCAGAGCATTACATAATAATGACTTTGTGGCCCTACTTAATAAATTGCGGCTTTGATACAGTAATTTTAAAACGGCGTAAGCTCGTTGTAAACAAACACTTACATGATATGTAAACCTTAAATCTTCGTCGAACCAAACCCCAAGGCTTTTAATCTTTTTGCTAAAAATTAAATTGTCATTTCCTAAGATAATTCGATTGGCATAATTCTCTAAAAATATTTTCCTATGGAGATTCCTCCCAAAAATGATACCCTGAGTTTTTGATGTATTCAATTTTAAACAATGATTTTGAGAAAAAATCTGCAGCTGAAGAAGGTCATGATTTATTGCATTTACCGCTTGATCACACTCATTTGGATAAAATGACATATAGAGTTGGGTATCGTCTGCATAATAATGTTGTGAACAGGACAAAAATACAGAAGGAAAATTAGATGTGTATATAGAGAATAAAATTGGACCTAATATAGATCCTTGAGGCACACCAGTATTAAGATCTAGAAATGAAGAAATATTTTGATTAAGTTTTACTGCTTGACATCTGTTAGAAAGATAGGATTTCATTAGATCAACTGCTCTCGCCTCTAGACCAATATATTTTAAAATAGAGAATAACAAATTATGGTTAATTGTATCAAAAGCTTTTGAGTAGTCTAGAAGAATTAGAATTGATATTTTGTTTTGGTCATAGGCTCTAAAAATATCATCTGTAGTATTTAATAAAGCAGAAAGACAGCTATATCTGGACCTAAAACCGGACTGCATCATAGGGATTATGTTGTTATTTTTTAAATGCGTTTGTAACTGAATATCAATCACCTTTTCCAAAATTTTAGATAATGTAGGCAGTACACTTACTGGTCTTAATTCATTCATGCTTTCTGTATTTTTAGTCTTAATAATAATGTACCCGTTTAACCCGAATAACATGTACCCGTTTCCATTTAGTGGGAAAAATTAAATTTGTTAAGCAAAAGTTAATGATATGTGTGATATACGGTAGAAGAAAGGGAATACATAGTTGAAGCGTTAATATGTTAATACCATCATCACCAATAGCTTTACTTTTAATATTATTAATAATATGTAAAATATTAATTTCAGATACTGTTTTAAAGGTAAGAGAAGAACTGAGGGAATACTTAAAGTTATTTTCATAGAATATTTGTGTATCAATGTCTGCTTTCATGTTTGGTATAATTTCAATAAAGTGTTTATTTATCTCATTTGCATTCCACCCGTTTTTAATTTCAAATTTATTTTTGGTTTTGCAATTATTTACCAAATATTTTAAATTATTCCACATATCTTTGGAAGATTGATCATGTATGTTTTTAAAATATGATTTTTTCTCTCTTATAATCATGGCTGTTACTAAGTTACGCAATACTTTGTAGTCATTCCATTGATTTATATTTTTAGTTAACTTGTAAGCAGTAAGTGCTTTATCCCTATCTAACATTAATTGTCTGATGGTATTAGTTAACCATGGAGCATATTTCTTTGAGATTCTAAAAGTCTGATATGGAACATGTATGTCAAGTAAAGTAATGATATTATTAGAAAGAAAATCGACTTTACTGTCTATATCTGGCAATTCATATATTATTCTCCATGGTATAGATTCCAGATCAGATTTAAATTGAGTGTAATTTAAATTTTTGAAATTCCGAGTAGTAATAAATTTATTTGTATTAGATTTGACATCACAACCAAATTTTATATATTATATATATCAAAATTAATTAGCTTTTTTATAAAAGTTCTAGGCCTATGATTGTTTTAAGTTTGAATCTAGCTTACTTATAGAAGTCGCATTTATGTAATCTTCTTTTTCCGCACTAGTACAAATAACATGTGCCTAACATTGACACATTAGGCATTTGATCCACTGTTCACCCGTCACTGACTTGGACCATTCTTCGTTGCAAAACATGCACGTCACATCCGATTTATTTAGTGTTTGTCCTGGTTCTACAACGAATCCGATTGAAGAGACTAATTTCAGAGACAAATGATCTTCCTCAGATGAAGATTCCTTGCGTGTCAAAATCTAATTGCTTCTTGACCTGAGAGCTAGTTTTATACTTTTTACACTCTTTATGCAAGATTTCTTTATTTTCAGCCTCTAACATCTTCGTAACAATAAAACACTGAAAACTTTGTTTTCAAACTTCCACAAAATTTATTTTAAATTCTAATCACTACAGCTGTTTCGGCTGATTGCCTTTCTCAAGTGAGAAACTGAGAAAGGCAATCAGCCGAAACAGCTGTAGTGATTAGAATTTAAAACAAATTTTGTGGAAGTTTGAAAACAAAGTTGTCAGTGTTTTATTGTTACATAAAATGAATTTCCATCAAGTAACGGTCGAATCCATCAAGTATCTAACATCTTCCTTTTTGTTCCAGTCTTCTTGCATTTTCCTTTGGCGTCTTTATGTGTTTAATCTGTTTTTTTTTGACAGAACCTTTTTATCAATTTCTGCGTTTAAGTCTGTTTTATAAGGAGGCGAAGTGATTATGGCCAACTTGCGGGGCTTGCAGCCTCTTCCAGATGATTTCTTTATCACTTTGGCCCTAGTCAAGATTTGAAAGGAGCTTGTGTAAACTGGAGAATGATTTGAAAAAGAACTTGATGAGGAGAATGGCAGAGGTAGAGAAGGAGGTTCTACCAATTGAGTTGAGGTGGACGCTTGTTCGTGTGCAATCCATGGAGGATGTGTCACCAGGTGAGAAGATTTAGGATTTTCCTCTGTAAGTGTGTTTTTCGAAGCAGTTTTAACAGGATTATTAAATGTACAGCCGTTATCATATAGATCAATAGACTTCAAAATCTCAATCGAAAAAAAGCAAGTATTCTTAACAAATTTAATAACTTGCCTGGCAAAAATTTTCAAGATGCTTACCTTTTTTGGATTAATAGCAGTAAAATTTGTTGCAAGGTACGTGAAAATTATTACTTATTATAAAAATAATTAAGAGAACAAAAACTGGTGATTTTGTTTAATCAAGACTGTTCTCGCTAGAAATAATATTACTAAGTAAGATTTTTATTAAAAAAATGTGTAAAATTTTTAGAGGTGTTAGGGTAGAAAAATATAATTGTTTTCTAAACTGTATCCATTCAGCTTTAAAACGATGCACTAAAAGCTAAAATTTTAAAAGCAGACTTGGAAAAACACGATTTTCGCGATCTAGAGGGTCCAAAATTTTCATATCCACAAATGCATTTTTTGACTATTAAAATACTTCTCCTATTTAAAGAACTAGCAAATATTTTAAAATTATTTTTTTTTGTTCACAAGAAGACTAGACGATATGAAAAAGAGGCTTCTTGGAAAGGACATTCCGATTGAAAATATTGTAACTGATGCTGAGTTAATTCAAACATCGAAATGAAGCTCATCCTTTCAGTATAAGATAAGTATTGTATAATATATTTATTTGCTAATAGTGGGTGTCTAACATTATTTTATTTTGTAGGTTATATTAGCAGCTGGACGTCAACTAATGGTTTGCAAAAAAGCTTTAGCAGGGCTTCATGGCATACAGTTTGGTAGGATTGATCGAATTGAACAATCTAAAAAAAGTAAATCTGCTCCTTCGATCGACAAAAAAGGTTTATCTGAAGGATCCAGGGTACTAAAAAAATCAGAAGACCTAATTCAATAAATTGAATCACATATAAATTCACTTTTCATTCGCATGTCCCACTACACCAGAAACAAGTCTCAAAGAAAGTTTTTTTCGCCCGATTTGAGTGTAATATGTTGAAAAGTATAAACCTGAGAAATACAGATAGTGGGAAACTAAAAAGAAAACAAAATTTAAAATCAGCTATGATTTTTATCTACACATATTCAACGCCTTTCATTTGGAAAACCTAAAACATACGTCTGCGATGCATGTTACAGATTACTCTTTACAACTATGCAAAGCGCAGAAGTTTTATGACGACTTGAAGAGGTTCAGTAAAGAAGCTAAAACGGACGAAAAAATGGATTTTATTAGCGTTAACTATCAACAACACTTGCCAGTACCAGTATTAGTATTGTATTTAGCCTTGTATTGTATTTACATTTTTACGCTGTAAACATTGTTGCTGAAGCCCAAGCAAAAAAATATTGTTAGATGACAGACGACAAGATGAGTTTGTGGAAAATATATTAATCTTAGTTGCATTGTAGTTGTGTAAATTAGTTTTTATTAAAATAGTTATGGGCCTGATAATACAATATGTAGTTTTTAAGAAGATGGACGTGCGAATGGTAATTTCTATTTTGTTTTGTTAATTGTTCATTTTGTTAATTTAGATTATACCTCATGGACAAAAATATCTTGGAATTATCTAATTTTTGTTTTTTCAAAATAAATTCTGGCCAAGTCGTTTATGGTAAAATAGTGTTTATTTTAACAATGTTAAGTTTTTATGCGGAGAAAATTGTGAAAAAAATAAATGTTTAATATTAGGTAAATAAGGTTATTTTAATTTAACTTAAATGATAATTTAAATTGCTTAAACAAGTCATTTTAACTGAAAGAAGTGCATGATCAGTAACGAGTATTTCCCCCTCTAGCTCTTATTAGTGCTTGCATCTTCCTCAGCATGCTTGCAAGTAAATTTTGGACATATCCTTGGGAAATTACATTCCATTCATCCTGTGCAGCAAGCCAAAGCTGCTCTATCGTATTTGGAACGGGATTTCTTTACGTTTTAGGTGATCCCACATATGCTCTATTGGATTTAAATCCGGGCTAAACGGTGGCCAATCCAATCTTCGAATTTAGACCTCATTAAGATAATTCACTCACTCACTATGGCAGCGGCATGTGGTCGAGCATTATCGTGCATTAACGTGAATCTTTCATGTCCAATGTAACCAACATATGACAAAACATGATCTTGCAGGATGTTTTAAACGTAATAATCACCAGTCATCCGTCCAATTACTTCCACAAGTGCGGTACATACCTTCCAACTAATACCTTCACAAAGAATTATGCCATCAACTCCAAAACTAACGGTCTGGGCAAGACTGCAGCTAGCGAATCGTTCTCCAACTCTTCTGTAGACGTAGTTTTGACCATCTGGCTTCCATAATAGGATTCTGGTCTTATCAGTGAAAAGAACTTTTTTCCAGTTGTCGATATTCCACTAAATATGTGCTCTTGCAAATTCCAAACGACGAGTTTTATGATTTTGGAGAAGACGTGGAACTTTGGCAGGGCGTCTGGGCTTTAAGTTTGCTTCTTTTGATCTTCGTCTAACTGTTTGTGAACTCATATTAACTTTTCTAACATTTAATAGCTCATTTCTGAGGTCCATCGATGTCAATGAACGATTTTGTGTAGAATTAAGAACCAAAAAACGGTTATCAATTGCGGTTATGCATCTTGGGCGTCCTTGACCAGGCCTTCGTACAAAATTTTCTGTTTCGCGGTACCTTTTTAGAGTATTCGAAACTATAGATTCAGTTCTGCTGAGACGTCGTGCGATACCTTTTTGTGCATATCCTTCCTCGTACAAAATTACAATATGTGCTACTTGGACTTCATCGCAGTTTCGAATTGGTGGGATACTTGTTAACTTAGTTAAATCAAAACAATATTTAATTAAACTTAATAAATTAAACTAAAAATAACCGAATTAGTATGATTTTTCCTTTACGTGAAGAAGGATTTTTATGATAAAATGTACGAATGACACTAACCACTGAATAAACCTCAAAATAAACATCAAAATATTTCAAACCAGTTGAGTACATCAGCCTACTATATAAGTATTATCAGTAATCTAAAATTATTTTGAAATAATAGTGACTACAAAAAAAAATTGTATAATGGGTACAATACATACTACAGCGAGTATACAACACCTATGATAATGCACCAAAACTGAATTAAAAACAAAATAATGAATTGTTCAAATGTTAAAAAAATATATATGTTTAACAAAAATTTTAATAAAATGGATTTGCAATTGAAACTGTATATGTCTTCTATTTATATTAAGAGAAATAACCTGAGCAGGAAACGGCTTGAAAAAAATAACGATTTGTTGCTCATTATCGAGCCCCTTAACCACCTCAATATTTATCTATTTTAATGTTATTCTTCGGTCTGGGTTAGTCCCTCTCTGCCCTCATCAGAGATCAGATCTAAGGTTGCGAAGGGTGGTTGGTAGCAGTATGTCGGAGCCACGAGAAGTGATTACAAAGAGTGTTTGTAGCAGTTGTGCACGCCGGCAATTGCAATAAAATAAATGTCCGTCTCATGGCGGTAAAGAGAGAGAAGACGCGTTTCTATTGTCCATTACTATTCACTTCAAATCACATTATCGTATTCTTTGTCCCCAGCGGTGGATTTGCAAAGAATTCTCAAGATTCACTGAAATTTTAAAGCAACTATTCCCCGAAAGGTAAAAAGCAAAAAGTCAAGAAGTAAAAATAGAAATATGAGAGTGAAAATAAAGTATATTCAATTCAATTTTTACTTAGATTTAGTAATTAAAAAATAATAAACTAAGGCAATAATAATAGAAAGATTAATAATAATTAATAAGAAAGATTAATAATTAATTTCTCATTTATTGGAATGAAAATACCTGCAGAACTGCTAACTAAAAGAAGAGGGTATAAAAGTTATAATTTAAATACATTTTCTCTTTCCGCTTAAAAACATGTCCAAAAAAATTTTTAGATAAAACTTGTTTACCTGTTCACGTAGAATCCGAATGTGCAATATTAAATGGAGTTTTCTAAGTTGCCCCCGCCCCAACCCTAGGGGGTGGAGTTGGAGGGTAGTGTTTGGTGTTATTCGATAGATTTTTAAAAAATATTACATATTTGCCTAGATACATATTAGAGTGTTTCCATAATTTTACCAGGTTATCAATATAATTCGACAAAAATATTCCAAATAAAAGTTATTTATTTTTTATTGAGGGATCGAATTCGACAATAAATAGTTATTTAACCAACAAGTGTATTAATAAGGGCGATTAACAATTGAGATATTTTAACGCGTGAGCGAAGCGAGCGCGTTAATGTTCGAGATTGTTAATCGTCATTTTAATTCACGAGTTCGTTACAAAACTTTTCCGTCGACCGTACTTTTCAGAAATAAAGATATCTTAGTTTAAATATTTATTTATTTAACGATAAACAACAATTTTTTCAGCTTTCATTGACTTTATTCAAAGCTTCCTTAGTGGTAGTTTTATTATAGTATTACAGATTAAAACATTAATATTCAAAATGGTACAATTACTGAAATTAAATAAGATATTGATAAATGATTATCTGCTGTATAGCATTTTGACAAATTTATATTTAAGTCATCTTGGACGTCTGTAAATTCTGTGATAGAAGAAGTTAAATTCTGGTGGAGTTAAATTAAACTCTTCGTCAATATCCATCCTTTGATTTTTCAAATACACAAAATTTTAAACAATAAAGTAAATAATGACATACAATGACAGATAGTACTAACAGCGGCTATTTCATTTTAAATTAATTTTTTAGTGTGAATATAAATAGGTATATTTACCTGGTTGACTACACCACAGGTCACTGCCAATCACAGAGCGTTTAATTAATTTATGCAAGCAATGTATGTTGTGTTGCCTATAATGAAATCGTTCATTAATAGAAAATCATTCATTAATAGGGGTCATTAATCAACGATTTTGAGGGTGTTAAAATTAATCATAAATGGACGGTCGACGGAAAAAAATGTTGATGTTAAAGTCGATCCGGGCCCGTGGTCTGTGGGGTCGAATTTAATATCATTCGATAGATTTTTGAAAAATATTAAACATTTTTTTTTTCATGTTTTTTGATCCTATGTAAATTTCGAGAAATAGCCGACAGTCCCGCTTCTTTTGGGACACGTGGTATTGTAAATAGTAACCAACCAAATAATGTATAGCAGCCAATCAAAAGCGCCAGCTAAGCTAATAATTGATAAGGCAGTGTATCCAGTGGGTACACTATACACGTCAATAGTGTCAGAACAAACGCTTATTGTCACATGGACACATTGCCGAATAAAGAAGTGAAAAAAAATGGAATCATTGGCCGGATGTCATACTGCAACTTATTAATTCTAGTTTTGATAATTATTGTTTTGGTAACTTTTCAATCATTACAAAGGTTCTTCTAGTAGTATTTCTATCAGGAAGATTTAGCTGTTATAAGTGTTAGTTGGACTTACATTTCGTCTAGTTTTTATGTCCCAAGTATCTGCATTCGTATAACCCTTTGGAAGTGTGAATATAGAGCTTTTTATTTTGTTTTAGGAAATCTAATGTGAGTCTGATTATAAAGCATTTGCTCAAACTTGTTTAAAAATGATATATAAATATATAGACAATTTTTGGAGATCTTGACTTCTAATATACCAAGGGTAAATTATTGTACCCTAAAAGCCTATTCTAAAATTATTTAATTGTAATAATGTTATTTTGTTTATTGTAAAGTTCAGCGGTTTTTAGGAGTAATTAAAATACGGAGAGGCCGGACGACAGCAAAACAGAGTCATTATCAGGAACTACGTTAACAAATTTAAAAAACCCAGCGACATGTACATTTTTTATTAAAGGGGTGCACATTTTTATAATATTTTCGATTATTCTACTGTCACCCTTAGAAACATCCCAACATTTTTAATAAGCAATATGGGACAAATAGAATATCTTTTTGAAGCCCTTGCAATTCGCTGTACCTCTTTAAGTTTTTAGATTTGGTCCAACATTTTATTTATTTAAAAAGACTTTTAAACCTTAATTAGTTGATTTAGTATGCCAATGGTTTAGATTTTAATTTCTTTCTTGGCACAGCTGTTGTTTTTTTTTGTCACATTTGTCACACTAACTAAATGATATGATATAAACACATAATGAATATGAAATTAGAGGATCGTCTTGAGAGTATCAATTATTGACGATAATTTGTAGTTTTTTGAAAATGTATTATTTGAAATTAATGGTATTTATCATCGAGTAAAAGCAATGTTACAAAGCTTAGGCACAATAATTCCACCCACTTAAAATATTCCAAAAGTCAGCCAACACATGTTACCACGGAGCATTGCTTTTTCTGATTGTAATAGCATTTAAGAAATGTGACACACCAGCCAAAATTTTCAAACAGAAAGTACTAGATACTAGTACTCTAGTACTAGTACTAGATATTAACTGGTTTTAATGATTACATCGTTATTTTCACCGACGCATCCAGATCAGCAAACGGAGAAGAAGCTGTTTTCACAACAGTTAACTGTAACAGGTCCTACCAGCTCCCCCCCTAAACCTCCATATTCTCCGCTGAGTTCTTTTCTAACCTCTAGGCACTAAAGTTTGGCAACACACATGACATCGAATACTCTATATGTATTAGCGATTCCCTGAGAGCATTAACAACCCTAAAGCAATTGTAACCCAAACATTTCGTCTTGCATTTAATTCTTAACATGCCAAGGCGGAACCCTTAACTTGTCAACAAAATCAAAGATTAGTTCAGTTTCTCTGGGTACCTTTACATTGCGAGATAAGTGGAAATGATAAGTGGAAGTGATATTAGCAAAAAATGCAAATGCAAATAACTTAAAATAATTCAAAGTCTACATTAAGAACTATCAAACAAAGTCGGCTGTCGTGGAAGCTTTTTACTAAGAGAATAGACCAAGTGATTAAATCCAGATTGCGACTTGGACATACAAAAATAACCCATGATTTTATATTAATGAAGGAACCTCCTCCGATGTGCTATGTGTGTGATAGTGTACTAACAGTGCAACATATATTATTAGACTGTCCTCTCTGGAAAGATACAGACCAATCAGTCTCCTTAACCATCTTTATAAATTATACACCCGAATAATAACGAACAGATTAGAGACAAAGCTGGATTTTTACCAACCTCGGGAACAAGCCGGTTTCCGCCCTAATTACGGCACAAATGATCACCTGCAGTGCCTAAAAACCCTGATAGAAAAAACTAACGAATATAACCGTCCCTTGGCATTGATATTTGTAGACTTTAAAAAGGCGTTTGATACAGTGGAATTACCGTCCATCTTAAGAGCACTACAAGATTGCAGGGTCGACCACAGATATTGTAATATAGTTAAAAATATATATGAAAATGCCACAACAACCATAAGTCTACATTCAGCAACTTAGAAAATAAAGATAAAAAGGGGAGTCAGGCAAGGTGATACCATGTCACCAAAGCTGTTCATTACCGTTCTTGAGTATGCATTTAAAAGACTAACATGGCAACAGAAAGGAATATCCATCGATGGAGAAAGATTAAACCATCTACGTTTTGCGGACGATATCGTGCTTCTGTCAGATAATCTGGGAGAGATCAAAGACATGCTCCAAGAACTGAATTACATACTACAAGAAACTGTTCTGGAGATAAATTTCGAGAAAACCAAAATGATGACCAATATGGTTCCCAGCGAAGAGATACAGATCAATAACAACAAGGTAGAATTAATCGATAAATACACATACTTGGGTCATGAAATCAGAATAACCAGAGACAACCAAACCTGCGAGCTAAATAGACGATTCACGTTGGGATGGGCGGCATATGGAAGGATAAGAGACATTTTTAAAACAAATACTCCAATTCACCTGAAAAGGAAGGCATTTAACCAATGCATCCTACTAGTCTTGACCTACGGAGCAGAGACCCTAACTTTAACGAAAGCTACTGCCGAAAAACTGAGGGTAACACAAAGGCGAATGGAGAGATCAATGCTGGGTCTGACCTTGAAAGATCGCGTGAGAAATGAGGAGATACGCCGACGAACTGGCGTTGACGATATTATACTGCGAATCAATAAACAAAAGTGGAGGTGGGCTGGACATGTTGCTAGAATGGAAGACGGAAGATGGACGAAGAGATTATTGGAGTGGAGACCAAGAGCCGACAAGCGAAGTCGAGGCAGACCACCCACCCGATGGACCGACGACCTAAGGAGAATAGAAACAAACTGGATTGCAGCAGCTAGAGATAGAGAGAACTGGAGACGTTTGGAGGAGGCCTATATCCAACAATGGATGTGGAAACGGGGCTGGATGATGATGATGATGATGATGTCCTCTCTATGTACTGGAAGGGCAAAAACAACAGTTACCTAATACATTTAAGGAATTTTTAAGTGAAAATAATACATCTAAAATTTTCAATTTTTTACTTGTCTTAGCACTGAGTAACCAAATTTAATATAAACTTTTTGATGCTCTTTTACACTTCATGTAAATATAGTTTAATTCTAATAAGCCTTTGTGGTTGAAGGAAATTGTAAATAAAACAAATATTGAATTGGTAAATTTATTCTTCGTTACTTCTGGCAATTTGATTTAAGTATCCGAATAAATTGAGTGTTGTTGATTTTATATTCAAAAAAATTATATAACGTTTCTATAGAGATTACAATGAATTAAAAAACGCAAGATTGGTTACCTTGGACACATATTGAGAGGAGCAAAATATGAAATACCACAGTTAATCCTACAAGGGAAGATCGAAGGTAGGGGAGGAGCCGGCCGCAAACAATTATCCTGGTTAAGGAATATTAAAGAATGGACAGGAATACACAATACAGGCGAGCTGTGTCACTCCGCCAAGAACAGAATTCTAGTAATGAGATAGTCGCCTACGCACTTTGGTGTATGGCATGTTCAGAAGAAGAAGAAGAGATTACACTTACTGGATATACATATTTTAACTACATGCATAATTTATGAATTACAGTTTTATTTTTGATTTAATGATACAAAAAATGTATAAACATGTTATTTCTTTTTTTTATATTAGAAGAAAAGTTCCTGTCTTGGAGCTATAGTAAGTTATTTTCAGACTTCCACAAACCCTAGTTTATTTAAGATTTTGACGGTTCCGATTGGTTAACACGTATTTTTAAAAAATGTAAGCTACGGAGATAAAAGAACAGACTTTCCTGTTTTTACTAATCTGATTATTCAGTACTAAGTTTAAGGAACTAGTGATCGGGCCAATCCAATTCTGTAAAAGGGGATTCTTCTCTATTGTCCATTGCTATTCACTTCAAATCACATTATCGTTTGTGTCCCCGACTAACTGTGCATTATTGAGATGTTTCGGCCGGAGCCAAAACGAAAAACACTTCATTTGGCATTTACTCCGTTGTCTACTGTCTCTCGGAGTTTGTGGTTGTCCATATGGTCGATCATTAATGAAAATAAGGAGGAAGGACTTCATTACGAATATGAGTTTTCACTGTTACGGCCGTTTATTGTTGAATTAGATCTGATGGCCGATTAGTCATTCAGGAGATTACTTCCCCCTCAATAAACAAATGGTCTATAATATAATTGATCAAAAATATTATTGAAGTATCCAAACATTAGCTAAATATTTATTTGACTTTAGAAGAAAAACGTGTAATTTTTATCAATCTTCTCTTTCCAAACCTAACAAAACGTGTATGAAGATAACAATTAACAATTAACTACTTAATGCACACTTTAATTTTGAGTTAACTGTAAAAAATGATTCATTCTTTTTTATTTCATAATTCGATTATGCATTTAAAATATATTAAGGGGCGTAGTAAGTGTATTTTTTGAGACAGGAGCGTATTGAAAATATATAATTTTTTTTAGTAGTTTTAATTTAGTAAATTAAATATATTTTTTAAAAATATTTTATTTAGGAAAATTTAATATTTATGTATAATTAAAAGCAAAAATATGTCAAGGACGTAGAATTATAGTAAGGGTATAACTAAAAAAAATTTAAAGATTTCAAAAAATGGATTAGAGAAGGTCATAAAACGTTTGAATAATGAAAATAAACTAAACTGTATATGTAAAACAAAAATATCAACTACCTGACGAAAATAGACTACATCTAAAACTCAACGGAAATTGTGATATGAACAAAAAATGATAATTATAATTCATAAAAAAAACAATAATAAAAAATTAAATAAATAATATTAAAAATTATAAAAATAATAAAATAACCTTGAGAAAAGCGGCTGCTAGGGAAAATTAAATCATTGCGTAGGGACATTGGACAAATAACGGAAAACATTCGAGGAATAAGAGAGAATCATCAAGAAGATATTGATGAATACTCTAAGACACTCACAACATGATTCAGAAAACAACACACCTCAACAATGTCGACTCATTAAAACAAAAACTTTCCGTTTATTTAGGCCGCCTATGGAGATGCAAAGTAAGCAACAACCGACAATGCGACAATATACTTTTTGAGCATGCAGAGAAGGCGTTTTATAGAAAACTTAATTTCACTATAGAAAATGAAAATAAATCGTTCCCAAGCCAAGAAGAAATTCATGACTTGTAGGGAAATCAACTTTCAACGCCAGCTACTCATAACACCAATGCTGGATGGATTAAAGACAGAACGAACAACTCTCAATATTACAATAATATTCCTTACGAACCCTTGACCACCGAAAAAGTTTTAAATACTATCAAAGAGCTTCATAACTGGAAATCTTCTGGACCAGATGAGTTTAAAACTTCTGGTTAAAGAAGTTCTGGAGTGTTCATGAGTGTTTGTCAGTATTGATTATTTATGAATGACATTTATAACACCCAAGATCCAGACAGGTACCGCCCAATTACTTATCTTTCACCTTTGTACAAATTGGTCACATTCTGTGTAGCCCGGCGTATCTACCAACACTGTGCTATAAACAATATCATAGAACCTCAACAGAAAGGATGCGCTAAGGGCTCCATGGGTTACAAAGGACAACTTATTATCGACTCAGTCATTTCTAACCAGGCATACTCCAAAAAAAGAAACTTTTTACTGTCTTTATTGACTACAAGAAGTGCTTTGATTCAGTGCAGCATGATTGGTTTATAGATTTATTAAAAACAGATAAAGTCGATTATAATCTAGTGACCTTTTTGAAGTATATAATGGCAAAGTGAAAGACTAAAATTCACCTTTAAATATCTGGTAAAACCAATATCGAAACTGAAGATATCCCATTTAACCGGGCTTTTTCAGGGAGACTCGTTAAGTCTATTTTAGTTCTATCTAGCGATGAACCCACTATTTCACTACTGAACTTCATTGACTCAGAATTTAGCATTAAAAATAACAATACTGTTTTGGCGAAACTTAATCATCTTTTATACATGGATGATTTGAAATAATAGCTTCCACTCGAAACCAGTTAAATCAGCTGCTAAAAACTGTAGCAACTTTCTCAAATGGTATCAGTATGCATTTTGGACTAAACAAGTGCCGTATACTAAATATAATCAGAGGAAAGGTTCAACCAGGAGGTTTCGATATGCAAGATGGCCAAAACATCGAGCCAATCGGTGAAAATAATATGAACAAATATCTCGGAGTAAAGTAAGTTCGTAAAATTGACCATAAGAAAATGAAAACTAACTTTCAAGTTCGTACGAAGAGTAAGACAACTAAATCGGGCATATCTTAATAGTAAAAATTTATTTAAGGCATTAAATACGTATGCTTGTTCCGCGTTAAGCTACTCATTTGGCAATATAAAGTGGTCAAAAACGGATATAGAGGGTCTTCAGATAAAAGTAAGAACACAACTCACAAAGGCGTAAAAACACCATCCACGTAGTGCAGTAGAGAGAATAACACTACCGAGCAACTAGATAAATGGCTTGCTAATTTAAGAACTTTTTTCAGGTGCAGTCTAAGACATCTACTTTACATCGAGTAATTTGCACAGTAGAAGATACAACGTCGCTTAAACTGAGGGAATAAGAAATGCACATAAACCACCTGACTAAGCCAGAAAAAATGCGCACCTGGATAACTAAACCTCTGCATGGGCGACATCTCAATGAGATCAGCCAAGAATATGTCGACAATACAGCGTCGAACTATTGGTTGACATCAGGAAAGATGTTTTCCAAAACTGATGGTTTTCTACTTGCCATTCAGGATCAGGTTATTCATTATTGTGAGTTACAATAACTGTGTCAACTGATTTGAATGAAAACATCGTTATTGGAAGAAAATTCTGAATGGTCGAATTAAGATCATTGACACTTAGTCCTAAGAAAGATATTTGGACCTATTAACGAAAACAGCTAAATTAACGAAAAAGCCGTCTATTGAACTGCTACATATTCACAGTTCTGCTCTACGGAATGGAAGCGTGGACACTGACTGTTGCATCTATAAATCGGCTCGAAGCTTTCGAAATGTGGTATTATAGGCGCATCTTACGTATATCCTGGGTTGACAGAGTTACTAATGTGGAGGTCCTGCGTAGAATGGGGAAAGAATGTGAAATTCTCATGACCGTCAAAACTAAAAAGTTGGAATATCTAGGACATGTAATGAGAAATCAAGAACGTTACGGCCTTCTCCAGCTGATTCTCCAAGGGAAGGTAAATGGTAAGAGAGGGCCGGGAAGAAGACGCATTTCCTGGCTTCAATTCCCTACTTCACGAAAGTGGTATAACACGACTACCACTGAACTGTTCCGCGCTGCAATAAACAAAGTAAAGATAGCCGTGATGATCGCCAACATCCAGAACGGATAGGCACTTTAAGAAGAAGAAGAACGAAAACGGAATATGGAGATCTAGGTATAACCATGAACCAACTGTTCAAAGAGACACCGATCTCAGAATTCGTTTTAAACTTCAGAGACTTCGCTGGGCTGGTCATGTAGTAAGAATGGAGACAGAAAGATTGCCAAAAAGAGCCCTAGATAGTAAAATGCAGGACGCAAGACCAAAAGGAATGCCACGAAAAAGATGGGAGGATGAAGTGGCAGCGGACGCGCAAAATTTGCTAGACGTGAGAACCTGGAGAAGATCAGCGCGGGACCGACAAGGTTGGAGGCATAGTTTGGAGGAGGCCAAGGCCCGATTTGGGCTGTAGCGCCATTGGAGAGAGAGAGAGAGAGAGAGAGAGAGAGAGAGAGAGAGAGAGAATGTGATGAATCCGGTCGAGGTGCCAATAGTAATTTTACCATTTCCAATGTCTGACAACTGCTTGAAGATATAATTGCACTTTGATCTTGTTGCAAAAACACTTGCATGTTAGTTGTCAATTGGAGCATCTTTACACGCCGACTCAAACTGGATAAAGTTAGGCATGCGTTTAGTTCGACCGCAGCAGTTGATTGGGGAATAATTGGAAGAGTCTGTCAATACAATCAATGCTCCGCCAGAAATATTTTGGTTGTTATAAATATCTTTTAAAATTACATATGTCGTTGATTTGTATGTTTAATGTTAATTTTAAAGCAGAATGTGCAGTTCTTCCGCCTTCTAATACAATTGCAGTTATTTCAGATGAAGCAAACGCTACTACGATCTGATCCTGGCCAATAACAATAAAATTTGTGACGTTTTTTCTGTCCCTCCCGGAGCATCAAGGAAGTATATTCCACCAGATCGAATGTTCACAGCGTCTATCAAAGTATCGTATCCTTTGTTGTTGATTTAATTGTTTTTAAATGTTGTTGAAAATGTGTACGAACTATAAAGGCCAACGCTTCTGTTCTCTTTGTTTTTTTTTTTTCACAGAGTTATAAAGGAAATGAATAGAATATTTGTTTACTTTCAAATATTAATGGTGCATTGATAAATTTTCTTTCTGTAGATTTTTTATTTCTCAGTACAGTCTCTAAACAGTTCAGTTCAATGAACAGACTAAGACAAAATAAATTACACAGTAGCAACTGTTTTACGTTGCTCACCCACTTTTTCATAAATATCAGTTACCTTGTTATAATAAAAAAAATATTTTACATATATATATATATATATATATATATATATATATATATATATATCTATATATATATACATATGTGCGAATATACTGTAGTATAAGCGCATGCTACTTTCGCCAAATAGTAAGTGTTCGGTTTGTTTACTCTAAATATAAATGTTGGGCAAACCTTTATTGTTGATTCCACTTATAACTAATTTTTATTAAGTAAATAATCATTTTATCCCAATTCTTATACTGCAATTTAATTAAAAAATTAAAAGTTTTCTGATAGTGGTAGATCACAATGTTTACGTTACAGGGGAACACTCTTAATCCCTGCTTTATATACTTACACTATTTTTCAAATAAAGAATAATAGTTTATATTGTCATACTTTCAACCTCGCTATAAATTATGATGTGGCGTATAAAATTTAATATAAGCTTTAGTAACCCACTGGCCACTTGCTTTATTCTGACCATTTGAATTTTCTTCTATCCTCGCCTTTCGCGTATGACTGCGGCACCAACAACTAGAGTGGTCAGTTTGGACTAATCGAATTACTTTCTGGTCTCAAGCGGCTACCCTTCAGCTCACACAACGTTGCTGGACAGAAAGGGATAGATGTGGATATTATGCATACGTGGCATCTCTTAAAGTATTTAAACGTTATCCATCATCCTGATGTGGCACTAGTAACGGATGTTCCGGTGTTCTAACAAAATGCTAGGGACTATATTTGATGTAACAATTACTTAAGTGAAACGGTGAAAATAAAGAGACCGCAAAGGTAAATTCTAATTCTAACAGAAACACTTACAATGCCGTTTTTAATGTGAATAAATGTAGAGAAACTGTAAAACTATACTTTAATAATTAATGAAAAAATATAAGTGGAGGATACATAAGGATAAATGTTGTCTCCAAAAAAATGCACAGTGCAAAAAAAAAATTCTGAGACAATTCTAGAATACGGGAGCATTGAAAAATACAAAAAGTTTACGTAATTTTGGATTTCGTAAACTGTTTTCAACATATTTTACCCATGCTTAACATGTTTTATGGACATTTTCCATATTTTCCATGAAGTTTGGTATAATTTATTTTCCAAAGTGGTATATACCTTACGGTGTGTTGGTTGAACCAGGGAAATAAGATTTTTTCCGTGATACTGACCGGTCCGGTCCAACTACAGGTATTTTTAGTAGTATGGACCTCTATAACAAGAACCTGTATGTTTCCTTCAGTCGATTTTATGGACTAGTTATTAACAATTTAAGCTAAAAAAGAGTAATTTTAAATTTTTTTCGTCTATCAGTAAAAAGTAAAACATATGAAACTAATTGCAGAGTAATAAACTTATAAGTTGAATAAAGACCTTTAAAATGGCGTTTTTTAATTTTTACTGTTTTTATCCTTATTTGTTACTTATAAATTTGTAAAATAAGTTAAAATTTCGGTTTCTTAAAACTGAACTTAGAACCTTTATATTCTATGCAATCTTGGATCTTGTAGTGCTTAAAATGTGAACAAAATTTCAAAGCAATCGATCAAATAGTTGGAAAGTTATTAGTATATCTTATAGTATTTGTTTATTCCCGATTAAATTTTTTGCAACAATGTAAGTCAGAAAATAAAAAAGTTGCAGTAATTCTACAAGTAGCTTATAAATGAAGAAGAAATATTCTATCAACATTATTAAAAAAAATGCGTTATCGAAATTAAGGAAAAAATCAAAACAGCTAAGTAAATCTATTTGATGAAATAATGTAAAGAGATAGAAGAACTATATAAGAGAAGTGGCTGAAATGGGTCGAAATAGACAGCAAGGACACATAAAAGACAAAAAAGAAGTACTACTGATAGATTTACCAGAGACGATGGGAGGAGTACGTTAGTGAACTTTTCCAAGATGAAAGAGGTGAAATGCAGAAAATACAAGAATTAAATCCTTTAGAGAGACAAAAGATCACGATAGATGAAATCAAATATGCTATCAAAAACTTTAAAGACAATAAGGCAGCTGGATTAGATGAAATACCAATAGAACTGTTATAACTAGTGGAAAATGATAACTTGGAAATATTGGCAGATTTATTCAATACGGTGTACGATACGGGAATAATACCACAAGAGTGGCTGAAGTCAGCATTTATAACCATCCCTAAAAAACAAGCAGCAAAAGAGTGCTCTGATTATCAAACACTGAGCCTCATGAGTCACACTTTAAAAGTACTGCTGAAAGTAATACATAAGAGAATATACGAAAGGCTAGAGGAGGATATTAGCGAGACGCAGTT
Source organism: Diabrotica undecimpunctata (assembly GCF_040954645.1). NCBI lineage: Eukaryota > Metazoa > Arthropoda > Insecta > Coleoptera > Chrysomelidae > Diabrotica > Diabrotica undecimpunctata. The sequence goes on along the minus strand of NC_092806.1, from coordinate 116,613,828 downwards.
CGGGTTCCGAAATGAAATGTGTACTCGAGAAGGACTATTTACCATCGGCATATTGATACAGCGATGTCAGGATGTAAACGTTGATCTACACTTGTGCTTTGTTGACTACGAAAAAGCTTTCGATAAATTAAACATGAAAAACTAATATCAGTACACTCAGAAGAAATGAAGATCTGTAGAGGAGTTAGACAGGGATGTGTTTTATCGTCACTTTTGTTTAACTTATATTCTGAAGAAAATTTCCAAAACACGCTCAATAATATCAAAGCGGGAGCTATCGTTAACGGAAAATTAATTAACAACTTACGATATGTAGACGACACTGTGATCATAGCAACGAGTATAGAAGATCTACAACATCTTATCGAAAGCTTAAGTATGAATAGTGCTAATGAGGAAATTACTATAAACGCTAAAAAAACGAAGTACGTGCTTATTACAAAAAGACCACAAAATATACACCACCTATTGACAATCAATGGTAACGTGTTAGAACAAGTAGCATAATATCAGTACTTAGGAACTTTGATCAATGAAACCACTCCTAACGTGCAAAAATATAAATTTTTAGGTCAGAGTACGTACCATTCGCTGTTATATATTTTCAATATTATTATATGGAGCTGAGACTTGGAAGTTAAAAAAATGCAATTTAAAAAGAATCAAGGCTTTCCAACTCTGGTTATACCGCAGAATATTAAAAATATCATGGACTGATAGAATTACAAATAAACGAGTACTGGAGAGGGTTCGTAATATACAAACCAGAACACTGGAATACCTAGGCCACGTAATGAGGGGACCAAAATATGAAATTTTGAGACTCATAATACAGGGAAAGATTCAAGAAGAAGATCTGTTGGCCGAAGGCACAACTCATGGTTAAAGAATATACGTGATTGGTATCAATGCAGATCGATGGATTTGTTTAGAGCAGCAAGTTCACAAATAAAATAGCCATTATGATTGCCAACCTCCGGAGGGAGACGACACTTTAAGAAGAAGAATCGATTTTTTGCTTATAAACCATTACAATCACTTTTTAACTATTGTCTGCAGGAAAATTATTTTTACATATTTGGAAAACTTGCATTTTTGTATAGATTTAAAAAAGAAAAAGTTGTCCTATATGTCCTATATTTTTTTTTTTTTTTTGGGTGCGCAGTTTTTAATTGTTAGGATTAAGACGGAGTGATATTTATATTTGGTTTTTTTTAAAGTGTAATAAAATTTAAATGTATTTTAATTATATCGAACATTTTGGCATTTATTTTATTTTCTGCTATTGCTGTTATATGTATTGATCCCTGAGATTAAATTTGAACATCTGATTTACAATTTGGCATCTGTAATTAAGATCATTAAGATATATTTTAAAAGGAATACTGATTAATTTAATTTATTGTTTGTTTTGTCAAATTTATTGAATTTTATAAAATCAGTAACTATATGTGGGACATTGGATATCTCCCCTCGCTCCTCAATTTTTTATATCGTGATCCATGGAGATCGATTTATAATATCTATGTATAAATTCGCTGGTTTAGTAAAGTTAAATAAATATAAAAAATAATATATAATGCGTCTTACAAAAACAGATATTATATAACTGAAATATTTCGTCAAAAATATATTTAACATTAACAAGATAAATTGTAAATCAGAATTTTTTTTCTTCTATTTTCTTTTTCTTTTTTTCATTTTTCTCTTTTTTCTTCTCCTCATATTGTTATTCTTCTTCTTAAAGTTTCATCTCCTATCGGAGGTTGAATATCATAACGGCTATGGTCACTTTGTTGGCTGCTGCTCTAAAAGTTAAGCCATTCTCTAAGGTTTCTTAACCAGGAGATGCGTCTTCTTCCTATGCTTCTTCTTCCTTGGATCCTTCCTTGCATAATAATTCTCAGCAGCTCATATTTTTCTCCTCTGGTTATGTGACCCAAATACTCTAGTTTTCTTCTTTTTCTACTGTTCATAGTTTCTAGCTCCTTATTTAGACGTCGTAGTACCTTAGCATTGGTAATCCTTTGAACCCACTGACTTTTTAATATTCTTCTGTAACACCACATTTCGAACGCTTTTATTTTTCTTATGTATTGTTTCTTCAATGTCGAAGCTTCCATTCCGTATAGTAAGATAGAAAATATGTAATATCTTAGAGCCCTCAATCTGAGATGCAACTGAAGGTGTCTGTTGGTAAGCATTGTTTTCATTTTCACAAATGCTTGCCTTGCAGTTTTAATTCGGACTTTGATTTCTCTGCTTTGGTCATTTCTGTCATCCACCCAGGTTCCCAGATATTTGTATGTCTATACTTTTTCTATTTGGGTTTGCTCTATCATTAATCTTTCATTTCCATGTTGCGTTTTTGAGACAATCATAAATTTAGTTTTTCTCTTATTTATTTTTAGTCCGTATCTAATGCAATAATCGTTAATTCTATTTACCAAATCTTGTAGCGATTCGTGTCATCAGCGAATCTTATGTTATTTACTATTCTTCCGTTTACAGAGATTCCATCACCCAGATCCGCTATCGCTTCTTATACCCATTACAGTCTGTCCCAAACCCTTCTTTCAGTGCGTCACAAATTTTGACGTAATATAGGATTTTAAGAATGTCGAGATTTATTGCATGTCATTTTAGTTAAATTTGACAGTTGCAGGATCGTAATCTCTCTTTTTCTAATTGAAAATAATTTTAATATTAGTCTTTGTTCTTTCTCGATATATCTCGGCAGATTTAAAATATTTTATGACAATAAATACAAAATTAAATTTTCACTGTAAAATGTCTGATAATACTAACCTGGAATGACAATTATTTTATCAGTTGACGTTGTGAAAGTACTGTCAAATTATATTTATGCGCATCATCGATTGAACATCTATTTAGCGTATTCTAAACTCCAACCAATTATACACCCGTAAGTAAAATTAGCTTTACGATAAATAATTTTCTAAGTTCTATGTATAATAATCACAGACTCACGTTTTTGTCTGTCACTTCTAGCTTAATGTGTTAGAGAGAATTTGATCAACTATGACGCACTGAAAGAAGGGTTTGGGACGAACTATACATATGTCATATTGAAAAAATTTATCATATTTCGCTATGTTATATATATATATATATATATATATATATATATATATATATATATATATATATATATATATATATATATATATATATATTGTTATGATATGTAAAATCAAGAAAATATTGGTTTGTTTAAAATATTTCAAAGTTAAAAAAAAAACATTAAAATAATTCAGAAAGTATAACCAACAAACATTTCGAAGAAGGAAAGTTATTAAATTCTTGGATTACCTGTACTAAACAAAATGTAAGCTATACATAAATTATTTCTTTGTTATACTTGAGTGACCTGCATAATTTTAAGTGAAATCCAAAGACAATTGAACCGGGTTTTCCGAATACATTAATGCAGTGATTAGAGACAATAAAAGAGATTTTGGAAAGAGGTTTTTGTTAGTTTTTAAGAATTATAGAAAAATATTATTTGTAAATAAGTTTTTGGAAATTTTATAATTATAGGTAAAAATTTGTTTGTTATCGAAATGAAAAAATGGGGGAATTGTGACGAGTTTTGATTGGCGGAGATTGAAAAAGGTGGGATAGGTATGTAGGAATGAAAGTTTAGCTAGATTGAGGAGAGAGAAAAGATAATCAGTTGGTTTTCCAAGTCTGTAAGACGAACAGGGATTGTTCTCTGGCGGTTCCCGAGAAGTAGCAAGCAGTAGTGTTGAATGTTAGTGAGTTTTTGTGGAGTTAGTGTATCTGACAGAAGCTGAAGCGGCAAAATATTGTAAGTCATATTTTTCTACTTATATTCCAAGAGTCACTGTTCAGGCCAACGAGAGATTCAGTTTATCGTAAAGAGAAGATATTCCAAGAGTCATTTTTCACTCGGGCCAACGAGAGATTCAGTTTATTGAGAGGAGAAAGGCTATCATAATTTGAATGATTTGTGCTTTTGAAGGAGATCATTAAGGACGATATACTTGCAACAATCTGTTGTAAGATTACTGATTACATAGGGAGCGGTTGAGAGGAGATAATATAGTCTACAAGGAACAAGGATTTGGACCACTCATCATCAGAGAGAGATATTTTTGTTTTCTGCAGTTTTTTTTTCTTTTATTGATAACACAAATTTTACACTTAATTTAGAAAGGATATAAATATTTTGATTAGGAGAGTTAGAATAGTTTGGGATTTTGAGATTTCAATTAATATTGTTTGTACCATTAATTTTGATTGTTCACGTACGTAGAACAAAATTTTGAGAATCATTATATGAGATTTGTTTATTGAAAACTTTTGAGTGTGAATTATTTCATTATTTTATTTCAGTATATAGTGTTAGATCATATGTGTTTTTTATTATTCCGGTATTCTTTGGACCTTACCTTTCACATGTAATAGCATAGATATTGAAGCACGAATTTAACCCTGAGATAAAAGAATTAAAAATTGTGATAGAGTCATAATCATATCATTTAAATAATTTTAATTAATCAAAAAATTAATTAGCTAATTATTGCTTGGCGCACCAAGACTTTAAATATCACAATAACTGGCTTCCAAAACGTGGGGCTTGAAAATATCGCAGCTTTACATTTGAAGGAAGGGAAAGAGATCTGGAATAAGTACAGGTGATCCAGAGATAAAAACATATAACATTGAGGGAATTTGAATTTGAAAGTATTTTGACAATTTTTCCAGGGAATATAAATTTGATTTATTGATTGATCGTAGTTAGTGGATATTTACTGCTATTGAATTATTTGATTTTATTTTCTTTACCAATCGTACATTTGATATTTATTTTGAATTATTTGAATTTTACTGATTGCATATTTGATATTTGTCGTGAAAATTTAATACATTTGGGGAGAAATATTGTCGTGTTCTGAAACATATAGAGTGTTGTAAAATTTCACATTTGGCGGGGACAAAAACAATAACAAAAAGTAACAACATGTCTGTCACAAGGAGACAAAGTAAAATGCAGGAAAGGAAGGAGGATAACAGAGAAGATGAAACAATTTTGGAAGAAGTATCGGATAATGAAGGAAATGTGACAATAGTTGAGGAGAGAAAAAAACTATCAGGAATAGATCAAATATTACAACTAATGCAACTCCAGTCAAAAAAAATGGATGAAACAAAACAAACAATACAAGAAACATCACTAAAAATGGAAGAAAACCAACGGGAAACAAAACAAACAATGAGCAATATAGAGCAGCGTCTGGAAAACTATGAACAGGAAATTAAAGGATGTGTTGAGGGGATAAAGAAAGAACTGATACAACAAATAGAAGAGATTAATGAAATTAAAAATGATATGAAAGAACAAGAAATGAGAATTAAAGATAATTTGGAGGAATTAGAAAGCAAACTTGAAAATGTAATGAAAGAAGACAAGAAAGAAATAGAAAAACAAATTCAGGATATCAGAAAACAACGAGAGACGGGAGACAGGAAAGAAGTTATCATCCATGGAACAAGCGAGGCGAAAATACAATTTGGCGGGGATATTCGGAAAACACACCCAGTACCGTTTGTTAAAAATTTGAAAACCAAATTACAACATATTAGATATTTTGACGATTGCAAAGAAACAATTAGAAACCATTTGAAAGAAGGAGCAGCGTTATGGTATGAAAGCAAGGAAGATGAGTTTGAAAATTGGACAGATTTTGAAAATAAATTTCTCAACTATTTCTGGGGGAAAAATAAACAGAGAGAAATCAACCAAGAGCTACAGAATGGAAAATATCACGAAAAAATGGGAATATCTGAAGAAAGATATGCTTTGCAGATATGTATATAACAATTCAAAATATCTAGAATACAAATATTCTACCGAACAGCTGGTAGAAATGATCAGCAGACATTTTGAGGAAACGTTGGAAGATCACGTGATTTTGAGAAACTATCAAGATATTGATAGTTTGTGCCAATTCCTTCAATTAAAAGAAGCGAAAAGAAAAGAAATGAGAAATAGAAGACAACATGACCAATATAATGGACCGGAAAGAAGGTATTCATCAAATTATGACCAGAGAAACCGACATCCCAGATCAACAAACGAATATAGGCCGAGAAATTACAATAATTACAATAGACAACAAAATTACGATAACCGGAATGATACACAAAATAGAACAAATGAAAATCACAACAGGAATAGAGATGCACAAAATCCTCCGAATAGGAATACTAACGAACAAAGGGACGATAGAAATAACCAGAGCTTCCAACAACAAAATAGAAGGGAGATGAATCATGTAGCAATAGGAAACGAAAGACAAATTTCTAATTCTAATCTAATATTTTTAGATGCATTTATAAAACATAAAGCGATTAAAATTGTGATTGATTCTGGCTCGGAGATATCGCTAATCAATAAAAAACTAGTAAAAGAATTAAATTTGGACAGATTTGTGTATAAGATTCCTAGGGTTGATTTAGTGGGTGCAAACAATAAAAACTTGACGACAGTAAACGAAGGTTTGGGAGTACAGATAAGAGTGGGAAACAAATTCCATATTATGAAATGTGTGGTGATTGAAGATTTAAATCATGATATGATAGCGGGAATTGATGAATTGAGGAAAAAAGATATCACCATAAATTTTTCGGAAAATAAACTGAAAATCAGAGCAGAACCAGACAACACAGGAGAAGAAAAGCAAACAGATAGGAAAACAAATTCTGGAAGGATCAATGCACAGGAAAAACGCAAAGAAATCGATATGACTGTAGAGGATAAACCGAAAGTACAAGAACAAGATCTAACAGAAGAGAAAAAGAGAAGGAAGAAAAAGAAGAAGAGTTCGAAAAGAAAGCAGGAAAATAAGATGAAGACCAGAGAAAAACAGGAAATAGAAGGTACAGAAGAATTGTTGGCAACCGACGATAAAACAGAATGGAAGCAGGAAGAAAAAGAAGGTATCATCAGAGAAATGAAAGGAATAGAAACATGGTGCTCGGAATACCAAAGGGAATTAGAGGATAAAAAGAAAACAGAAGAAAAAATGGCACTGATGGACGAGAATCCAGAATTTTGTGAAGAAGTATTATGGACAGTGAACACATGTGAACAAAAGGAGGATGAAAGAAAAATAAATTGTGGAGAAAACATGGGAAAGAAAATAGAGAAGATTTTAGGAAACCATGGAGATTTTGTTAAGGAAGTAAACCGAGTGGCTAAAAATTATGAACTTTCTTTTAAGGGAAAATACTTGGAAAAATTTAAAACGAAAATATATCCAATCCCGTATAAAGACAGGCAATATACGGGGTATTTTAACATTCACGACATTTATCAGTATCATAAGTAGATTTTAATAACATAGTGAAATAATTTGATCCTAGAAAACTTTTGTCATTTTTAAAATTTAACAAAGAGTTTTCGGCAGATCAAATGGCGGGGATTTGTTATGATATGTAAAATCAAGAAAATATTGGTTTGTTTAAAATATTTCAAAGTTAAAAAAAAACATTAAAATAATTCAGAAAGTATAACCAACAAACATTTCGAAGAAGGAAAGTTATTAAATTCTTGGATTACCTGTACTAAACAAAATGTAAGCTATACATAAATTATTTCTTTGTTATACTTGAGTGACCCGCATAATTTTAAGTGAAATCCAAAGACAATTGAACCGGGTTTTCCGAATACATTAATGCAGTGATTAGAGACAATAAAAGAGATTTTGGAAAGAGGTTTTTGTTAGTTTTTAAGAATTATAGAAAAATATTATTTGTAAATAAGTTTTAGGAAATTTTATAATTATAGGTAAAAATTTGTTTGTTATCGAAATGAAAAAATGGGGGAATTGTGACGAGTTTTGATTGGCGGAGATTGAAAAAGGTGAGATAGGTATGTAGGAATGAAAGTTTAGCTAGATTGAGGAGAGAGAAAAGATAATCAGTTGGTTTTCCAAGTCTGTAAGACGAACAGGGATTGTTCTCTGGCGGTTCCCGAGAAGTAGCAAGCAGTAGTGTTGAATGTTAGTGAGTTTTTGTGGAGTTAGTGTATCTGACAGAAGCTGAAGCAGCAAAATATTGTAAGTCATATTTTTCTACTTATATTCCAAGAGTCACTGTTCAGGCCAACGAGAGATTCAGTTTATCGTAAAGAGAAGATATTCCAAGAGTCATTTTTCACTCGGGCCAACGAGAGATTCAGTTTATCGAGAGGAGAAAGGCTATCATAATTTGAATGATTTGTGCTTTTGAAGGAGATCATTAAGGACGATATACTTGCAACAATCTGTTGTAAGATTGCTGATTACATAGGGAGCGGTTGAGAGGAGATAATATAGTCTACAAGGAACAAGGATTTGGACCACTCATCATCAGAGAGAGATATTTTTGTTTTCTGCAGTTTTTTTTTCTTTTATTGATAACACAAATTTTACACTTAATTTAGAAAGGATATAAATATTTTGATTATGAGAGTTAGAATAGTTTGGGATTTTGAGATTTCAATTAATATTGTTTGTACCATTAATTTTGATTGTTCACGTACGTAGAACAAAATTTTGAGAATCATTATATGAGATTTGTTTATTGAAAACTTTTGAGTGTGAATTATTTCATTATTTTATTTCAATATATAGTGTTAGATCATATGTGTTTTTTATTATTCCGGTATTCTTTGGACCTTACCTTTCACATGTAATAGCATAGATATTGAAGCACGAATTTAACCCTGAGATAAAAGAATTAAAAATTGTGATAGAGTCATAATCATATCATTTAAATAATTTTAATTAATCAAAAAATTAATTAGCTAATTATTGCTTGGCGCACCAAGACTTTAAATATCACAATAATATATATATATATATATATATATATATATATATATATATATATATATATATATATATATATATATATATATATATATATATATATATATATATATATATATATATATATATATCCTCGATAGTCCAAATAGGACCTGTCTTTCATTTATCTGATCAACAACAAATTCTCTTTCAAAGATATTCAAAATAATTACCATTTGGGCTACATACAGGTCTGTCAAATGTTCTGAATATCAAATCCCATAGAACGAAAAGTAAATATGGAATCTCCTAGTCTTTTAAAATATATAATAGGAAGGTCTCTAAAAAACTGAATAATACTAAAATAATTTTTATTCTCATTGCTATCCCTGCTTCCAGATTACTAGTTTCTTATAAAAAATGTTTTTATTTTTAATTTGAAAATTTAACCTTTTATTATACTAACGTAAAACCTGTATTCTATATGACATTCTTGCATTATATTTATAGATTTTAATAACATAACTTGTTCGATTTCATAATTTACGTTTATTTTAGGATATTTGAAATCCAATTTTTAACAATTATCACGATAATACTTCCCACGGTCTCTGCTATCTCTCTAGAGATTTTCGCTAAATAGAACATAATATAATGTAGACACCCATGAGTTACCAGTGAATAAAATACATACAGGGGGTGTAACGTGTAATGGAAACAAGTCGGGTAGTTGATACGTCCCTTGAGATTAGACCGAAAGTGTCACCGAAATTATTTAATCGGTGGATCAAAACATTGTTGTGAATATTTTATCGACGACTTGGGAGTTTTCCGTCGTGGGAAAGCTACATTAATGGACTGCTAAATTTTACGATATTTTTTCCTAACATTTTTTATAGTAAAACAAATAAAGTCAAATATTTTTCTTCTTCCTTCTTCTTCTGTGGTCTTCTGCCTACTTTTCTTCGGCACTCTATTTTTTCTTCAATTATCATTCGTAGCAGGGTATATTAGACGTTTCTTATTATATGGCCTAGGTACCAGGTATTTTTTTTAATCGTTGTTATAAGTTCTAAGTCTCTCTCTAATTTATGGAGTATAATACTGTTCGGTTCGTAATATGTTGTGCCCATGATATTTTGAGCATTCTGCGGTAAAACCACATTTCAAAGGCATTTCCTGGTATTTAATTTTAATGTCCAGACTTCAACTTCATACATAAGGACTAACCAAACTTAGCATTTAATACTTCTTAGACGGACGTCTAAACTTAGTTTTCGTTTATAGTTTATAGATAAATTGTTTCCATTTATTGTACATATTTCTAGCCTTTTCTATTCGTGTTTTTATTTCTATATCTGAATCCCACTTATCATTTAGTACTACGCCTAAGTATCTAAATTTATAAATAATAAAGTGTTATTTGGGCCAATGCGACAATTTTCATGGATTTTGCTTATCACCATTACTGTAGTTTTTTGAAGATTTAATGTCATTTCCATTGCTTAACTAACACTATTTTTTTTGTGGCATAGACTTTCGTCATTCAGCCAGTCTCGAAAGGTTATAATATATTCCTTAAGAAGGTATATATACATAAGTACAGATTATTTCTTTCAGACAAATGCACAGCGATATCCCTAAAACGAAATAGACGAATAATTAATAGAAGAACACGTCGAAGGAAAATACAAGGACACTCGCTTCTCGTCTAGGGATCCGTCAAGACATTTATTTTAACAGACAAACAATACTGGACCACGGATAAGGTATTGTTACATATAGGATAAACAAAGGGTACAAGTCTAACCCTATACACGCTCATGAAAATTTTCATGAACGAGTACCAGATTTATAAAGCTATGCATGTGTCTGACAAAAATTCTATAATTAAATTATATATTGTTACAGAACCTATGGCTAACAAGGACTGTATATTATATGGAGCGTATGTATTGCATTTAGTTAATTTTATATACAGGGAGTTTGAATGCTGAATAAATTTAGGACATTCAAAGAAGATGTGATCGAGGTCACCTAGCTTACCGCAATGTTTGCAACTATTCGATTATAGCGTATTCGATTTATATTAGTAATATATTTACGAGGAGCGTTGAAATTCTAAAACCAGGTTGTTTGAGGTATAGTTGGTTGTAAAGAGGTATACCTTTTATGGTTTGTAGAACAGTAATGTTTCCATTGCTCTTTCCATCTAAGCTGCTGATTTTTTTTTGAAAATCGTAGTAACATCTGATGTATTAAGCATATATTTAACGTAGAGCCAGTTGTTACACTCATTTTAGCCAAATGATCTACATATTCATTATGTTTGAGACCAATATGTGCTTTGAACCAAATAAATTTTATGTTGACTCCAGTCGATGATAAATAATACAATCGATCTTTTATTTCAAATATGTAGGGGTTGCTAAATGTTGAGGGCAATTCAATGTTTTTTATGCTCTGCAAAACTGAAAGGCAATCTGACAGAATTAAAATATGTCTATTGCAGGTGTTTTTAACATATTTTAGAGCTTCAATTGAAAATTGATATGGTAGTTTATACTTGAATTCTACGTTTGTAGCAGGTAAAAGGTATGCGCATCCAGTCCCTTCTCTTGTTTTTGATGCGTCCGTTTATATTACTGTGGCTTCCCTATAATCCTGCACTAAAGATCTTAGAAGATTGCTACTCATAATGGTGTTCTCACTATAAGTGGGTAATATAACCTGAGTTCTGTGGAATAAAGAAAAGTAGTCTAAGCTTCTGTCAACCGTGTCCAATTTCTTGGACACGGTAGGAATGTTATGTCTTGTGAAGATAGATATACTGATTTTTCTATAGATAAATTAAGACCATTCTCTAAGAACCATTAAAAAAGGGATTCACATATTTTTGCTAAGGCTTTGTATATAGGTTTCATATTTTTTGTTTTCTGTCTAGATGCAGAAATCGTCGGCATACTGTACGATTTTGAATGAACTGTTATTTATTTGGATGTTATGTATGTCAGAGCTGTATATATTGAATAAGATTGGAGATAAAACTGAGCCTTGTGGTATACCTTGATAATTATATCGCGGTTCAATTAGCTTGTTATTATGATCTCTTACATAGATGATCCTTTTTGTGTAAAATCCTATTATTGTATCCACGAATGCGATTGGCATATGAAATAAATTAACCATTTTATTTCTTAAAGTTGACAAGCAAACTGATTCGTATGTTCCCTCAATATCCAAGAATAGTCCTGTTAAATAGTTGTTTCTGGTTAAGGTATTTTGTACATCTAGCACAATAGTTGTTAGAGCATCTAGTGTTCCAAAGCTTCTTTTATAACCAAACTGATTTTCTGGTAGCAAATTATTTTTTTGTAACCACCAATCCAGTTTAAATTTTATGAGTCTCTCTAGAGTTTTAAAAACACAGGAAAGTAACGATATTGATCTATATGAATTTGCAATATTTGGATCTTTACCAGACTTTAGGAAACTAACACTATTAACTATGTCTATAATAGTATATATTTTGTAAGTCTACCATTTTTTCTGCTATCATAACGTTTGCATATCGGATATTATTAATATATTTACTGTTTATTTTTATACCAATTTCGGCGCCGTCTAGTGATTGTTTGAATATGCATTCAAAGTATAACTTAAAGAGCAACGGAGACATGACACAGCCTTGTCGGACAAATTTTTGTACATGGACGCTTTTAGTAGAGTGGTTGGAATATTTTAACGTTGTCTATTGATTCCAATAAATGTTTTGAATTATGCAGAGATCTTTTCCGTCTTGCTGGATTCTATCAAAAGTTTTCTAGTTATCGATGAAACAGAGATATATTTTTTTTTGATCGAGGTATTTTGTAATTAGTATTTGAGAGGATTAGTGTTAGACAAGGATGTGTGTTGTCGCCTGACTTATTCAATTTTATGGTAAACATGTCATGAGGATGGCTTTAGATGGATGAACCGGTGGAGTAACAGTGGCTGCTAGGAAAATCTCCAATTTAAGATTTGCTGATGGCACTACACTTATAGCTGCAAATTAGCAAAGAATGTTTAATTTCTTACTAAGAGTTGAGTACGAAAGCAGTAAAGTTGGTCGGAAAATCAATAAAGCTAAGACAAAAATAATGATATTACAGGAATACCAGATAGTGGACAGTTTTGTCTTTTTCGGGTCTAATATAACTAACATGGTAACTGTGAAGCACAAATTCGGAGACGTATTGGTATGGCAAAAAATGCGTTGAGTCGCCTAACTAAAGTTTGGAAGGACAGATCTATCTCTCAAAATATCAAGATGAGACTGGTGAATGTCCTTGAATTCTCAATATTTCTATACGGTGCGGAAACTTGGACTCTTCGCGGACGCGAGCGCCAAAAAATTGATCCCTTTGAGAGATGTGGTCTTGAAGAAGAATGCTGCGCATACCTTGAACAGCTCATAGGATAAACGTTTCCATTCTAAACAAACTCGAGATTAAAAAAAGGCTGTTCACAATATGTCTGCAACGTATTCTGCAATTTTTCGGTCACGTGGTTCGCAAAAGTGACGATAGTTTGGAGAGAATAATTGTTTCCGGAAATGTTTTGGGAAGAAGATCAAGAGGACGATCACCAACTAGATATTCCAACCAAATTAAGAATTCAGCTGAAAACTCATTTTGCTCTCAGAGCAACTGAAGCTAGAGACCAATGGAGAAAAATTGTTAGGAATATTTGAAATCACGATCCTCAAGAATGGGAAAACGACAATGGAGAGTTTAGAATCAAATATAACAAATTCATAAGTAGTCAACACCAACTTTAGAAAGGTTCTTAAGATTACAAGCATCCTTTTAAGGTACATTCTATATTAATGACTATTCAGTATAAGTGTAGTATTAATATTTATTCTAAATGATATTCCTTTGTCCCTGTAGTCAATAATATATTTTTCCTCCATTATCTGTAGTGAAAGTCTTCTTTCACCAGTACTACATAAGAGTTGTTCTATATATATATATATATATATATATATATATATATATATATATATATATATATATATATATATATAAGGATTTCCACAGTTTTCACTGTATTCCTTCACTCAACCGTTTTTTCCAATTTTTCCTGTTTAGCCAGTCTCCTTCCTGTAGGTTTCTTCTACTCATTGCTTCGTTCACTTCATCTCTGAAAGATCTTCGGGGTCTTCCTCTCTTTCTTCTTCCTATCGGGCTCCACTCTGTTATTCTATTTATCCACCGATTTTGGTCTGCTCTTCTGACATGTCCGTACTAGGTTAACCTCTTCTGTTCGATGTAGTCTATTATGTCGGAGTTCATTCCCATTCTCCTCTTAATCTCCATGTTATTTATTCTATCTCTTCTTGTTACTCTGCAGCTTTTCCTTAAGAATTCCATCTCTGTTGCTCTTATTTTGTTTTTGGTTTTTTTATTTATTGTCCAATTTTCACACCCCTAAGTGAGGATACTTCTTGTCCTGGTATTATATATTTATTTCTTTGTTTTCATGCTGATGTTCTTATCCCATAGTACCGGGTTCAATTTTCGTATGCAGTCTCTTGTTTGTCCTAGTCTATTTTTTATATCTTCCTCCGTTGTTCATTTATTTGATATTATGAAGCCTAAATACTTATACTTGTCTGTTCCTTTGATTTGTTTACCTTCGTCTATTTCCAGCTGTTTTATTTCTGTATTCTCCGTTGTTAGGTATTCAGTTTTCTTTAGGTTTATTTCCATCCCATTCTTTGTATATTCCTGCTCCAGTTTTCTCATCATAAAACTGAGGTCATCCTCGTCTTGTGCGATTACTATTTGGTCGTCGGCAAAACTTAGCGTATATAGATATTCGCTCCTTACTGGTATACTCATTCCTTCGCACTTCCATGGTTTCAGGGTTCTTTCCAGGAATATTTTGAACAGGGTGGGGGATGTGGAGCAACCCTGTAGTAGTCCCTTTGTCGTCTTAAATGGACTGCATATTCTATTGCTCGTTTTGATAGCTACTTCGTTATTCTTGTAGAGTGCTTTTACCGCGTTTATTAATCTTCGTGGAACTTCGATGTCTTTCATTGCTTCCCATAGCTTGGTCCTAGGTATTGAGTCATATGCCTTCTTAAGATCAACAAAAGCCAGATAGACGGATCTATTTTTGGTCATTCTTTTTTCTATTAGTTGTTCGACCGTGTAAATGTGATCTAAGCATGCTTTCCCCGCTGTGAAACCTGCCTGGTCTTCTCCGAGTTTATCTTGTATATATATTTCTAATTTTTCCTTTATGGTCTTTCCATACAGTCTGCCTATAGACAATATAATGCTGATTCCCCGATAGTTTTCGCAGTTTTTTCTATTTCCTTTCTTGTATATTGATGTCATATATGCTTGGGTCCATTCTGCCGGTAAGTCTTTTCCATTCAGTGCTCTCTCAAACATTTTATGTATCATACGGAATAACTTTTCCGATCCGTTTTTTATCAATTCATTTGGTATTCCGCCGGGACCTTTTGCTTTTTTGTTCTTTAGAGTTTTGATCGTTCTTTTTACCTCAGCTAGGCTTAATTCGATTTCGTCATGTGTGTAGATTTCTATTCCGTCTATTTCTGATTCTTTGAATTTGGGGTGGTCTTCGGTTAGCAATTTTTTATAGTATTCTTGCCATTCGTTTTCTTTGATTTGACCGATCTTGATTTTCTCTGTCTTATTTCTTTGGAGCGACTTTAAGATGCGCCATGACTCTGAGTTTCTCGTTCCTCCTATGTGCTGTTCTATCTCTGTGCATGTTTTTTCTCATCTTTCATTTTTTTCATTGGCCACTTTTCTTTTCACTTCTTTATTTTTTTTCCTGTATAGTTCCAAGTCCTCATAGTTTTTTGTGTTCAGGTATTTTATATGGAGTTCTTTTTCTCTTTTATGCATGATAGTGTGTCTTCGGTTAATTTCGTAGTTTGGTGGGTGTATTTTTGGTCCGCTTCTCCAAGAGCTTCTAGGGCTGCTGTCTTCATGCAGGTTTTTATGTGATCGTATTCGTTGTTCTCTAAATGTAATAAATATTCCAAATAAGGTTATTTTTGTTACCGTTGGCTGCTAGATATTTTGTCATCTTTGAACTGGTCTTTCTGGAGATCTGGTGCCTGTTAGATTTAAAACACTCTTACTATTATGGTTAGTCCCTCATTATTCATTTATGTAACGCCGGTTTTACACCAGTTTTCTCTATATTCACCATTGTACTATATTGTTAATGTTACAGAGATTATTTACTTTGTTATTTATTATTCGTACTGTTATTTTATTCCCAGCTATTGATCTCAATTATCTCAATCCAGACAGTCTAAACATTAATTTTCATTCCTTTATATCGGCCCTCGTTTCTATAGTTTGTGTCATTATTAGTTTTACATATTTTGCAATAGTATACAATTTTCTCTTTTAATGTTATGTTCTTGCCCCAATGTATGATATATCTCAGATATACTGAAGTATAAGCCGTTTTGTTTGCTTGTTTTCTTACACTATCTTTAAAGTTTCCACAACTGAATATTTCTAAAAAAAAGCCACCAAAATATTAGGGTAAAAACCCTTTAAAATATATAATGTTACCAAAGATTGTACATAATGTTATTAATATTATTTGATGTTTAATATTTTAATTAAATTTTACTTCAGGTAACATACACCCATGCTTTAAGTGAGTTCCAGTGTCCGGAGAGTAAACCTCTTCAAACGGACTTCAGCTGATAACTGATTGACAAGATACCCATGAACGGTGTCGAAAACAAAATGCCAATGTACCATGAAACAATATTAGTTAAACATAGCACTACTATGAACTACTATGTATATACTAGAATCTTTTGGCTGTAGTAATAATTACTCCTGAGTAATTTTTAACGACGAATCAAAATTCGACGTACATGTTGGTGATAACCGCAAACGAGTTATTCGTTCCAAGCATAAGACTTTTCACAAGGACTGTTTAAAAAGGACCGTAAAATTTCCTACTGGAGTGATGGTTCAGAACCTCAAAAGCTGGTTTGTGAACCACAGTATAAACGTCATTTCCGGACCTTACAACAGTCCTGACCTAAATGTCAATGAAATAATATGGCAAAAACAAAACAGACACTGAAAAATAACCCACAACGGACGTTACACGCAAAATCCAAAATATAGCAGATTTGGAATAACTTAACCACTGAACATGAAATTACTCCTCAGTCGACTCAACTAAGAGCGATGCTATTCTGTTTTAAAAATAAATATTCATTGTATGTTACAATTTTTAATTGCTAACAAAATAAACATTCCTTAATATTAATTAGTTCTGTTAGAGTAAGTACATTTTGTTTGATGTTACTGATTAAAATTATATTATCAGTAATTGTCTGTTTACATTGTATTATATTAAAAACATTATTAGAGAGTTTACATTGTATTAGGAGTTGTACGATGATATGACGAGTGTAATAAAGATTGGACAAAAAGTGACAAAAAAGATAAAAGTGACCAAAGGACTTCGCCAAGGCTGCTGCATTGCACCTACACTCTTTAAGATTTATTTGGAGGGGGATTTGGATATTTGGAAAAGAAAATGTGAACCTATGGGTGTAAAAATTGGAGACCATACACTGTACAGCTTGCATTTTGCTGATGACCAAGTAATACTTGCAGAAGATCAAGATGATATCCACTACATGTTACGAAAAATAGATGAAGAATATACTAAGTGGGGCTTATTAATTACTCCATCAAAAACAGAGTACGTAGTAGTGGGAGGTGAAGGAAAGCACTTAGAACTAGGAAGCAAACAAATTCAAAATACTGATAGCTATAAAAATCTCGGTGTAAACATTACAAACAATGGTCGGAATACAAAAGAAATAGCTACTAGAATTGGTCAAGGAAATTCAGCAATACGTCAACTGAATAGTATACTTTGGAATAACCACATCACCCGAAACACAAAAATTAGGATATACAAAAGTATCATAGAAAGCATTGCTACATATGGTTCAGAGCTTTGGGTAATAAATAAAAATGACGCATCCAAAATAAAAGCAATGGAAATGAATTATTGGAGAAGATGTTGCCAACTCACTAGAAGAGATAGAGTAAGGAATACTGAAATCAGAGAGCGTATGGGCATAGACATTGACGTCCTGAAAACTATAGAATGCAAAAGGCTGAAATGGTATGGCCATGTAGAAAGGATGAATGATCAACGATGGCCAAAGAGAATGTTACAGTGGATCCCCACCAACCGCAGGAAAAAGGGAAGACCAAGAAGATCGTGGAGACAAGAAGCAAAAGATGCAATGGAAGATAGGGGTCTACAAGTAGATGACTGGAACGATCGCAAGCGTTGGAAACTAGGTTACGAGAAACGGCGGCAGCTGTAATAAACTCGTTATATAAATATGTAAAACATTATTAGAAAAACAATTTGAGAAAAATATATTGTTAACTATCTGAATTATGCATTTTAGTTTGTCCCAATATATAGTTGGTAGGGCTCGTATATTTATAGAAATATATTTTATAACATTTTAAATACGTATACAAATTTAGATTAAAAAAGTTTTTAAAATGGGTCTTTAAAAACCCACACTCAGTAAAATGTTTAACAAAATGATAAAGATTGTAACAATGGCCTATTGTTTGTTTATACTGTAATTGTTTTAATTTAGAGCATAAAATATCTTGTACTTACATTAAACAATGATATGATTATGAGTTTTTAAATTTATATCTACATTTATTTTGATTTCTGAAGGACGGCAAATCATAATTATTGACCTGCCAATTGCCTTATTCCTTGAATGATTATTGTAACAGCAAACTTCGATAAACAGAATAAATGAATCACTTAAAAGTATGTAATATACTAAGAATATAGGATATAGCTTCAAGACATGTGTTCTTTCGCCCAAACCATTTTCTCAAAATGAAAACTGTTAAAAATTAAAATAACAATCATCCATTATATTTGACTTTCACAAAACCGTCAGCAGTCAAAATGATGAATAATTCCGAGAGAAAACCGAAAGTAGAATTACTTTTATAGATATTGATATCGTTAAGTTTAATTTTGGGTGTTGTTACAGCCCTACAAGTGCACCTGAGCTTCGCTTTCTACCGCCTCCTCGTGAATATTTCATTGAGTGCCATGTGACCGTGCGGCGGCATCACCATCGCAGCGCGGAACGCTCCTGAGAGAAGAGGAGAAAAAAACCTTCGAACTGAGGGGTTTAGCCTGGTAGTTTGCGACAAACTTGCGAGGTGAAAAGTGGATTTTGGAGTTTTAGTCGATATCTGATCAGGCTAGAAGCAACACAGATTTAAGGAGTTTAAAGATTAAATCTCTAATACACAATTTCTCTTCGATTTTTAACAATAAAGCGTTTAGTGGTTTTTAAATTAAAAAATTATATTTCTGTACAACGAGCAAGCACACTAGAGGCATAAAAGCAGTTATAAAGATTTCCATATTAAGCATTTGGTTAAACGACAATCCAAAAAAAAAATTTTTTCAAAAAATGAACATATTATAAACTACATTATCTAAAATTTTCTAAAATCCTTCTATTTACTACAGACAACATAAAAACAAAGAAAATATAATTTATTATGTACATAATGGTGGGTTATACATATTGAGTGAAATCCTTACAAGTACACACCTAAAAATTCCTGAATAATGAGATCAAGATTATCAGGAAATTCAAGAAGATAAATAGTCCTGACAGGTTAAATATTATGTTTATACGGCACCTATAATTGATTGCAATTAAAATTATATTTTATAATTATTGTTCGACGTTTCGATTTCCACTGCGGAAAATGTTTTCAGAACAGATTATTTTAAATTAGGAAGTTGTTATTAAAACTTACACTTAGTTGTTTTGGCGCTTCTATTTACATTAACGAGTGGCTTATTTGGTCTCGATCCTGGAGGCAAATAGCCATGCTTTTAGTTAAAAATTCTGGAAGTGATGTTTGTACCTTCAGGATGATATCAAATTGTGATTGTTTTGTATGTTTATAAGTATATTATCTATTATGTGTTTATTTATTGTGTGTTTATGTATTAAATGTTTATGAATTATCTATTGTATGTGTATTATATATAATTATAGATGAAGTGTCCTATGTCCTCAGACATATGAACTTGTACTCAACATAGATATGTACTATGTACATAATATACCTTAGTACACTTTATTAATATTTACTTAAATATAATTCGTGCACATAGGCAACCACCAATAGTCACTTTAATTCTATTAGAATCCCCTTTTTCGATTAATTTTACATAACTCTTATACAACCAACAGTATTTTATCGAAATACAAACTATTATTTTTCTGTGCTGTAGATATCTTTATATTCAACATTATTACTATACAGTGTAAACAAAAGAACAAGCCTAGATGTACAATTTTTTATATATCATTTTTACAGTACTTTTGTGATTTTTTTTATTTGCTGTATTTATCTTTTTAAGTAAAGACATTATATAAAAATTTTCTGAATCTGAATTATATTCATAAAAGCATCCCACTGATTATCTACCTCTAATGTCTCAAAAACAGATACCCAGTCTACATTACAAAACATAAATTTAAAAAAATCTTTATTCTCGTTGCAAAATATTGTATATTTATACTCGACTTAAATTTATTTTATTTAAAATTTACCTTAATCGCTATATTTATAATGAGGCAAGTGCAAGCGAAACCATTAGAATACAATAAACCGGCATATTTTGTGGACGTTAAGAATGCATTTAATCCACTTATTGTACGCCAGAGAGATACCTCTAGGAGTAATCAAAACGATCGGAACACAACAACACAATAAAAGTAAAAGTGGAAGTAGAACTAAATGACACTATTGAAGCTGACAATGGGATAAGACAGCGAGATTCTCTGTGCCCTCTATTGTTCAATCTGATTGGGGATGAAATAGTAAAAAAGTAAGAACTAAAAAAGGATACCAAATGGGAGAAAAATAATTTAAAATAATCTGCCTTGCAAACAACACATTACTACTCTAGAGTGAAGATCATTTACAACGTCTGCTGCACCAATTTAATATAACCGCCAGAAAATTTAGCATGTTAATGTCTCCAAAAAAGACAATATGCATGTTTTAACTGCAAATTTACTAAAATGTAAATTGGAGCTGGAAGATAACAGACCAGGTGATGGAGTTTAAATATCTAGGCATTACATTATCTAGATACGGAAAGCTTAAAGAGAAAATGGAAGATCAAGTGAATAGAGCAAACAGAGGCGCAGGCACCTGGCACAGAGAGGACAAAAGGGATGTTAGAAATAGCAGCGATGAAAACACTCGAAAAAGGTTCGAAAGAAAAATTGTTGGTAAAACACTATGGGACAGAGCTAGAAGTACAGACATACGACCTAGATGCAAGGTGGAGAACATCAAGGAGTGGGTAAGAAGTAGAAGAGTAGAATGGAACGATCATATAACCGGAATGACAACAAAAAGAGTAGTAAGGATGGCAAGAGACGGTTCCCCTCTGGAAAGACGATTTGTAGGAAGACCACGTAAACGATAGAACAACTTACTGGAGGCACATTGAAAAACAAACAGAGTCATGTCTACATAAAAAGAAGAAGAAAAAGAAGACATTTTACCTTTTAAGCAGTGTGATCAGACTGTGAGGATTGAATACAACAGAATCAAATATGTCAAGATTTGTAAAAATATTAGCTATTTTGTTACCTTGTATGCGTGTATAATCTTGTCTATAGTTTGATGGAAGGTTTAATATCAGAGGGGCCCAAAAACATTTTTAATGTGTCTTGCCACATCGCACTCTCAAGCAGTATATCTAAGTTAAAATCACCAGCCAGAAAAATTAAGGAGTCCTTGTCAAGTAAATCAAAAAGTATTTGGTCTTATTTGTTTATTAAAACTTGTGAATCTTCTCTTCGGTAGGTGGAGATGGAATACAATTTTCCTCTTATCAATTTGCATCTCTGCAGCCGAACACTTAAACACCAATATTTCTGATAAACTAGAAAGATCTTCCCGGGCCTTTGATGAGTACCGCATTACCACCATGCTCCTGTGAACTGCTTCTACAATGTGAAGAAATCAGTTTAAAATTCCTCACATGGCAGTTATTCAGTTGCTCTTTGTTTTCCATTGCTCAGTTAAATAAAGAACAAAGCATTCATCATAATCTTCTAGGATAAAATTAATGGCGTCAATACTTGTTCTAATTGATTGCGTATTTAAATTGATTACTGATAATTTCTTTTGATGTGTATCGTGGACTGTCTTTCGACACTGGAGTACCTCTGTACATTCTAAAAATGGTTAAAAATTAGACCGTTTTCCATAATTATTGCTGCATTAAATGAGTTATTTTTAGTTCCGGAACAGTAATTTTAAATGAACTTCTGTACTTCTCTGTCCTGGTTTGCATTTTTTCGCAGATAACGTTTTCATCAAGTTTTTTTCGTTTTAGGTATTTCCTAAGCTTCCGTTTTTGGATCGAAACCTGAAAGGAAGATCGCCCTATGTTTTATGACCAAACGCAGGATACTTCCAGCTTCTCATTAGTTCACTGGAGTGGATCTGGTCGTTTAATAGTGGATCTGGTCATTGGACGAGTTATTTTGTAAAAACCTGTTTTTTGGGTTTCCCATTTATCTTTTTCATCTTTAATCAGCTGATGGTTGCTATCTTTAACAGATGTCACCGGTGCAATTGAACTACTTAATATTCTTGGTTTACGTGGCAGCTCAGACAAATCCACAAAATAAAGTATCTGTTTTGGGACTGCGTTAACTGACCTTGTGATCTCTGTCACACCATTTCGTTCTTTTAAAATGGATGGATTGTTATTGTTGTCCTTAGTTTTTGCGGCATTCTCTATGGAATTTTAGGGTAACTTTTTCTCTAAGACTTCTACTTTTTCCCATAATAGCTTATTATTTTCTTCTAGGATTTGATTTTTGCTTCTCAACTCACAAATTGGTTTATTTAGCAGATGAATGATCGCATTTTCCATGCCTTCCCCCCTAATTAAAGGTTATCTTTGAATCACAACAAATCAACGAATCAATTTTTTTGGCCTAATCTCATGCCTTGCATGATTTATGGAATGCTTTTTCACATTTTACACATATAATTATGCCTATTTTCTTATTTCTGCAACAAATAAACTTGGTTTTGTCACAATCATCCTTACCGGACACCATATTCACACAGTTTTCATCCTGCTCGCACTTTTACAGCAACAGGAATATTATCTTAATTGATGTCAATTCCTGTATATGTTTTTGCACTGATCATAGCGTTGTGATAGTTCTTGTTACGAATAACTCTATTTTCATTAGGTTGTAATCAAATCTAAGTCGATGTTCTACGGGGATGTAATTTAAACAACAAATAAGATTAAATGTATATAAAAATTTTATATACCTACTATTTGTTAAGTCTATAGGTATTATGGAAAAGGGCCTAAGTTCAATTGTGGATAAAGCAGAACAAACTAAAAAGTGCTGCGAATGAACTGTAACACTATACTCTTATAAGGCCAACGCAATCACGTGAGTATTTTAGTTAGTTTTTTTCGTTTTAATTTTATTATTATTATTATTTTTTATTTGTTTCATTTCATATAAATCAAGTAGTTGCAAAATTGTTAGTGGAAATTTCCATTTGTATGCAACGAAACAATATATTTTGTACTAGTTGTTCCGTCTAAGTGAAGAAAAAAATATACGACACTTGAAAAAAAAACTATTGACAAGAAACAAATTATTGCCAATAGTAAAAGCAGGTAAAATATTTATTTTTATAAAAAATTTTTACCATTATACTTTTAATATCTTCATTTTTATTAAGCTATACTCGTAAACAATTATTATAATGATCCTTTAAATAGAATTTATTATTTCTGTATATTTTTGTCATTTATATCTACTAAATGTTAAAATTTAAATATTATTTTAATTGTACTTTTTAAATGGTTTCATAACATATGCTGAAATAGTTTTATTCCTCTTTTTGATTTTTTGTGGATAGTAATAGACTTACTAGAATTTTCTAATCTTTCATAAAGTATGTCAACATAATCTGACGTAAGTTTTGATGCATAAATATTCATGATCTAATAGACTGATATTACACAGTGATAATGACATTAAATATAAAGTACATAAATGCAGCGACTAATAGGATTGACATCCAAAATATATACTTTAATATAATCTTCCCATATCATCTAATAAAATCCACCCCATTAGCAAATTCGTTAGTCGCCCGAACATAGAACTAGTTCTATTCTCTCTGAAGTCAACTTGGCAAAATGTAAACGATCCCCGTGCGACCTCGATGATGATGTTAACACTGTCAACAGGCCTTGTAGGGCTTTGTCATTAGGCTAAAGGACAATTTCACGGCTAAGAGGAATAAAACGCGTCGCAGCCGATCACCATTCCTCTGTTTGTATCCAATTACACGTACCACGTGACCTACACACATTACATACTCTCTCGAATAGTTGTGAACAACAAAACGATCGTGTCTCGACCTGATGCAACCTCTTGCACCGATTAGATCTGGTCATAATCGTTTTATGTTACATTTGACATATTAGAAAGTGATGAAAACGTGCCCATTGTTGACGATGGGTAATAAAGGGATTCGTGGAAGATGAGTATTTACACACATCAAAGCTCTTATTATTATGATATTTTTAGTTAGATACTAAAAGAATAACAAAAACAATAAAAATAACATTTTGTGTGTTTTTGTATACGTTAAGTTAGGGATGATGCCTGTATTGAATCTGTTTATTTTGTTAATATCCAAGAAAACTACCAAGATAAAAGTGGCATGGAATTTCATATTAGGAACGTAAATTAGTCCAGAATAGATGTTTGTAAGTTTCTGGGTTTTCTTATGTCGTATTACTGATCATCCGCATATTATAATATAAAAATCATGCAAAACACGAGCAAACAACACATCTGAGCATCAAAGATCGATCCAATGTCTATCCATTATTCATTGGATGGTATTGTAATAAACATATTACACGTAAGAACCCTTTACATTGGTTATGTTAGTGTTGAAAAAAAAAATTTAAACAAATTGGTAGTGCCAAAAAATAGATTATGTAATTTCAACTCTATAAAAACAAACTGAAAACTTAGAGCACTAAAAAAGTTAGAAACTATGTGAGAAACATTTTTAAATATAATAGTGAAAACAAATATTGTACTACCCTGTTATAGTGTATTTTTATGTATGAGAGAGTAATAAAACAATAAATTTTGTATGCAAATCCCTAAACTGTTGATACGGGTGACTCAATGAAAAACAGATAAGAAGTATATAGGAAAACAATTTTAAATTGACTATGACCACCAGGTTAACATTCTAGGGCCGCAAAGACCACCACCACGCAATGAGTGGTTCGATGCTGAGTGCGAGGACATTACAAGAAGAAAGAACAATGCATATAAACTGATGCAGCAAAGAAGAACCCGAGAAAAAGAACAAAAATATAAAGATCTCAGAAGAGAAGAGAAGTACATCCATCGGAGAAAAAAGCGAACTTATGAAAATAGAATATTGGAAGAACTTGAGGCATTAAAAAAGGAAAATCAAACAAGAAAATTCTATAAAAATCTAAATAAAGCAAGAAAAGAATTTAAACCAAGGATCGGACTATGTAAGGATAAGGAGGGGCATATACTCAATACAAAAGAAGAAGTATTGAAAAGGTGGGTGGAACACTATAAAGAACTGCTTACTATCGAAGTAGAAGATCCAAATCAACCACCCCCAGGAGCAAACAACAATACACCATTGGAGCCTCCATCAATTCAGGAAGTACGGGATGCAATAAAACACCTAAAAAATAATAAATCTCCAGGAAGTGATGGTATACCCGCGGAACTTATTAAATGTGGAGGTGCTACTCTGACTAATCATATATATAAAATCATACTGAGAGCCTGGAATGAGGAACAAATCCCAGAAGAGTGGTGTATTGGGATCGTTTGCCCGCTACACAAAAAGGGCGATGAATTAGAATGTAGAAACTATAGGGGAATAACCCTCCTTAATACAGCATACAAAATATTTTCGAGTATTTTATATGGTCGCCTGAGTGAATATTCAGAGGAGCTTCTTGGCGAATATCAAAGTGGTTTTAGGCCTGGTCGATCAACAACAGACCAGATCTTTGTGCTAAGGCAAATACTGGAAAAAACCAATGAATTTAATATCGACACATACCATCTTTTCGTAGATTTTAAATCGGCCTATGATAGTGTCCTAAGAAATAAATTGTATGAAGCCATGGATGAATTCCACATCCCCGATAAACTGATAAGATTGGTTAAGGCTACAATGCGTAAAGTTGTTTGCAAAGTCCAAATACAGGGCGAACAATCACAGGCATTTGAAACGCATGTTGGGTTGCGACAGGGAGATGCGCTGGCGTGTCTCCTTTTCAACATAGCTTTGGAAAAGGCGGTCAGGGATGCCCAAATAGACAGCAGAGGAAACATTTTTAATAAATCATCCCAAATTTTGGCATATGCAGATGATGTTGATCTAGTTGCCCGCACAACACGCAAGCTAGAAGAAATGTATACCACCTTGTCACACGCCTCAAAAAATATGGGCCTGCAAGTAAATGAAAATAAAACTAAGATAATGGCATCAACACCCAACAATAGAGCCAGAAACATCGGCCACCAACTCACGGTTGATAATTCTACCTTTGAAGTGGTGGACAAATTCACATACTTGGGCTCCCTGATCACCAAGGAGAACGTCATGACTGAAGAAATCAAGCGAAGAATAATCCTAGCAAACAAATGCTATTTTGGACTGAGTAGACATATGAGAAGCAGAAACTTAAGCCAAAAAACAAAAATAACCATATACAAAACCCTTATACAACCAGTGTTGACATATGGGTCTGAGGCATGGACCATTTCCAAGGCAGATGAAAATCTCCTGCTTATATTTGAACGAAGGATCCTGAGAAGAATATTTGGTGGCATCTGTGAAAATGGTGTTTGGAGAAGGAGGTACAACTACGAGATATATCACAGATATAAACATATATTTGGTGGTAAAGACGTAGTATCCTTTATAAAAATAGGAAGACTAAGATGGGCAGGACATCTGGCAAGATCACAGCAGAACAACCCTCCTAGAAGAATCCTTATGTCACAACCTGTGGGAAGTAGAAAAAGGGGTAGACCAAAACTCAGATGGAGGGATGGTGTAGATGAGGATGGTAGACAAATAGGCGCAGCAAACTGGCAACAGTTGGCAATGGATAGAACTGACTGGCGTAATAGACTTGGGAAGGTCGAGGCTCTTTTATAGGGCTGTAGCACCAATGATGATGATGATGACCACCAGGTATAAAGGTTGGAGCAGAATAGAATACAATAGTTGTGAGGGTTACTAATCCCTAAATAAGGTTGCCAGTTTCGGAGTGATGGAGGTTAACAGGTACTAATGAATTTGCAAGAAATGTAAGATGTTTATTTTATTGGTTATATATAACCAATAAAAGTTTAATAAGTACTTACCTATTTGCAAAATAAAGTTTAATTCTTTAGATAAAATAAAACGTTTTATTTTATCTGAAATGAGTGCATTCCACGAAGTAAGGGTTTCAACAATCAAACATTTAATTCTTTAATTCCAGGAATCTACGACAGTAATTGACTAGATAATTACCTTCTAAACTTATTCCACAGAAAATGTGATAGTGGGTTTTCCATTTTGTAGGAAGGTCCAAGTGGCGTATTCAAAATTCTTAACAGTTCACTAAAAGTAGGTACTTCAGTTGCAAGGTGCAGTTTATTGTGTATACTAGTGTTATGGAAAATTTGGAAGTGCCGTGTAAACGCCGAAAAATTGGTCCTTTAACAGTTAATGAAAAAACATTAATATTTAATTGTTTTAAATCATTTACAGACAAACGTTTATGTGAAAGTGTTGATGAGACCGTTGAGTTAGTTAGCAGTACACTTAGTGTTGGAAAATCTACGATTTACAGAGTTATTAAAGAAGAGAAATGTGGTAGTTTTCAAATGCCACGTAATGCTCCAGGGAAACCAAAACTTCAAATAGAATATCATTTTAAAGAAGGACTTCGACGGAAAGTGCATGAATTCTTCTTTAGACAAGAATTTCCAACATTGGATAAAGTTCTTGTCTCAGTTCGAGATGATAAGGATTACCCAGAAATGAGTCGAAGTACGTTATGGAAACTTTTAAAAGAAATAGGCTTCCGCTGGAAAAAGAATCCCAGAAAGTCTATTTTATTAGAAAGAAGCGATATTGTCATATGGAGAAGATATTTTCTAAGAACCATAAAGGAAATGAGAAACCAAAAAAGAAAAATATTTTATCTTGATGAAACATGGATCAACGAGGGTCATACACGAAATAAATTTTGGCAGGATGAAACTGTTACAAGTCAAAGGCACGCTTTTGTAAATAACTTATCTACTGGTTTAAACCCACCATCAGGAAAGGGACGCAGGCTGATAATAGTACACATTGGCAGTTCAGACGGTTTTGTTGAAGGTGGTTTATTAACTTTTGAATCAACTCGTACCGGTGACTACCATGAAAACATGAACGCTGATGTCTTTCAAGAATGGTTCGAACAAATGATAGATCTTCTTCCTAAGAACTGTGTAATAGTAATGGATAATGCAAGTTATCACTCCAGACTTATAGAAGGACTGCCCACAATCAAGTGGTTAAAAAAAGACTTGCAGAATTGGCTGAGTTCAAAAAATATTACGTACCATCCCGGATCTATAAGAAAGGAACTTTATTCGTTGTGTGCCCTTCATAAAGAAAAATTTTAAAAATACGAAATTGATGAAATTGCCAAAAATCGTGGAATGACAGTGCTTAGATCCCCACCATATCATTGTGAATTAAACCCGATTGAACTGGTATGGGCACAGATAAAGAGTGAAGTTTCAAGAAAAAATACCACTTTTAAAATTCATGATGTTAAACAGTTGTTTTTGGAGGCCGTAAATAATGTAAAACCTGAAAACTGGGAAAAGGCAGTAAATCACACTATTAAAGAAGAGGAAAAAATGTGGAAGCTGGACAATATTACTGATAAAATGATCGAGCCAGTTATTATAAATCTTGGTTCTGAAAGTTCATCTTCTGAATCTGATTTGGATTTGTAACAAGTAGCTGTAAGTTTTATATTAATATTTTTATTCATCTATTTAACATACCTTAGACGGTTTTAAAAACTCTTTTT
This sequence comes from Diabrotica undecimpunctata, assembly GCF_040954645.1. Classification (NCBI taxonomy): domain Eukaryota; kingdom Metazoa; phylum Arthropoda; class Insecta; order Coleoptera; family Chrysomelidae; genus Diabrotica; species Diabrotica undecimpunctata. The sequence continues at coordinate 116,584,654 of NC_092806.1, read as the reverse complement.
CTCTTTTGTAATTTTTAAAAATTAAAAAAAATGTGAATTTTTTAAAACCCTTTTTAATGTAGGCCAGTCAGTTCTAATATAGTGTGTGATAAAAGAGGTCACTTTTGTTTACATACACATAACACTTTATAACACTGAAATAATTCATTTATTTTTTACAATTATTTAAAGTAATTTTTCAATTAATCTTGAGCACGCCCATGGAGTAGTCGGAGGTACCAGTTAAAATTATGCTAATTACTCTCTCGTTCATAAAAATAAACTATAAAGCAATCCTATATGCAGATGACCTCGTAATCTATATTTCTCATAAGAATCTTAATATGACATCAAACATTATTCAATTTTCTATTAAGAATGGTCTAAAACAACGGGACTGAAATTTTCTACGGTTAAAACCAAAGTAATGTGCTTTTCTCGAAAACATCAAATTGTTGCAAATCTTCCAAAATTAACACTGTATGATCAAGTTTTAGAAAACGTTGAGGAACTTAGATTTCTAGGTATGATTTTTGATTTAAAACTTACTTGGAACAAACACATCCAATTACTTAAAAAATCATGTTTACAGAACATAAATATTCTTAAATTCTAGCAAATCGTAACTGGGGCGCAGACACCACACACCTAATAAATATTTACAAATCCTTAATCCGCAGTAAATTAGATTATGGATCAATTGTATATAATTCAGCTAAGGACTCAACATTTAAAAAATTAGATATCGTACAAAATACTGCACTAAGACTAGCTCTAGGAGCATACAGAACGAGTCCAATTGAAAATATTTATGTCGAAGCAAATGAATCTCCACTTTCTATTAGAAGATTACGTCTCAGTTTACAATACGCAAGCAAGCTATCAACTATTCCAAACAACCCGGCCTACCCCTATGCTTTCTCCACACATTATTATTCTAATTACAATCAAAATTCTAATCTTAGACCATCATTAAGCAAAAGAATTAGCAACTTTACATTTCCGGGTACTTTACATTTCCGGGTATAATGCATACCAATATTGATTATGCTCCCCCTTGGACTATACAAATTTCATATTTAACACAGATCTGTCAACTTATACTAAGGACAATACCCTTTCATCTCTTTTTCTCCAATCCTTCTACAATATTAAAAATAAATATTCATCCTGTCAACTAGTTTATACCGATGCATCAAAACACCCGAATTAGAAACAGTAGGATCCGCCATTGTCACAGAGGATTATGTGCTCAAGTTTCCTCTACCTAAGGACTACTCAATATATTCTGCTGAACTGTTTGCGATATCCAAGGCAGTACAACAAACTCTTAATCGACCTGAAGACATGACAGTAATATTCACATATACCTTAAGTGCAATACAGGGAATTCAGAAAATATATCCGAATCATCCGATTTTAGAACAGATTAAAATAGACCATGTGACTCTACAAAATAATCATAAATAACTACATATTGTGTGGATACCATCTCATATGGGTATACCAGGAAATAAGATAGCTGATCAAATGGCCAAAGAAGCTTGTAAAATGAAGAGATCCGATGATAGAACTAACCAAATTCCTCACTCAGATATGAAAAAATGCATCAATGAGTACACAAAAAACTTATGGTTACGAAGATGGCAACTTGTACCAAATAATAAATTGCGGCAAGCAAACCCAGATCTATCAGCGAAAACACCAAATTTAGTAAAGCGAAGGGACCAGGTTGTACTACATCGTATCCGAATAGGACATACCAGACTGACGCACGAACACCTACTAAGGACGGAACCTCCTAGAATATGCTACGCCTGTGACACCAATATAACTGTAGGCCACATTGTTATAGACTGTCCATTATATCAAATGGAAAGACAAGCTACTGGACTACCAAGTGATATAAAAAGCGCTTTAGACAGTGCGGATTGTGATAAAATCATTAGGTTTTTAAAGAAAACCAAATAATATAATCTTATATAAGTGATACTTCAAGAAAAATTCTAAATTATAATCAACTTTGTAAAAACTTTATAGTTTATACTTTATATTAATCATTATAATATACTATAGTCTATATTGTACCACCGCAAATAACCTTCTATGGTTGATGCGGGTTATTCCCAATAAAAAAAATATATTGTACTGTTCTTACCTGTACCCTAGCTTCTGTTAAATCTATTTTCATTGCTATTTCTTCTCTAGTATAAATATCAGGATAGTGTGTTTCTTGAAAAGCTCTTTCCAATTCTTTTAGTTGGGCGGACGTGAACGTGGTTCGGATTCTTCTTTGTTTCCTCTTTTCCGTAAGGACTCCATCATGGCCAGGATAAACTTTGTAAGGAAGACCGCCTGAAAGAAGTATATTATTAGTTTAGTAGAACAATTATTATTTAGGATTATTTGAAGATAGGCTGTCTTTGTTTTTCTTGAGAGGATGCAAAATTCGGAGAGTTAAAAGTAGCAGCAGATTGTCAATTTTAATTTCGATAAGAAATTAATAATCTCTTTGGCGAAGATCGACTTAGGTGGAGAGTACCTGAACTAGGAGGAGTTGGAGCCTAAGAAGAAGCAGTTTCAAATTATAAATAAATTTTTTTTTAATTTTCGAACGACATTTACAGGAAGTTTAGAATGGATTAAAAATATTTTATCGGTAATTGAATAGTAACAGTTTTCTCATTAATTTCTATAACCAGAGAACACGTTAGCAACATCTGAACTGTGTGTTGCAGATGCTTATGGTATGACTTTGTTCTGTCCGGATCTGATAACTGACAGGCTTCAATCACCTTGAGGTATTTGTTATTTAATTCATTGACCATGTGGCTTCAATAGTGACAACTGCATAATGTGTTCGTCGTAATATGTATATTTTAATAATAATTATTGTTTGTCGATAAATGTATGTTAATTAAATAAATAACTTTAAATTGCCACATTAGATATGGTTGCTGTTCATATAAATGGTTAATTTGACTTTTATAATACTAAAAAAATAAAGTTCGTAATTAAGTCATGTTTTTTATTGTTTTGAGTTCTTACATACTCTAAGTTTTATGATTTTATGAAAGCAGAGCTTAATTAGTAATAGATATTGTTTAATCGTTCTTTTTGGTGTGAAACAGCAAAAAAATAGTCATTTCGGTAACACACTATAAAGAGGACTAAATACATTTTTAAATTTTATATTTTTTAAAAACTAACCTAAAATGACAGTATTTTACTACAAGTCATCTTAGGTGGTAGCTAAAGTTTAAAACTGTTTTTCTTATGTTGCAATACTTATTATTTTTTTAAATGTACAATATATTTGACTTTATTTTATTCTAAATTGCTCTAATGAAATTAATGGTAGTGTTTTTTCAACTTGTTATCTTATACTTTATTTATAATTAACAACTATAATGTTTTTTCTGGTTTTAGTTAAAACATTTATGTTAAAAAAATTATTTTGAAGGCGTTACCGAAATGACTCAACGTTTCCGAAATGATAACCCTTATACTATTTTAAAGAAAACGCACATTCATAACCATGTATTTATTGCCATAAAAACGAAAAACGAACAACAAAACAAGGAACGCAAACGTAAATGGGGAATTAGATAACTATTGTGTTTTAGTTTTATTTTCTAAACCATGTATGGGCAAAGAAATATTTCACTATTTTTGTTAAAGTGATGTTTAATAATGCATTTAAGATGATAAGTTCTGCTACAGTCGAAACATTTGCGTCCTTCTACATTTGAATGCTTTGATCAAGCGCAAGTTTCTCTATCACTTTGCTTTGGAGCGACTACCCAAAAAGGTCTAAATCTACAAAAAGTTGTTCTGGAAACTTGAAATGAGAAGAAAAGAGAATCCAACATAATACGTTTTTGTTTTTTAACTTTATTTTTAGTTATATAATCCTTTTTTCCTGGACACATTTTTGAGTTTTCATCCCTTTCTAAAAAAATTTGAACTCATTTTGACAACTTTTGGATAACTGCATGGTTACGTTTTTTTCTTTCGTATTGGGAATTATTAATGAATTTGCGATGCATTGTGTACGAAAGTATTTTTGAAGTCTCGCCCCTTAAACGATATTTATTTATTATGCTTCCAGACACAATCGATAACGTATTCTTAGCGTTGTGATTTTTTAACATTTTGGCGTTTTCTTCTAATTGATCTTTAATAACTTCCCCAAAAACTAACTTTCTTTTGATTTTATCTGGAACTTCGATATCAGCTATCAATTTAGTCACCCTTGTTTCAGGAGATTCTTTTTCTTTTTTTGTTTTAAAAATTGTTTAAATTTAGATTTCTCCCTTTCTAACCTTTTTCGATCTCTTGCTAACTGTTTGGTTAGGTCTCTAATTTTTAATTCTGCCTTTTTTAATTTTCTATAACATGAAGATTTTTCTTTTTTCACTATTTGTCGGCTAACATTTTTTTGCCTTGAAGGTGTGTTTTTCTTTTTGGGAACATCCATAACATCTAAATTTTCCGCAAGATCCTCATGAAATGGGTCGTCCTGATTTTCAATTGTAACTTCATCTTCACTTGTTGCGGGTGAATTATCTCTAGAAAATCTTTCGGTTTTACCTTTCATTTTTTTCTTCTCTCTATATCTTTTGCTGTTTTTACTCCATTCCTTTCTTTTTATTCTTTGATGTCGTGGTGTCAAGTCTTTTATAAACTTAACTTGTCCTTCTTTCTTTTTGTTGTATCGTTCTCGATCTTTTCTTCTTTTTTCTTCAAGTTGCTGCTCTGTTAATTTCATTCTATGTTTCTGAAGTCTTTTTCTTACTTCTTCTTTTATCTTTTCGTTACATTTCCTCTTTTTAATTTTTATTTTCGTTGGTGTTCTATTATTCTGCAAGTAGCAGAAGTTCTTTTTTTTATTTTTGCTTGCGCTGTTTTATCATTATTATTGTCGTGGATAATATTGACTTTTTTTTTCAGTTCAAGTTTCAATGTTTTTTTCGGCTCGACATTACGTTTATTCTGTTTGAACTTGAAATTGACTTGAATTTTAGGCTTAGAGATGCTAGTTTGGGTCGAAGAATATCCATTTGAAGTTGAAGGCTTAGTCATCCTATCTTCTTCAAAAAGTTCAGACTTTTTAGGATTTAAAAGAGTTTTATATTTATTTTTTTTTTCTTCTTTATTTTTTAAATTTAATTCGTATGGAATTTTTCTATCTTGTGTTAATTTTTCGTTTAAACATTTTAATTTTTCGCTGTCCATCATCTATAAATAAAAAGAAACTAATCATTTCTGTAACAAAATATCATTTCGGTAACACAATATTACTTTTAAAAATGTTGCCGAAATGACGTTACCGAAATGACGAAATCTTACATTTTGTAATTAAGCTCCCTCTAGGAGTAACTTAGATTAATAAAATTTTTGAGGTTATTAAACATGTCCTATTTTTTAAAAAGAAAAATACATTATATTGCTTATCTGAGGCAAAAACTTCGATGAAAAAGTAGTTACCGAAATGGTCAATAATAAGTATACGCCGAAAAAATCAGTCATTTATTAATTTATTAAAAAAACACTTACCATATTACTTAAAAACCACTGCCACTAACTCATACATATGCTACGCGCGAACATGGAACTCGAAAGAAATAAACAACAAGTTAAGTCGGTATTGTAGATTTCTTCGCATAAAAGTTGTGTTACCGAAATGATGCGAGAGGTCTGGGACATAACTTTCTAATCTACAATATTTTTATTGGTAAGAACTAATTTTTTTTATATTTAACTAAAAAGTTAAATATTTATTTTCTATAAAAATGACTCTAAAAGGTATATACGTCAAAAAGTGTTACATATACTTATTTGGGTTTAAACTACAAATTGTGACTGTAGGACAGTTACCGAAGTGACGATTTTAAGGTTTGACGATAAATAAAAAATATTTGTAACACTTTTGCAGCCAAACCAAAAAAAATGCTTCTCGAAACAACTCCGTTCTTTTCAATAGTTTTGGATTTACAAAAATATCTAAAACAGAATTCGAAAAAAAATAAAAAACCGCATATTGTACATTTATATGAACAATACCCATATATATACTTAGATTGCCTGAATGGTGTATAATTTTGAAAAAGTTTTACACAGGATTTTTGTCCATTATTTTTTGTTCACAACTTCACACCATTAATTTTATCTTATTTTGTAAATTATACAATTTCACCATTTTGTAACACTATTGTAGCTATCGTCTAAAGAGTTAGAGAAATCCAACGAAATATAACGAAATCATTGATAAGAGTACACTTTTGGTTTTAACATTCAGCTGCTAACCCAATGAACCCCTTTTTCGATATTTGAAGAAGATAATTACATGTGAACAGTACTAAGCGTCTAAGATCGCTATGTTATATCTTGCGACATATACGAATATACGAAGGCAAAAAACAAAATGGAATTTGGCAAAGAAGATATTACGTTGAAATTTGAAATTGTTTAAGTTATATCTTTATCTTTATTCGTTTATTAGTCGTTTTCCTTATATCATTTATTGTCTAAATTTAATTTCATAATTAGACTAGACAAGTGAATACAAAAAATTGGGCAGTGTAGAATTGTAATTGAATTACTGTTCTATTTTAATTTTTTTTAATGAAAAGAGAAGTTTTCAAAATTAAAATTTTGTTTTATAAATATTTTAAAACTATATAAAATAATAATTGAGTTAGTTACGGTGTCCAAAATACTAAACAATGATGCGAAATATTTTTTCCACAGAGAATAAAATGTTTTTTTAACAAAATTATACTTTTTAATATGTAATGAAATAAGAGTTAACGTCATATTTGGGTAGAATATATTTTATAGTCTCGTACTAAAATGATGAAGGATGAAGGTCTTATATAAAGCGGCTATATATACACTCTGGGCCAAAATTAACCTACCACCTTAAAAATGGGTAATTTTTGATGTCTTATGTCTCCTAAACCTGTTGTCCGATGTAAGTGATTTTTTTAGTATGTTATAGCCTTATTTCTTGTCAATATCGTTATAATAATATGGTTGCTAAACAGGTAATTTTTCATTGTATACCGGGTGTACGAATTAAACTCTGTTTTTTTTTTCTTAAAATTTGCATCACCCTGTGGAATATTCTAGCATTTATAAAATATTGAAATTAAAACCTAACTAAGTATATGTTTTCTCAACATTTTGTTTTTTGATTCATTCTTTTTTTTCTCTTCACGCTTTTTTTATCAATACAGACGATTTAACTCACCAGCAAAATTAACCCCACCACCTTTATTATTGTTTTGTTCACATTACCTGTGACAGTTTTTTTCCTAAAATTGTGTCATTGAAGGATTTTTAACATATAGTCGTTGTACGACATTGTTGCAAATCTGTTTCCGTGTTAATAACAATTCTTGAACAATTTGTAATTAAAATTAAATTTGTAATTAGAATTAACACTTAAAATTGTAATTTTATATCATTGTGAATGAATATTGTTGCAATTTTAGTGCTTATTTATTGTTTGTGATGTTAAAAATGCCTCTCGTTCCAACTGATGCTGCTAGGGCAGTGGCTTGTTGATGCTGGTTACAGTCAACGTCATATCGCTGGTATACTCGATGTACCCAGAACTACAGTACAAGATGCCATCAGACGATTTCGGGAGACAGGATCGTACAACCGCAGGCTAGGTCAAGGCCGAAAACGATGCACTTCAGTTCGAGATGACCGCTTCATTGTCACCAAAGTATTGAGAAATTGCTTTTGCACCGCTCCTGAAGCTCGTAGGTCTCTTCTTGAGGTGAGAAACGTTAGTGTGAGTAGACAAATGATTAGAAGAAGACTGTCAGAAATAAACTTAAGGGCTTTTCGTTCAGCTCGCGCACCTCAACTGCTCCTACAACACCATAGGGCTAGACATCATTTTGCGCGAGAATATGCTAACTGGACTATGGCGGAATGGAAGAATATACTGTTTTCAGATGAGAGCAGAATAGCCCTAAAAGGTCCAGATGGACGCCAACGTGTCTATAGGCGTCAAAGTGAAAGGTTTGCTGCATGTGCCATAATCGAAACAGTGCCTTACCGAGGAGGGTCAATAATGATTTGGGGAGGTATTTCTTACGAAGCGCGTCCTGATCTTGTTGTGTTCGGTAGAGGCAGTATGCATGCCCAAGTATACCTGCAAGAAGTTCTCCAAGATCATGTCATGCCTTTTGCACCATTCATTGGTGATAACTTCAGACTAATGCATGACAATGCACGTTGCCATACAGCAAGATCTACCCGTGAGTACCTTAATGAGGTCGGGGTTCAAGTTCTAGCATGGCCAGCACACAGTCCCGATCTTAACCCAATTGAGCATATCTGGGACAACCTCAAAAGACGGGTAAGTGCAAGAGTACCAGCCCCTGCATCCTTTGAAGAGCTGAAGCGATATTGAAGTGGTAAAATATCCTCCAATCTGATATCCAGGATATCATAAATGGATTGCCAAACCGGCTTCAAGAAGTCCTAAGGGCTAGAGGTGGCAATACACATTATTGATACCCAATTTTTTTTTTCAATTAGACTTTGATTTCCAAAATATTGTTGATTTAAATTTTCTTCGAAGATTTTATTCATTGGATTTTTACTGTAACAAATGACTTTTTTTAAAAAGATTATTTTTTCTCTTCTGCGGAGAAAAAAATTGATAAAACACATGTCTAATTATTAAAACACCTAACTTTTGTATCATCAAACATAAGCGAATAAATCAAAAAACAAAATGTTGAGAAAGCATGAGGCTATAGTTACGATTTAATTTCAGTATTTTATAAATGCTAGAATATTCCACAGGGTGATGCAAACTTTAAGAAAAACACAGTTTGATTCGTACACTCGGTATACAATGAAAATTTACCTGTTTAGCAACAATATTATTATAATGATATTTTAAAGGAATAAGGCATAAGGAATAAGGCACACATAAGGCAAGTTTGATTAACTTTGAGTTGATCAAGCAAACATGTACTTTGATAATTAAAAACTATGATGTTTAAGTTACAAAAGGATTTGATCACATGGCAACGTAAGACTCCACTGGGATTGCTAGTCCTCAGACGAAGTGTCTGTGAAGATCTGTTGATAGCAAGTTGCTATCAACAAAATTATATACATTATTTGACAGAGTTAGAATATAAAAGTAAAAACGAAAATGTATATTTATTTTTAAGATATAGGATTTTTCTACTGACTTGGTTGTCGTTTTTTCGTCAAATTTGTTTTATTTTAATAAACATCATAGAGAATATGATCTATTTATATCCTATTTTAATTTTTACAATCAGTTTGAATATTTTGACATAACTTATACCAAATCCTCTGTTACCGTACTATTTTTCAGTTTCTTCTGCGTTATTATGGTTTAGTTAAGATGGTAGAGTTATAAAACAGCGAATGAAAAAAGTTGGTATCGTAGCAAATTATAAATGAGTGACTACGAAACAAAAGGAGAACTAATTTTATAATAGATCATTTGAAACGAGTTTATTAAATACAATAGAGCAGCAAAAATATCCCATATTTCTGCCCTAAATGTCAGCCATGGTAGGATGACTGACATGTTAAAAATAGTTTGATATCTTTAGGTTAAAGTTTCTCTTCCTTATGTGTTTGCTAAATCCAAAATAACCCTTACAAGATTTCTCTAGAGCCCCTAAGAATTTTGTTTAAATGGCTTATGGTACAGAAATTCAATATTTTTTACTGTACAGTAAACCAAAACTGCTAGTCAATATACAGTGTGTCCATAAAGTATGGAATAAATTCTATATTTTCTTAAATGAAAAACCTTTTTAAAAAATTCTAAAACACGCCGATTTTTAAGTTTAATGTTCTACATTTTACAATAAAATTTCATTATAGAAGGTGATACACATTAAGGTGATGACGTCATCTTATCTCTTTTTTTTAATGTAACACCATACATTTTAGGACATTTTTAGATTGATAAAAATGAGCTGATTCCAACAAAGTATAATACTTGGTATCTAACGGATATAATTTGAAATATATGCACTTAGGAAATTAATTTTTATTGATTTTTAATATTAATAAATTATAATAAATAACTTAAAAGTAATCCAGTAATTAATACATGACTTTATCTTAAATGTTCGAATTGTAGCCCCTTTTTGTATTTAAGAGTAACCCAAACGTTATACAAATTCTTGTAGAACCTTGTTTATGGTTTCTTGAGAAATATTGTTTTACGAATTCTTGTTTTTAAGTCTTTAATATTTTCACAAACAACATTCTTCAAATGACCCCACATAAAATAATTCAAAGGTATGAGGTCCGGCGACCTCGCTGGCTATTCGATATGTCCACGTCTTCCAATCCACCTTGAATAGTAATAATAGGAAATATGAAAACGAATTGGTGAATTTAAGATTGAATTTCAAATAATATGGTTCTACAAGTTATGCACAAAATCGCTTACCTTAAATTTGTGTTCTTTAGGATTTGGTTAATTATGCAGACACAAATGTGATTACTCAATTCATTACTGCTCAATCCCTTCAATGGATTCCTTCCATGAAATTCCTGTTGGACGCGAGACGGTACAGATACGTATGTATCTATGTATGTAAACTTATTCTACCCGAAATAATTAAGTATTATAATAATATTCAATATCAAATAAAGAAATTAGGATTCCTGAACACACCTGTTTAGAAAAATTTTGTTTAGGAACCTTCGAACATCTACAGCATAATGCGGAGGCGCCCATCCTGTTGAAACCATAAACTTTCAACAAAACCTCCACGATTAATTCTACTGGGGAATAAATTAACTAAAGTAGGTACGAGATACCCCCTCAAAAACTAAAGGTATGCTGGTCCGTTTAAATTACCTTCGAAATAGTAGGGTCCGATGATTCTATTTCTTACAATGCCAGCCAACATGTTTACCTTTTGCGGGTATTGTCTATGATGTTCCCGCATTCAGTTGGGGTTTTCTTTTGCCCAGTATCTTCAATTCTGACGGTTGACCCGTCTTTTAATGTGAATGTAGCATGATCAGAAAAAATATTTTGAACCAAGAGAGGGTTTCGGTGGCAGTTATTCATTATTGTTTCGCAAAATTGTATTCTTTTATCTGGATAATCTTCGTGTAATTCCTGTACAAGTGTTCATCTAAAGAAGTGCCATTTTTCAAGTTTTATTACTTTGTGTACCGTTGTTTTGCAAACGTCGAGATTACGACTAACCTTACTAACAGAAATGTGTGCATCTTCTTCAAAAGGAAATAGACCATCTAGTGTTGTATAATAATTTACAGAGGGACGACCTGATTTGCGTGCATTTTCAATGGCACCAGTTTCTCGAAATTTCTTTTCAATCTTACTAACTGTTGACTGCGTTATGGGTCTTTTTTAATATTTATCATTAAATAAATTACACACTTCCATCTGAGTTCGCGATTTGTCTCCATACCCAATCATCATGAGTATTTCAATTCTTTGCTTTACACTCAAATTCATTTCTACTTCAAATTAATTCTAAACAATAATACAGAACATTCACGAAATAATATAATTATTGTACTACTTAATTGTTATTGAACGTTACTAAAAATAATTACATTTCACTAAAAACTAGTAGTAGGCTACTTTTTTGCAATTGATAATAAATAATTTATTTTCTAAGCGCATATCTTTCAAATTATATCCATTAGACCGCGAGTATTATACTTTTTAGGAATCAGCTCATTTTTATCGATCTAAAAATGTCATAAAATATAGGGTGTTACATTTAAAAAAAGAGCCGATGACGTCATCACCTTAATGTGTATCACCTTTTTTAATGAAATATTGTTGTAAAGTGTAAAACCTTAAACCTAAAAATCAACGTGTTTCAGATTTTTTTTAAAAAGGCTTTCCATTTAGAAAAGATCGAATTTATTCCATACTTTAAGGACACACTGTATAACAAAACTTAAAAGCATCAAAATGATGAAGGCATTTAAGAGATAATTCGAATATACTTGCAAATAGTTAATAATATCACCCTGTTATTCTCCTTATCACTAACAACTAGAAAAACAGTATCGTAGCACTTAATACATTATAAGATTTTTTCAGTATTTTTATGTATAATAAATAAAAAATAACGTTTATTATATAAAATGTCATTTTAATAAAATATCTGTTCATTCCAAATATCTTTAAATACCGTATCCACTTTTAAAAATACTTTTCTACCTTTTTGTATCATTTAAATACTGTTCTAATAATTATTGTTTTACGTTTATAGCGAGAGCGAATAATCCTAGTGTAAAACGTAGAAACAAAATGAAATTGCACCTATTCAGATTCCCTGTTAGTCGTTACATGGCGGACATTTTTTATCTCGTAAAGAAGGGAGAGTTCCGATCGATATTCTTAGGCGGTTCTTCATACTCTCCTGTTAGAAAATATCCTGCTGGAACATCTTGCCGATCGTTCTCTCTTACCCTAAGGTGCAACGATTGCAACAAGTTAATACTTCTTTAATTAAGGAAACGACTAGAACTTTTATGATAAAAACTCCTCGAATGTTTGGGAGTAGGAGATGTCTGTGTTTCATCTCCATGCTGAAAATTCAAGTTTTGAAAGAAGGATTAATTTCAGAAAAAGGTTTTTAGAATTAGAAATCTGGTAATATTCTGCAAATTAATAAAAGACATACACTTGTCTTTTATTAATTTGCAGAACAGCACAGAACTCCAAGAAAACAACAAAAATTAAAGGAAAAATTACGGGAGAGCTGAAGTATGGATTTTTTTTATTGTTTTTTTGTTGCGGCACAGCTTAAGTGCCACAGAACCTAAAGATGTATTTTTGTTGACAGTGGGACCATGCGGCATGCAACTAGTGCCACACTTTCCTCTTGCAATCTGTTTATTCGTGGATCAGCGTGTTACATTTTATACTGTTTGATCATTTGTATTCGTACCTTCGGTGAGTGCATTATCATACTGCTATAATAAACGAGATTTTATCTGATGACGAATGCGAGCAATTTATGGAGCGAAAACTCTGAAGATTAATGTTTACCTAGTAAAGGTCAAAGTATTCAAGGTAGTACTGTTCAGGGTAAGTTAAATCCATTTTGCTAGACAACGTTTGTGGATTATGTTGATAATGTCAATGACGAAGTTCCTCATGGTCAAGTTCGATCAGATGCAGAAGGATCTCCACAACTAGTTCAAGTTTTAAATTCTATCGATAAAACGATTACCGCGGTTTTGGAGCAGTTCAGAATTAATGAAGAAAACGATGATAAAAATAATAACGAAAGAACTAATGAGAACGACAATATTAATTGGTTTGTACCGGATGGCAACTACATAAAAAAATTTTCATTGTCGAGCCACCGCCGCGTGCCGCTAAGATAGTAGAAGGAACCAATAGATATTCAGTTCATAAGAAACCCCAAAAAATGTTTAAAAGCTCTCGTTTAAAATGGTGGCGAAATGTAACAACTGAAGAAATTGAAAAACTTTTAGGCCTTGTCATATGGATAGGATTATGTTCCTACACAAACATCACAAATTATTGGTTCAAAAGTTCTTTGTACAAAAATAACTTACCACGTAATAACGCACCACACGACTAGTAATCGTTTTGAATTAATACTATAAGTCATTCATTTCAACAATAATGAATCTATAAATCTGGATCCCAATGATAGAATAAGAAAATTGACGCATCTTATATCTATGCTAAAAATAGGCTAATTGAGCCATTTCAGGAACGATTATCTTTTCGACATATCAAAAATAAACGCCATAAAAATATGGAGTCAAGTTATACAAACTAAGTTTGAAACGAGGATACATCTTTGACCTTAACATATACTTCGGGAAAGATACTCATCCACTGGGAGCCTCTGCAGACGTAGTTTACATCTTACACTAAAACCCACTTGAAAAGGGATACGTCACACGAGGTCGTACGATTTACACAGACAATTTTTACATAAGTGTTACTGTAGCTCATAATCTTTTGAAACATTAAACTTACTTAGAATATCTTGGACATATTATACGTGGAGAGAAATACACCTTGCTCCAACTGATTATGCAGGAAAAGATCCAAGGAAAGAGAAGCATAGGGAGGCGTAGAATGTCATGGCTGCGCAACCTGAGAGAGTGGTACGGATGTACATCAAATAAACTTTTCAGAGCAGCCGGAGATGGCACTTGAAGAAGAAGAAGTTGGAACAGTAAGACAAAAGTTGAAAAAGCCAAATTACAGAAAGGTGAAATATGTGCCAAAGTAATACGGGAGTGTTGATGCTAAAGTGGAGAGACAATCGCGAGGTGTTGACACTTAGCACCAAACATACCGACACTATGAAAACTGTTAAAAGTAAATGGGGAAATAATATAGAAAAACCTGAACTCATAATCACATAAAATAACTCAAAAGCGTTCATAGACCTTTAAGATCATATAAAATCTTACAATAATTCACTCAGGAAAAGGATTAATTGGTACAGAGAACTGGCCTTTGAGCTAATTTTAGGAACTACAGGTGTAAATGCCTATATTCTACATAAAGAAACAAAGACCAAAATGTCAACTACCGAGTTCAAAAACATATTCTCGGTATTATTCATATTATTTATATTCTTTCCATCCACAGCGCCACAGGAGGTAGAGCCTTAAGAAAATCATCAACTTTAGAATGTGGAAACAAGAAATCGTTGTGTGGTATGTTACCAACGAATATTACAAGAATACGATAGAAAAACTGCGTCTTATAAGATTTCTCGGTCTCTCTAGAAATGTGTAGCGTGTAATAAACATTTGTGTTTCCTGCTTTTCTGTAGCCCATTTTGTCAACAAAATATAGTTTTAAAAATGTTGTTGCTAATTTTAAGTCTATCATATATTTTACTTAGAGAATGTGTAACCTATCCGCATATACTGAGTCCTTTGAGTCTTCTGCTTCTTGTTCCTTGTCCTATAGGAGGTTGGCTATCATCACAGCTATCCGTACCTTATTGGCGGGTGCACTGAATCGATCTACTAAGCGGCAACTATACCACTCTCTTAGGTTTCTTAGCCAGAAAATTCTTCGTCTTCCTATGGATCTTTTACCCTTGATTTTACCTTGCATTATAAGCCTTAATATCTCATATTTCGCATCTCTGGTAATGTGGCCTAAATATTCCAGCTTTCTTGTTTTGATGTGCTTTTTGACCTCGCAATTCGTTTGTACGCTTCTTAACACTTCTGTATTTGTAACTTGTTGGGTCCATGGTATTTTTAAAATCCTTTTATAGCACCACATCTAAAATGATTCCAACTTCTTGATATTATCCGCTTTTAGTATTCAGCTTTCCATTCCATACAACAAAATCGAGAACACATAACATCTTAAGGCTCTTATCCTCAGTTCCAGAGGAAGGTCTCGATTAACAAACATTGTTTTCATTTTTACAAATGCTTGTCTTGCAATTTCAATGCGTGTCCTTATATCTCTACCTTGGTCATTGTTTTTATTTACCCAGGTTCCCAGATATTTGTAGTTATTCACTCTTTCTACTTGTTTTCCCTCGATATCTAGCCTTCCTACTGTATGTTTCTTTGAAATAATCATGCACTTGGTTTTCTTAATATTTATTTGTAGTCCATATTTTATACTGACTTGATGTAATCTATTTACTAAGCATTGCAGGGCTTCTAGACTGTCTGAAAAAACAGCGGTGTCGTCTGTGAATCTTTGTTGTTCAAGATTTTTCCGTTTATTGATATAACCTGTTGTTCCTCTGATATTGTTTCTTTAAAAATAGCTTTGCTGTACAAATTAAACAACAATGGGGACAGCACGCAACCCTGTCTAACACCTCTTTTGATTGCTATAGATTCTGTATCGACATTTTCGATTCTAACCTTTGCTTTTTGATTCCAGTACAGATTGACAATAACTTGTATATCCCGACTATCCACATTCTTTTTTTTAACAGTTTTACGAGTTTCTGATGTACTCTATCAAAAGCCTTTTAATAATCTATAAAGCAGACATAAAGATCCTGGTTCATATCTAGTCGTCTTTGCGCGAGAACGTTAAAAGCGAACAGAGCCTCTCTCGTTCCAAGTCCTTCTCTGAATCCAAACTGGGTATCATCTATATCTTCTTCTATTTTTTTGTATAGTGATCCATGTATTATTTTGAGAAATATCTTAAATGCGCGGCTTATTAAGGAAATTGTTCTGTACTGGGAGCATTCTGTCACTGACAGGTAGTGTTACAAACGTGGACTGCAACCAATCTTCGTGTATTACTCCTGTTGTATATACTTTGTTGAACAGATCTAAGAGTATATGCAGTGTTTCTTCGTCAATGTATTTAATTAGCTCAGTTCCTGATTTCTTATTGCCTGTCCTAATTCGCACATTATTATTTTCGGTCCTGTTTCTTCCTGTGGTTCTTCTTGTATTATTCTATCATCGTCAAATAGATTCATTGTGTATTCTTGCCAAAATCCTAATTTATCTTTGATGTCTGCAAT
The DNA here is from genome assembly GCF_040954645.1 of Diabrotica undecimpunctata. Lineage (NCBI taxonomy): Eukaryota > Metazoa > Arthropoda > Insecta > Coleoptera > Chrysomelidae > Diabrotica > Diabrotica undecimpunctata. Next base: position 116,568,134 of record NC_092806.1, on the reverse strand, counting down.
GAGTTTCCCATTATCATCTTTAAGTACCCCATAGTCTCGATTTTTGGTATTTGTTAGTTCTTTTATTTTGTTATGCATATTACAGCTGTCGTATTTTCTGTCATACTCTTCTATTTCTATGCACTGATCTGTTAACCACTTTTTCTTGGCCTTTTTTATCTCTACTTTAATTATAATCTTTGGGTATGCCAGGCCACAAATTTATTACTTCCATATAAATGTATAGCAAACGCGTTATGATAGAAATGCCACGCAACAAACTCTATTAGAACAGCATGCGACATAACTGCTGTGCCACAGAACTTAAACTAATTTTTTAGTGCGGCACACCGTGAATACCGCGTGGCTATTAACCTGTTAAGTAAGTTTTCACCAAATTTTGTGAAAAAAATTTTTTTTTGGTTATTTAAATTTTTCGCATAAATTTTGAGGTTATACGAAAAAAGTGTAAATACAAAAGTTGTATATCTTTTTATTATCTACACTTTTGCTATTTAATTTTTTTATTAGACTTGCATTTTCTGCGAAAGTCGTGATAAACCGTTTTTACACCTAAAAACTTAACTCCTTCTACTTCCCAACCTGAGATCACCTGTAAATTAATTTTTCTTTCATTTTTGTACAATAATACATCCCATTTATGTATTCTGGATATTAATTTACACGAAATATAAATAAGTCAAAATCTAATAAACGACTTTTCTTTTCATCGTTTACAAATCAATCGAAGGCGGCAAGAAAGAGGACCCGCGATCGTGTGGCCCGCAAGCCTCTATTTGTCTACCACTGTATTAGAGAATTGCTACGACCAGCCACAACGTGCTATGGTGTACCAATAAATAAAAAACGACCCAATACTAGATTTGCAAACCTATACAGTTCTCAAAAGAGTACTTAAATTAGCTATTGCATTACCGATGAATTTAGCTGTCAAAATTTTTAGTCTTGAAAAACAATATTAAAGATTTTGCTCAAATAATAAACCTATTCATAGTGTGATATTTTATCTCTTTCCATCGTATTTTTAAATAGACTGTTGATTTTAGAGTCACCACTTTAGAAGTCGACTTTTTTGCAAATTCTAAATTCGCGAATATTCTCACAATGTAAAGACCGAAAAATATTACTTACTATTCACTTGAGTGCGTTTTGCATGGAAGTTTTTCATGTGAAAGCAGCTCCGGAGATAAACCGAGGAGGAAAAATTGATGGAAATGCACATTGAATTTTTATCGCTCTTTTACTGTCGCAACATGTAGACTAAGTTTATGGTCGAAGAACTCTCTTTTATGGGACGAAAGACGAATATTCTTTTGTCTTTACGTCAAAGATCAAACAACATAAATCTTTTATAGCCTCTTTTGTATTTGCAACGTTCGAGCTTCTTTCTATTTTAGTTACTTTTGATCTACCAGCTGAACATTTTATGTCATCTCTTAATATTCTGGAATATTTTATGTATTTCGCCAATTTATTAGGTATCTAGTGTGAGAAAATATCTTACATTTTGTGTTGATTTATTTATTTACAATCAGAATCTCAAATGTACAACGAAATTAAATGAGGACTTACTTGAGTCTACGACAAAGATTTCTTTATGAACTTTTTTCTTTCATATTATATCTTTAATACCGATTAGTCCCATATGATCAGTGAATGGCATCAATCATACCAAACGGATTAAATCCCAGCTCTTCCTATATCGCTATAACCTATTTCGAAATAAACACATATTTAACAACACACATAAACGTCAATAAATATTAATCTAAAAAACTAAGAATTGTTTCGTGATATATTTGATTTTTAGAATAGGGTAAAAGCATCAGTTATTGGCCTCTTAAGGACAGCAGGTCGATATATCTATGAAGTGTTGTGGCCCTGTGGGCTACTATGACTATTTTTGACACCATGGAATTTTATTATTATTTCTGCATGTTGCATAATCTTTCATGTCTGAAAGTATTTTACATGTGTTTTTTTGTAAATGTGCAAATGAACCAGATATTTTCCACTCTGTTATAATTATTGACACGATATGTATTAGTGATTGGCCATCATTTTTGAAAGTGATATTTTACCAGTTAACTCGTAATTTAAGATAGGTAGCTGCCTATGTCAAACAGCATGTCAAAGTAAACTTTTATTTTTTATCCTGACAAGATTCGCAAACATATACTTGATCTGTGTCCCCATAGAATAGTTACATGATATGTTCTAAGACACATTTGGCATCTAATGCCTTCTGTATACTCTGTAATATTTAGTACCTATAGATAATATACACTTTTAGAAACTTTTTGATTTTTAAAATGTGACGGAATGTTTGATACCAAATTTGTATTTTAGAGCGCGAAAAATCTTTATTACCGAATTACGATTTTCGAAGTGCGAAGTAATATTTGATTATAAATAATCATCAGACAGAATTGTAACTTGTGTTAAGGACTGTTTTGTATTATCATCAAATAATTTTCGTTTGGGTACAATTTTTTTTTCTTAGGACTTTAAGATTTAGTGTGGGCGAGAAATATTTTTGGAGATAATCTTAAATTCTCTTCTGGTGTAGGTGAATGCTTGAAAATATCAATATTATTGAAGTTATACTTCTATACGCGCGCTCCACGTTGGAAGTTTGTATGAGAGTGAATCTGTGAAACCATTACATATGTAAGATAATGAGTAAGAGAGAGACAGAAGATATATTTTCTCTCTCTTCCTCTCTCGAATATAAAAATGTTCCTTTTGTATATATAATTTAATATTATATATATATATATATATATATATATATATATATATATATATATTATATAAAGATAGATATACATATAATATTATACATATAATAAAATATTTATTAATATTATTATTTATGTGATATGTTTTGTATTATTTATTAAATCTTCATAATTATATTATTCTTTTGCATTTCAAAATAATAATCTCAATAAATCACTTTATGATCCAGAACTGTCAATTTTGAAATAGATTTGTGTTATGTCCTCGGTAGTGTAGTAGTCAGCATCCCCGCCCGTCACGCGAGAGACCGGGGTTCGATTCCCAGTCGGGGAGGACTTTTTTATTAATATTATCACATTATTGTCATTTTTAAATACTTATGGAAATTGCATTTTAATTTGTATTGTATTATTATATATGGAATTATGTTGCACTGTATTGTAGTGTATTTTTTTATGTATATTATTGTCATTTTTAAATACTTATGAATATTGCAGTTTAATTTGTATTGTATTATTATATTATTAACAAAATAAACAATGAATTTTACTGCAGAGTATGTGTAAACAAATTTTGCATTCAACTCCTTTCATACATATATGAAAATAAAAATATACATTTTCATCAAAATATTGATTCAATCCTTCATTGTTAGTGAGTTGTTATTAATTCTGTTTCTCTTTTTGCTATGTCTTACCTATAGAATTACATATGTAATGATTGTGCAGATTGACTCCCAAATAAATTTGTAACGGCGAATGCGTGTATAGAAGTGTAACTTCCACCGGCAGTCCCACTGGACTGCCACACCCGTTTTTATTTTTGGTTATTTACAGGGCTTGATGATTTTGTGTGGAAATGAAATTCTGGTGTAGGAACTTTAATAAATTCTTTAAAACGTTTTTTGACTTTTCTTGATATTTTGCAATAGGAAAGTAAACTTTTACACCTTTTTTTTGGTTTTGTTGAGGTCATTTCTATGGGTTGTGTACTTTCCTCTTCAGACTTATTAAACATTTTAGCTAATTTTTTATTATCCGAGCTTTTTATTATCGGAGGTTTTTATTTATTTCAACATTTTGGTAATTATCAGATTGAGTTTTACAATTATTTCGACATAGCTGTTTAATTTTGTCATTGCCAACTATTTCATAAAATTTTTATAAGAAATTGTTGTATTTTGATCAATAAGTGTTGGCAAATATTTGTGCTCATCCAGATTACCTTCAGTTTCAAATTCTTTCCCAAGACATTTTGAATAATCAAGTGCAGACTAAATTCAAGGAAATATATCGCATGTCCTAAACCCACTTCTAATAATATTTGGATTTAACATATCTATAGCAAATTTTAAAATTGGAGTAAACTGTACTTTTGTTAACACTTTTTGGGGCATTTTCTTTCCTAAAATGAAGTACAGCTTTCTTCCAAAAGGTTTTTAGAGGTTTAAACGCAGCCACATCCGCTGGATGCATTAATCTCGTGGCATTAGGATATAAAGCTACGAAAATAATTTTCAAATCTCTACAAAGTTGACGTGTTGTACAGTTAAGTGGGTTTTATCCACATCAACAAAAAGTATCACCGGACGTGTAATATTATTTTGATCTAAATAAGAGATAAATATATTTCCAATGTATTCGTAAAAGTTGTTGTTGTCCATCCAACAATTTTCTGTTAAACCAATACCCCACAAATTCGGCACAGCAGTTAATATATTATTAGGCAGAAAATATGAAAATAACTGTTCAGTTAACCTTTGGGTTATGTTCAATTTAATAGACATTTCTGGAACCCTTCATAGCCAAAACCTTTTTATTTTTGGGACATAAATAAAAGCACGTCTCGTCACCATTGAAGATCCTTGTTGGGTCTTGAAGAACATCTTCAATTCATTTTTTATTTAGTTCAGATTTTATGTTATCAAACCATGTGGTAGTGTCTCTTTGGTCAATGTTTGAACTTGATGATGTCACTTCCTCCGAAGTCCATAGGGAAATGTTGGGATTGCTCTTCAAAAATGCAGATAGCCATGTTCTACCTAGTCTATTTTCAACAAATGGATTCACTCTAGGGTTACTCTCTAAAAATGTTTTAACGGAGTTTTTAACTTATTGTCGTCAACACGAACAGAAAATTTTCTTTGACAGTGAAAAATCCAGAGTAAGGTGTTCCTCTTCATTCTTCGAAAGAAATAGATATGGTCCATGGGTTATCTTGTTGTGAAATTTTTCACTTTTAAAGTTCGCTGGACATACCCTAAGACAGAATAGACAGACGATAGATGGAATAAGATGATTATACAGTGGAGACCATATAGTTACAAACGAAAAAGAGGAAGGCCACAAATGCGATGGTCAGATGACTTGAAGAAACACGCAGGTCCGAAGTGGATACAAACTGCCTACAATAGAGAGACGTGGAAGAAGGAAGAGGAGGCCTATATCCAAAATTGGACAGCAAGGGCTGTATAGATAGATAGATAGATATTTATAACTCAAGAACGGTTGTTCCGATTTTAATATTTGGTTTTTTGGATTTGTCTCAGCGTTGAATAGTAGAATAACCATTAAAATATTGTAAAAGTTAACGCAAAAAAATAACCTTAATCTTTTTTATGAGTTGGTAACACTGCAACAACTATCAATATCGAAGAAATTTTCAACGTAGGAAGCAAGGCGAAGAACAATTAATCTGGTAAATGGCGTGCAGTTGTTACTGGTAAATATTGGTAGGTCGATATCATTTCAATTACTTCGAAATGTCAAAGGTGTAGTAAGCACATCATTTAGTTCAACCTGTGAACAACTTAATTTTCTTGAAAACAATAATCATTAGGACAATGAAATCGCTGAAGCAATTGTTTCTGATCATTATTTCGGCATGCTTCTCATCTAATCTACGTGAACTGTGGAACAAATACAATTTATACCAAATTCGTGTCAGTTCAAGGAATCCCATAGATGAGATATATAAGAAGATACATTACCAGTAGGCTTTGCTTTTGATAGAAGACATGTATTACGTCATATGCGACAGTTTGTAAGTCAAGTTAGGAAAAGCATGCCCAAACCAATATGATTAAGAATTGGATTGGATCACAAAACGCGAAAGTGAACATGTATTGAATTAATTAGTTCAAAAGAATGTACCAATGTTGAACCCAGAATAGAAGAAAATTCACAGCAAGTTAATGAAACTGACTAACGACAAGCTAAGTAAGTTGCATTGATTTCGTTTCCAACGAATTTTTGATATTTCGTTTCAACGAAGGAGTTTCAACTCAATAGTTAAGTTTTCCCAAGCATCATTGCTAACCAAACAATTGGTATTATCTATTACAATTGGTAGAGTGAATGAATAATTTTAGCAGCAAAGAACAAGGATATAGATGACAAACTTAATTCAAAATCAAATTGTTAGTCCACTTTATGTCTTTAAGTACTAGCGAAATTCGTAAATTAAGGTTCCCATCATCCAGTCCCATTTTCACATCCATTGTTGGATATAGGCCTCCTCCAAAAGTCTCCAGTTCTCTCTATCTCTAGCTGCTGCAATCCAGTTTGTTTCTATTCTCCTTAGGTCGTCGGTCCATCGGGTGGGGGGTCTGCCTCGACTTCGCTTATCGGCTCTTGGTCTCCACTCCAATAATCTCTTCGTCCATCTTTCGTCTTCCATTCTAGCCTACATGTCCAGCCCACCTCCACTTTTGTTTATTGATTCGCAGTATAATATCGTCTACGCCAGTTCGTCGGCATATCTCCTCATTTCTCACGCGATCTTTCAAGGTCAGGCCCAGCATTGATCTCTCCATTCTCCTTTGTGTTACCCTCAGTTTTTCGGCAGTAGCTTTCGTTAAAGTTAGGGTCTCTGCTCCCTAGGTCAAGACTGGTAAGATGCATTGGTTAAATGCCTTCCTTTTCAGGTGAATTGGGGTATTTGTTTTAAAAATGTCTCTCATCCTTCCATATGTCGCAGATCCCAACGTGATTCGTCTATTTAGCTCGCAGGTTCGGTTGTCTCTGGTTATTCTAATTTCATGACCCAAATATATGTATTTATCGATTAATTCTACCTTGTTGTTATTGATCTGTATCTCTTCGCTGGGAACCATATTGGTCATCATTTTGGTTTTCTCGAAATTTATCTCTAGCCCAGTTTCTTGTAGTATGTCATTTAGTTCTTGGAGCATGTCTTTGATCTCTCCCAGATTATCTGACAGGAGCACGATATCATCCGCAAAACGTAGATGGTTTAATCTTTCTCCATCGATGGATATTCCTTTCTGTTGCCATGTTAGTCTTTTAAATGCATACTCAAGAACGGTAATGAACAGCTTTGGTGACATGGTATCACCTTGCCTGACTCCCCTTTTTATCTTTATTTTATTAGTTGCTGAATGTAGACTTATGGTTGTTGTGGCATTTTCATATTTCATGGCAAGGTTCCAATGAATTTTAAAAATAGACAGCTTTATTTTTGTTCTTAGTGTTATACAATATTTTTTAAAACTTTAAACTTATGCTATCATTCTACATAATTTCTATCCAAAAACAATTTCCAGACCATGTTTCAACTTTTCTATCCCCATGTTATAGAATTCTACCGTTAATCCATTGAGGAATCAAGTAACCTCTTCCTTGACTTCAACATCGGTACTGAAGCGTAAGACACCCAAGTGTTCCTTTATTTTTTTGAATAAGCGATAATTACTTGGTGTAAGGTCCGGAAGGTGGGTGCAGCACAACAGTCAAGCCAAAATCTCTTAGTTGTTTGGTTTGATGTTGTGAGACATAAGGTCCAGTGTTGACATGAAGAAGCCATACACCACTGAACATTAACTGTGGTGTAAAAAGTCTTACGAATACGCAAAGCATGGTTAGTAATGGTAAAACCCCTGATTTTCAATCAATATTCGTTCAACTGTTTCGACAATTTCGATGTTTATCGTGAATTTATTTTCTGTCTTCACTGATTTCTCTATACCATTTGCGAAAATCTTAAACAGATAGACACTTTTCCCCATAAACTTCGATTAACTGACAATAAATGTCAAATAGGTGAAATCCGTTTTGCATTTAAAAAACTTATTACAGCACGAATTTCGCATCGGGCGGTAACAGCAATTACAAGCTCCATCTTCGAAGGATGCTGGTGGTGGGGTGAGAGAGAGAGAGAGTTGATGTGTAAGGCAGTGTTGCCAGATTTTGCCCAGTACGTCGCATTCTTTCTCAGTGGCATAGGGAACCTTTTTTATGAATGACTCTCGTATATCGACTCTGTAAGAAAGGAAGACGTGTGCTTAGCTTACCACTGCACCATTTACAACTAAAACAATGTAATGAGATGCGTTTGTTAGTGGTGATACCCAAAGGAAAATTTAAGGATGAGAAATCTTATTCAGAGAATTCCGATGATACCATGCTCTATGCTGTTCGAATTTAAACGAATTTAGTATCCGATTCGTCTTGCATTCACCATGAAGATAAACAAATTACAATGCAAATACTTGAATGTTTCTGGGCTGAACATATAAAATAATTGTTTCTTTCGTGGTCAATTACTATGTTGAGATGTAGGCCAACCATCTACTTTCTCCATTCTCGGGCTTGGCAACACAATGAAAATGACGTATATTACGAGGTCCTTCAATAAAATAATCAACACGAATACAACCCCTTCAGCAAATAATTACTTTGTTGCCACGTGAATTAGCTTCGCTTTGAACGTTTATTAACTTTATTAATCTGATCTTATTATAAAATAGTTGATATAACTCAACTAGGTAATAATTTAACATATATTTATTAACTTTGATCAAATAAAAGGCATATATCGAGCACAGTTTAATTTAATCTTGCCCCAGTACTTTCGATCCCTAGATCATCTTCAGGGGCATCTAAAATCAGCCAAGAAACGTTTTTTTATAACTAAAGAAATTGATTAACTTCGATAAAAACTCGAAGTTTATGGTTGATAAAGAGTTTTTATGTGATTAACGTTTATAGACTTAATTCGACAATTGGGTCCTATCCGACAAGAACAAAATGTCATAAACATATAAATGTACATCACACTACACTACAAAAGGACAAACAAACACTTTAAAATTATTTAAGAAAGGCTACATTATGTGCAGAAGCCGGAGACAGAATGGCTCCCGATCTAACGGAAATGTTGGGGTGACGTGTGACAAATGACAGCTTGGATGAGCAGTCACAATCATAGATATGTGATCTGCACCTTTTAAAATTCTATGAAACTAAGTATTGACCAAAAGTCCAACTGACACTACTATAGGAGGTCACTGATGAAATATAAAATTATATAGAATATTTTTTAAGTAGATTGAATAATCCAGATCTCACACTCAAACCTGTCTGTAATAATTAAGGTGTTAGTTTGAGAGCAACTGAAATCGACGTAAAGTAAGAATGTAAGAAAAGGACTAAACAATATATTAGACAGTGGGTAGTTGACTACAATAAAATGGTCTACCAAGCACTATCTGTAATGTAGAAAGGAAGAGATCTGACTATGTAATTAAAATACTAAAAATTGAAAATCAAAATTGAGAGCAAAGGATATAAATGGGGTGTAATCCAAGTACAGTTCATCCCAAACCCTTCTTTCAGTGCGTCATAGTTGATAGAATTCTCTCTAACGCATTAAGCTAGAAGTGACAGAAAAAAACGTAAGTCTGTGATTATTATACATAGAACTTACAAAATTATGTATCGTTCACGGGTATTTGCATATTAAAGCGAATTCTACTTACGGATATATAATTGGTTGGAGTTTAGAATGCGCTAAATAGATATCCAATCAATGATGCGCATAAATATAATTTGACGCAGATGATCTCAATAGTGACAGTACTATGACAATGTCAACTGATAAAATGATAATTGTCATTCCAGGTTAGTATTTTTAGACATTTTACAGTGAAAATTTAATTTTGTATTTATTGTCATAAAAATATTTTAAATATGCCGAGATATACCGAGAAAGAACAAAGCCTAATATTAAAATTATTAAATTATTTTCAATTAGAAGATATTCATATGTATTAAAACGGTTCTTTTTAGAACCACATTTTATTAAAATATAAGATATAATTGATGCCAGCCACATATCCCCTGTAATCATTGATTTTAATGAATCAGGTTCTGAATCGGATTGTGGATTGTTTGAAATATAATATTCATTTTTGTTATTCATAAAAAAAGAAGGTAAACTTACATTCAGTATCTTGTTTTTTAACTAAACTCCATTAACACTATTTCATCTGCATACCGAAACTGGTAGATTAACTCAAAAATCGACTGCTTCACTATTTAAACTATTTACATAAACTTACATTTGGTATCTTGTTTTTTAACTAAACTCCATTAACACTATTTCATCTGTATACCGAAACTGGTAGATAAACTCAAAAATCAACTGCTTTACTATTTAAACTGTCCATTGTTTTTTTACCTAAACTTCATAACACTCATTTACACACCCAATCTAGTAGAATAACTCACTATTTAAACTATTTTCACGATTTTATGATAAATCTTCACAAAATTAAACTAATGGCTGCCACAGAAACTTTCCGAAAATTACTTATCCGAATATGACTGATTTCAATCGATGCTATTTTATCACAGGAATGTTTGCTTTGATGCCTTGCAATTGCCAGTAAATTTTTTTATCTCGCAGTCAACTCTTAAAATATTCTATAGGAGAAAGCGTTATTTTAAATAAACAAACATTCCAATTCCATAGTGTTTATAATAAATAATAATAAATCCATAAATAAATCTTAGCTAATTAAGCACTTTCTTTGGAATGTATAGAATAGCAATTATGACAAAATGCCGTTCCAATATAATGCGCAATAAAATTTTTTATACAGGACGGGACCTCTAATATGTAAAGTAAAAAAAAATTTGAATTCTTAAAGTTTTTACTTCACATTTTAAAAAAATAATCCTTTCACATTTAGCCGATTACAATCCTGCAACTGTCAGATTTAACTAAAATGTCATGCAATAATTCTCGACATTCTTAAAATCCTATATGACATCAAAATTAGTGACGCACTGAAAGAAGGGTTTGGGACAGACTGTAGTTCAGTTGAACCCACAGTCAATGGTATAACTATAAAATTAATATGGATGTGCTCAGTGCGGGAAGTCTAAACAGTCGAGCTGGGTCCCCTACGAGGTGAAACTGTAATAAAGTTTTTAAAAATAGGTTTAAATTTAGTACAATTTAAATTAATTTGAGTATTAAGACAGTGAGATGGGCAAGATTAAATTAAACTGTGCTTGATATATGCCTTTTATCTGATCAACGTTCATTTATTCGAGCATACAACCTTATATTTATTTATATATTTATTAATTCTAAGAAGACAAATGAGAAGCGATAAGAATGTACTCGTAGACAGCCACACTCTAAGAGAAATGAATAAAACTGTTTCGAAGGCAATCAGGAGAGATTTAAGAAAATTTAGAACCGATAATATTAAACTTACTATACAGGAAAATAACAGCCTAAAAGTTTTAACGTAAAAAGCTAACAGATAGGAAATGCGAAATTCATAAATTAAGAAACCAGCAAAATGAAATAATATTACGTAGAGACGAGTTAATACAGGTCGTTGAAGAGTTTTGCAAGGAATTATATGGAAGTAGATGAGAAGATCAAACAGGAATACAAATAGCCATTTCAAAGAAGATCATGAATCAAGGTTCCGAACTAATGCCAGAAATAAAGGTAGATGAGCTACGACAAGCGTTAAGAAAAATTAAAAATAACAAAGCCCCAGGAGAGGATGGAATTGTAATATAAGCTATCATAAATGGAGGAGATATGCTATTAAATCGATTAAGAAAACTGTTTAATCTATGTTTGCAGCAAAGAGAGGTGACCAAAGAATGGAACAATGCTATAACCATCCTTTTGTATAAAAACGGACCTAGAAAATTATAGACCTATTAGCCTGTAGAACCACATATGCAAGCTCTTCACTATGTTAGTGACATCAAGATCGGAGAAAAATTAGACCAACCGAAAGAGCAGGCAGAATTTTGATCAAATTATGGTACCAATAATCACCTCCATACAGTAAAGTCGCTCATTGAAAAATCTATAGAATACAACAAACCTCTTGTCCTCACTTTCATAGATTTTCATAAAGAGTTCGACACGATCGAAATAGACAGCCTTATAGAAGCAATGAATGGCAGCAGGATTCACCATAGGTATAGTGAACTTATTTACAATATTTACAAAAATGCCACTATGACCGTTAAGATACACGATAAAACCTGACCAACAAAAATAAAACGTGGGATCAGGCAAGGAGATACATTATCACCGAAATTATTTATAACGGCATTAGAGTATGCCCTTCAGATGGTCAATTGGGACCACAGAGGAGTAATAATAGACGGCGAAAAACTTAACCATCTCCGTTTCGCAGATGCCATTGTCCTTATCACAGATAATTTAGAAGAAGCCACAGATACGTTAGATGAATTAGACTTTGCATGTTTAAAGGTGGAACTCAGAATGAACTTGACCAAATCTAAGTTTATGACAAATATGGTCCCTAATAACCATTTAACTATTCAAAACAAAGTGGTAGAACTGGTGGAGAAATATACTTATTTGGGTCATGAAATAAGAATCAGCAGGGATAACCAAAGATGCAAAATCCAAAGACGAATTACTTTAGCCTGGATAGCCTTTGGAAAACTGCGAGAGACACCTAAGGCCAACATACCAATTAGCCTCAAAAAAAAAGTATTTGACCAATACGTATTACCGTTCATGACCTATGGGCCGGAAACCATGACTCTAACCAAGACTACGGCTTCTAAATTGAGAGCGGCTCCGAGACGAATGGAATGGTCTATGCTGGGAGTGACGCTGCGCGGCCGACTAAGAAACGAAGATCTGCGAAGAAGGACGAGTATTGTTGATGTTGTGGAATGCACAGCGGAACTAAAATGGAATTGAGCAGGCCATGTAGCGAGATGCATAATTCACGATGAACGAGTAAAGTTACACATTGGAGGCCAAGAGCTGACAAACGTAGTAGAGGAAGACCACCTAGACGTTGGGCTGACGACATCAGGCGTATCACGAAAAATTGGCAACAAAGAACACGCAATCGCAAAGAATGGAGGAGTTTAAGGGAGGCCTATATCCAGCAGTATACATATTAGATGAAAGCCGGATGATGATGGATATAACTCAGCTAGGTAATATTTTAACATACATTTATTAATTCTAAGAAGGCGTTCCAAAGTTCGCCAGGTCAGCTAGTTAATAAATAAAGAAACCCATTTCCATTATTTGGACTCCTTATTAGGCCACGATGACAAATAAAAAGGGTATAGTTGAATATATAATGAGAGTATAGAAGATCTACAAACTTTACTAGATGCAATAAATAGTGAATGCATTCAAATGGGACTTGACATCAACACAGATAAGACCAAATTTATGATAGTATCAAGGAGTCCAATAAATAATGAACAACTAACTCTTGGTGGACAGCAAATAGAGACAGTGACAAAATATAAATATCTGGGAGCTTACATCAACACAGAATTAGATCCAGACCAAGAGATCCGGGTACGAATACAAATGGCAAGGGCAGCGTTCTTAAAATTCAAACAATTGTTCTGTGACAAAAATCTGAATATTGCGCTGAGACTGAGGTTTGTTGAATGTTACGTCTGGTCGCAACTATTGTACGGGGTAGAAACGTGGACACTAAAAGCGCAAATAGTTAAAAAGATTGAAGCCTTTGAACTTTGGATATACCGAAGAATGTTGAGAATCCCATGGACTGCCAGGGTCACCAATGAGGAAGTGCTGAGAAGAATGGGTCGAGACAAAAAATTGTTGAGAACGATAAAAGTACGCAAGACTGCATACCTTGGACACATACTAAGAAATAATAAATATAGTCTTCTGCAGGTCATCATGCAGGGTAGAGTCGATGGCAAAAAGGGAATAGGTAGAAAGAGGAAGTCATGGCTGCGAAATATTCCAGACTGGACAAACATGACTGTAGACGAATTATTCCACGTTGCAAAAGATAGAGAAGCCTTTAAAAATGTGGTCGCCAACCTCCGTTAATGGGGACGGCATAGGAAGAAGAAGATAGTCGAATTGGAAAGTAAATGTTTATAGAAAGTTAAATGTTAATAAAATATTTTGTCCACATTTTTAACATTACGCATATATACTTAAAGTTTATAATAATAATTGTATCTCTCTGGCAATAGTAAATAAAATAGTACTATACAGTTATATTTAAATTTGTAAACAAAAGGCAGCAAATACCTTAAGTTAAGTTAGTCAAATACTCCAAAAATATCTACCTCATCTATTCAGAAATTTCTACACGACCCCAAACTTTCGCTGTATACGTGTAATAAAATAAATTATTACGGCAGCTCTGTTGTTTACCTACAAGCTTTTGAACAAAACCGCAATATTAAATTGTCTTGGCTAGTTTCCCGGATCTGTTCAAAAATTCACGAGGGACGGTAAACCACTATATTATCTATATTATTGTGTTAACAGCTCACGAATCCCTTCATTTCCTGCTATATTATTAGCAAGGAATTGTGCCTAATTTATAAACTCATTCATTAGTCACAAAAAATATGAGAGTAAATTTGAGGTTGGAATAATATGAGATTTTAAGTGAGTAGGTATATATTATTATGGAGTTGGAGATAAGACTAAAGATACTAAAATTAAGATAAAAAAATGCTAAAAGAAAATACACTAAATAACGAAAAGGACACAAAATAAAGATATAAGACATTTATATAGAGGGCAAAAATGAAAAACAAAATTGTTTACTATTTTTATTGGGAATATGCCACAATGTTACTTTAAAACAAGCTTGTTTTAACGTTTCGATTTCCACTTCGGAAATAGTTCTTAACCCTCCATCACTCGCACCGTTAGAAAAAATCTAACATTTTTAAATATTTCGCCATAATTTTCGAAATATTGCTTCTTTTGGGTTCTACAACCAGGAATACTCCTATGAAGACTCGTATAAAACTATGTTAAATAATGGTGGGAGTACCTATTATCTTGCAGTTGTTAGTTCAAATCTAACACGCGAGCGATCGCGTTCGTCGGAGCGTTAGAAAAAATCTAACTACGCGAGTGTTGGCTTGTGTTGATTTTTAGAAAGATCACTTAAGAAAAGTTATAATATTATCATAAAAGGTAAGATTTTTAGTGAAATACCTATAGATTGCTAAACATCCGTTATGATAAGCGCTATTTTGGTTTATTGCAGATAAATATGGACAACCAGTTACTAAAATGGTATGAAGAGATAGAGAGCGATGTGGAACCACTAGATTCTGATAAGGACTTAAGTGATGTTCGTTTTAAACACAGTACCCACAATACAGATTCTGAGCAGTCCACACAAGATCTACCCAGTGATCCTGAAGATGCCATGGAAGAAAGCGGCCAAGATGATGGTTATCCAAAATTTTATGGCAAAGATAAAACACCATGGTTGAAACATAAGAAACCCACTCCCAAATGTAAGGCCAAAGCTTGTAATATGGTTACGAACTTACTTGGAGTAAAAGAAAAAGCAAAAGGCGCCAAAATAGAATGCTGGAAATTGTTTTTCTCGGGTGCTATGACCAAAAATATTGTAAAATATAAATAGTTAAAGCTGTAAGATTTGACAACGCCACTAAGAGGCAAGAAAATTCGGCAGTTGATAATCTTGCACCCATTCGAGAAATGTTTGTCACTAACTGTTTATCTGCATACACTCCTGGATTCTATGTAACCATAGATGTAATGTTGGAAGCGTTCCGTGGTCGATGCAAATTTAGGCAATATATAGCCAATAAGCCAGCGAAATACGGAATCAAGATTTATGCCTTGGTGAACGCTAGAACATTTTTCACACAAAATCTCGAAATTTACCCCGGCAAAAAACCTGAAGGGCCATATCAACTACCCAACGATGCATCTAGTGTAGTAAAATTACTTATAAGACCAATAAGTGGAACCGGTAGAAATGTAAATACGGATAATTACTTTTCCTCTGTACCATTAGCCAACTCTTTATTGAACGATCATTGCTTGACAACGATAGGTACTTTGCGTAAAAAGAAACAACAAATTCCCTCTGAGTTGACAAACATAAAAGGAAGACCTTCATGTAGTAGCATGTTTGCATATGGTGACAATGGAAACAAGTGTGTACTTGTATCATGTGTGCCAAAAAATAAATAAAAATGTACTACTACTTTCAACACTACACAGCGAGGGTTTCATTGATGAAAACACCAAAGAGCATATCATGAAGCCAGAGATTATTACTGATTACAACCTCACAAAAGGCGGAGTGGATGTTGTTGATAAAATGAAAGCAGAATACTCGGTGATTCGATTTAGCAATCGCTGAACGTTTACTGTTTTTTGCAGCCTACTAAATATTTCAATTATAAACAGCCAAATAATTTTCAACAATAGCACTAATATTGTAATATCTCGAAGAAGCTACATTGCGGAGCTTGGCAAGCAACTTTTAATGTCCCATCTTCAACGACGTTCCAATATCCCAAATCTGCCTTTTCAGTTGAGACTCAGGATCCGAAATATAACCGGAGAAAAGCCATCAGTTTCTCAAGGGGCAACTCCAACTATAAAACCGAGATGTTCTTTTTGCTCTGTAAGGAAGAACAGGTTTACCCAACATTATTGTACTAACTGTAAGTTGCCGATATGTAAAGAGCACACTGGTTTAACAAATTTTACTTACCACCACTGCCTAGAAGAGGAAGAAATCTAATTTTATGCCTCATGCGTACATTTTTTTTTGAAATAAATCCCCTTATTTGTTTTGTTCTAGGGTAATGTGTATATTTTTTTAGTTTACCTAGTAGTTTTTTATTTCGAATTAACGTGTCTCAACATCTTAGGTCATTGACACGGGAGCAAAGGTTTATAATAGTACTTACAAAGTTATGATACAAAGTTTACAATTGTGAAGAATAAAAATATTATGTAAGTTATATTTTGTTAAACAATTGAGAAGTCTTTAAAAAGTCTATTAGGCTCTTGAGTCGGCTTGAACAGTTCAGAAGTTCTTCTAGACTATGGGTTATATTGTTGGCAATGCGGGTGGCCTGGTAGTGCTGACATTCTGTGAGGATGTGTTTGACGGTGATAGGAATATCGTTGCAGTGAGAGCATAACTGTTGGTCTGTAGAGGACATAAGATGACAGTGTGTCAAACGTGTGTGTCCTATTCTTAATCTTAGTATTGCTATCTGTTCTTTTCTGTTTAGAGATGCTAGGGATAAATAGCTGTAAACATTAGGTTGTATTTCTCTGAGCTTTGTGTTTTTGGTGATCCAAAGTTTCTGCCACTTGTCTTGGATATTCCTTTTGAATTTTGATTTTAAATCTTCTTGGAGCTGTATGTTGTAGACAGGTAAGTTGGATGTAGATGCTTCTTTTGCAGCGCTGTCAGCCATCTCATTTCCTTGGATGCCGATATGAGAAGGCACCCATATTATTGTTATTGAAGTCCCTCGGGAAGTGAGGAGATGGATCGATTCTAATATTTTTTGTACTAAATTATGTTGATTGTAAATATTTTTTAACGATTGAATTGCGGATAAGGAATCGGTACACAGAGCTACACTTTAATGATTGTCAAAAGGGAACTCGAGAGCTTTTGAAATACTAAAGAGTTCTCCTGAAAATACGCTACATTCGTTTGATATTCGGTATTGTCGCAGCACTGTATCAACTGTAGTGACAGAACAGCCAACTCCATTTGCGTTTCGGGATGCATCGGTATAAAGCACCTTATCATAGTGGGATGTATTCACAATATCTTTGAAAGCTTGTCAAAAAAAGATATTATTTGTTTGTTGCTTATTAAATTTACAGAGAGAAGTGTTTATAAAAGGAGGTGTTCTAGACCATGGCGGGGATTTTGTTTTTATAGATGCAATTGTTTGAGATAATTTTGTGTCTTGGCACAAGGGTTGTAGGATCTGTGGGATTGAAAGTATACATCTGGGCGAGATTACGAGTCCAGGTATTGGCGAAGTCAGAAGATTAAATACAGGGTTAGTCGGATTCGACGAAATTCTGCTAGCATAAGATAGGAGTAGTTGCTGCCTCCGGATGTAAAGGGGGAGTTCATGAGATTCACAATAGAGACTTTCAGCGGGACTGGATCGAAAAGCTCCTAAGCAAATTCGGAGAGCAGTCTTGTGAACAGAGTTTAAAGATTGTAATAAATTATTGGATGCAGACAAGTAAACTATACAACCATAAGGTGAAAGAAATAATAAGTTAGACTTACTCACAATCAATTTAATTTAACTAATCTGACGACCGGTTTCGCTTTCTATAATATGCAAAGCATCTTCAGGTCACGATACAAAGTTAAAATGCTGAAAACAATAATCCCTTATTAGGGTGTTGTCTAATAAAGATAAAAAACATAGGTAGGTGATATAAATTATATAAATTACAGTAATTATGCCAATATTACATGTCTGTGGTTTTATAAATGAATAAAAATAATAATAATAAAATGTTTAAGCAGACAAGGTAAGACCCACAAATTGGTAACATCGTCTATTAAAGTTGTTTGTTTGTTTTGTTTTCAGCATTTTAACTTTGTATCGTGACCTGAAGATGCTTTGCATATTATAGAAAGCGAAACCGGTCGTCAGATTAGTTAAATTAAATTGATTGTGAGTAAGTCTAACTTATTATTTCTTTCACCTTTTGAAATGGACTCACACAAGCAACACATTCATGATTTTTATACAACCATAGTCTAATTTGGATCGGATTATAGCTCGATATATTTTGAGTAGTACACTTTCATCGGCACCCCATTGATGGTGGGACAATGTCTTTAACAAATTCATTCTGCTTAAACAGATGCCTTTTATTTCATCGATATGACGTCGCCAGGTGAGTTTGTTATCGACAGTTAGTCCTAAAAACTTGTAATGATCAATTGACTCTAAACTTACTCCGTTTAGTGTTATTTTGGGTATTTCTGTGCTGTTGTATCTCCTGGTAAATTTAATTATTTTGGATTTATTGGAAGAGAACCTGAAGCCAGTTTTCTCAGACCATGTAGTAAGGGACTCGACAGAATTTTGTAATAAAGATGAAGTTGCAGCTGTGGATTTTCCTTGGCAGTATACAATAAGGTCGTCTGCGTATAGGGCAAATTTAACAGGAGATTTTATATGAGAGCAAATATCATTGATGGCTAGCAGAAAGAGGGTAGAACTCAAAGTAGAACCTTGAGGTACACCATTTTCAGTGACATATTTGTCGGATAATACTCCGTTAACTGTGATTTTTGCAGTTTTGTTTTACAAAAATATAAGTTTATCGTTTTTTGTGAGATAATAGCCAATAAACTTTGACTAAGTTTACTGTTAAACCCAAGTACTAATGACTCATTTATTTGACCTATACCCATATGTTAGATAAAATTCAACACGCGAGTGATGGCGTAATTTTTTGAGCTGCGAGTGATGGAGGGTTAAAATACAAAACATTAATAAATTAAACAATTTTTTTTGTTACTAGGTAAACAATTCTTTTAATAATTTAATTTTAAAATAAACTAATTCTAAAGTAAAATTGTGGCTTATTTCCTAAAAATAGTAAATTATATTAGTAGTCCAGGGAAATAAGATTTTTCTCATGACACTGACTCAGCCAGGCACACGACAGTTGTTTTCAGTAGTATGGACCTCTGTAACAAGAACCTATATGTTTCCTGCAGTAATTTTTTTGGACTTAATTAGTTATTAACAAATTAATGTCAAAAAACGGTCAATTTTTGCTTTTTTTTCAGCAAAAAGTGAAGCAGTGGAAAAAAATTTAAGATTAATAATGCTATTTCATATAAAATCCTATGGCATTTTTTAAATGTTTATCCTTATTTGTTGCTTAGAAAATTGCAAAATAAATCAGAAGTTTTGGTTTTTTATAAGTGTTAATAAGTTTATTAAAAATGAACTTGGAATCTTCATATTACACCGAACGTTGGGTCTTGTAGTGCTTGCTTAAAATATGATCAATTTCAAAAGATTGGTAAAATGGTTTAAAAGTAATTTGATTTGTTTATCCCAAATAAATTTTTCAATTCCAAATTCGATTTGACAAATTCGGTAGCGACTTTCGACCAATAAATAATTTTCTTTTCTAAATGTGAATTTTTGCATTTTACTTAATACATATTTCCGAAACAGTCAAAGATAGGTATAGGACATTGTATTCAAAAAATGTCTAAAATAATCTGAGGAATCTAAAAATTAATTAATATACAGGATGTTCTATTTAAAATAAGCAAATTGATATTGGCCACTGGTATCTGATACACCCCGTATAAAAAGTTTTTATGGAAAAAATGGGCAACTATAAATACTAATCGACGTGTTTGACCATTTTTTCAAATACTCCCTCATTTATTTATTAGCTAATCTATTTTCCATTTGGCTGACACACAGTGTATACATAGCTTAACATACAGAATATAGTGTCTTTAGAAAAAAACCTTCATATTAATAATGACAAATTATAAAGGTCATCTGCTGATATTGATCTGAATATATGTATGTATATATATATATATATATATATATATATATATATATATATATATATATATATATATATATAGCTGATTTGTTTAGTGTTATTTAAATGTAAATTTTACAACATACTCTAATTTAAAGTTTTATCGCTGGCTCGGTATAGTTCTGACTGTATTTATCTCTTTAATATCTAACTATAAGATATATTATTTTTGAATTTCTATAGTCCTAACTGCCACAAATTGCGGTTTTAAGATTAACTGCATAATCCTTCATGTTTGACACATTTTATTAAGGCAATTTTGTTGTGAGGTCCTTGAAAATGTGTTTTCACAGACGATAAGCCAAATTTGAGGAACGATCTGCCTAAACAAAAGCGAGCTTCACTACATTTTCCCCTTTATTTTCTTTCTATTTCGTGAGATAAATGTTTGCTTCTTTTCCTCGAGAAGAGCGAAGGGAAAGAGGCGGTCTCGATGATAATTTTTTGAATTATGTTTGTGGAAATTTCTCTTCCACTCTTTATTCGATGAGGTATCCAATCATTATGATCAAAAAATATTTATTTATCTCTTAAAAAACGCTTCCTGCAAATGGTATAAATGGAGCAAATACAGGTAAAAATAGAATATTATTTTGCTTTAAGATGAAAAGCGTTGAAATGTATACGAGGTGTCTCAAATTTAAGTAATGATGTCAAGTTACGTATTGTTAAATAAGCAACATTGTAATAATAGAATAAGTATCAGATCATGGAGTTGGAGTGAAGGGGCTTCTACAATGTGAAATTAGGTACACTCTATGCTCCAATGCTACGGCATGTTGGATTAGCCTTACGGCCTGTAATCAACATCCCGAGGTATAAGTGGGAACACAATATTAACAATCATAGGCTTATATACAACTAGACGAAAATATAAATCCGATCTTCATAAGAGAGGTGTTCGGCAAGGCGACGTAACAGCGCATTCGAAGAATTACAAACTGTGTATGCTGTAGGAACTCGCAGACAGCTCCCAATACATTGGCCTAAAAGTGAATATGAAAAAAAACGGGTGTGGCAGTCTAGTGGGACTGCCTTTATAAGTTATATTTCTATACACGCGTTCGTCGTAACAAATTTATATGGGAGTCAATCTGCACAATCATTACATATGTAATGCTATAGGTAAGAGAGAGCAGAAAGCGAAAAAGAATTAGGTATACAGGTATATGGTGCATCGTTTGCTGTATATAAACATTTGACCTGTAATAGGAGTATAGTAAGTAAATGAATAATTGAATCAATATTTTAATAAAAATGTATATTTTTATTTTCATATATGTATAAAAGGACTTGAATGCAAAAAAGTATTACACATACTCTGCAGTAAAATTCATTGTTAATTTTGTTATTTGTATAAAAATACAATACAATAGACTGCAACATAATTCAATATAATAATACAATACAAATTAAAATGCAATATTTATAAGTATTTAAAAATCACAATATACGTAACTTACTTACGCATATGTTTAATTTACCATGATAAAAATATTAATAAAAAAAATATTGTTTGGTGATACAACTGTCAATTTATCTGACATTGACAAATGTAATATTTGATTGTTGTTTATTGTGTTTATAAGTACACATTTGAACTTTCTTGAGATATTTACAAGTTTTAATTTATAATTTAACATGCCTAACAAGGCTTGTTACTCCCGTGCAAATTTCCGATTCACTCCCGTGCAAATTTCCAAAGTCGAACGCGCGTATAGAAGTATAACTTCAAAACCAACAACTCGGATTATGTTGTAAATTTTCATTTTATTTTAAAATTTAGCATTTTTGCGTATATTACATATATTTAATAAAATTAACGTGGGGTTTTTAAATATTTCAAAAATAAAAAAGGAAATTCATATTGGGATTTGAACTCACATCCACCAGCGTATGAACCAAACACGTAAAATATTTGCCAATTAGACATGACACAAACGTATTTCAAAATTGACAGTTCTCGGTCATACAGTGATTTATTGAGATTATTATTTTAAAATACAAAAGACTAAAATAATTATAATAATATATTTAATAAATAATACAAAGCATATCACATAAATAATAATATTAATAAATATTATATTATATATATATATATATATATATATATATATATATATATATATATATATATATATATAATATAGAATATATTATATAATATTAAATATATATACAAAAGGAACATTTTTATTCTCGAGAGAGTAAGAGAGATAAAATATATCTCCTGTCTCTCTCTTACTCATTATCTTACATATGTAATGATTTCACCGATTCACTCCCGTACAAATTTCCAACGTGGAGCGCGCGTATAGAATTATAACTTCAAAAAAAAATGACAAACACATACGACATGTGTAACTATAAATGGCAATAAGATAAAACAAGTCAAGGAATATATGTACCTAGGCCAAATTTTGAAACTTAACAAAGGGAACAAAATATCTCAATATTTGAGGAGCAAAGTGCATCCTTTCTTGCATGACATATGGATATTAACCCTGAACCCCAAACCCCAACTATTGCAAATATAAACAAACTAGCCACAACAGAAAGAGCAATGGAAAAGGCTATGTTGGGTATGCGACTATTAGATAGAAAAATTTATGGCTGGGTAAGATCAAAAACAAAAGTGGAGGATATCACAACAAAAATTGTCAAACTCAAATGGAATTTTACAGACCACACTGCTAGATAAGAAAATCAACGTTGAAACGCTACAATATAACATTGAAGACCCTACAAAGGTAGACAACTAAGAGGAAGACCAGAGATAAGATGGATAGATGATGAGTTAAAAGAGGCCTATGATCAAAAATGGACGGTAGGAGGCTAAGAAGTAGAAGAAAATGTTTATGAGACGCACCTGATGGATAATAAGGTACATTTTACTTTTTATCGTATTCTTTTGAGTAAAATGTCGTTGGTACTTGCTTATTCTCAGCCCAAATGACTATTACGTTTTCGACAGCAGAGGGGCACTATTTGTTCTCTACTGCACAATCCAGGAGGGCAACTAGAAACTACCTAGGTTTAATTTTCCCAAAAAATCCTGGTAATGGCTAATAAAAACAACGGGGTTACTAAGAATCGCCCGATTACTTAGAGTAATAAAAAATGGTTTCTAGCGAGAAGAAGATGGGTACATAGAATATTAGAAGATTTATGTAAATGAAACATCAAGTAAATAAAATAAAACGAGAGCACTGCGACACATCCAAAAGATTTTTTTGTTTAAATAAAAATAATACTGCATCAACTACTTAGAGAGTTATTAGCAGGGGCTACAAACACAAATTAAAAGTTTTCAATTTTTTACAATGTATACAATTTAAATAGAGAAGAGTAGCTAGAGTGTAGCGAGAATGCATGACTCACGATGGACGAGCAAAATTACACATTGGAGGCCAAGAGCAGACAAACGTAGTAGAGGAAGACCACCTACACGTTGGGCTGACGACATCAGGCGTATCACCAAAAATTGGCAACAAAGAGCACAAAATCGTAAAGAATAGAGGAGTTTAAGGGAGGCCTATGTCCAGCAGTGGAAGTGATAAATTAAGGCTGGATGATGATGATGATGATGATGATAAAATTTAAATATGTTATTTTAAGTACTGTAACATTTAATACTTTTTAAATATTTCAGTATTTGGTTGAACTGGCAGCTTAGTAGATCCTTCATGTTGATAGTGAGGATATTTTTTTTTCTTTCGTGGATGTATGTTTGGCAGTCAAACAGGATATGTTTAACAGTGATCAGGATATTGCAGTTGTAGCAGAAAAAAATGGATTTTTTGTATATTAAGCGGATATGGGTTGTTACAGTATGTCCTAATTGTAATCGAGTTACTATTACTTGCTTACTACATTTGGGTGGAAGTGGTAAAGTGGTGCCGACAGTTTCTCGAACATCTTTTAATTTGTTGAATGTAAAATTCCAGCAGAATGTATAATACATCGACAACCGGACTATTCAGAATAGCAGCAAGCAAAGTTAGGATAGCCATGTTGATCGCCAACATCCGGAACGGATAGGCATCGTAAGAAGAAGAAGAAGATAATTCCTGTTATTCTGCCATAAATTGGTAATATGTTTTTCGATAGAGACATATATTTTTTGTTGATATTAACATGAGTTTATTTTTTATTAGCATTATAATTTCATTTGATGGATGTAGTTGCTGTAGTGTACTTAAAGAGTCAGATATTATAATGTAATGAGGTGCAGATCTTCTTCTGCAAACTTTTTGTACCAAAGTTCCAAAATAGCCAGTGCTTCTCCAGTAAATGTGCTACAATTCAAAGGGAGGCATATTTTAAATTTGTCTGCTCCATGTATGTAAGTCGTTGCTAACCCTGATTTGAGTTTTTGATGCATCAGTGTAGACATGTTCAGACTTTGGATATAAGGATATTATTTCATGAAATAATTGGTGTATTTCTGTTGAGTTAGTGGATGTTTTGGGATAGCAAGTAAAAGATGTATGGACATTTGGAAGACTAGTTGACCATGGGGGACTAGGTTGAATTGGTTTTATGATAGTATTTAACTGCTCACAGTCGTAACCACTGTATTTTAATGTTTCATGTATTTTTATGGTTACTGATAAATTTAGGTTTAAAAATATTTGAGTGCACAGAATTTTGATGATTGGATGATACTCGAGCTATCTAATTTAGTGACAATTATTGCCGTCGTAAGTGTAAAAGTAATTTGTTAGCTAATACTTGAAGGCTACTGGTTGGGCTTGTTTTAAATACCCCAAGTACAATTCTAAGTGATGTTATTTTAATTAGGTTTTATTTTTTTTGGCAGTATCGTAACTTATTGCACCGTAGTCTAAAAGTGATTGGTGTAAGTTTAGTAGGGTTCTTCTTACTGCCCCCCACGTACGGTTTTAGAGAATTTTTAAAAGACTAATTCTAGGTTGACGTTGTTTTTGCAAAGTATTTATATGGCTTTTCCAGTTTAGGGTGCAATCTAGAGTTAATCCCAGACAATTTATTTCGTTTTTTTTCTGCTAGAGTATGTCCATTTAAAGTTAAAATAATATTTTTTATATTTTTTTGTTTGCTGAATATTATGTACACGCACTTCTGCTTTTGTGGTAGATAATCAAGTCATTTGCGTATACGAGATCTGGCTATTAAATAACGAGACTACTTACGAAAAAGAGTGTTATTTTAAAAATTATTCTACAATCGAATGCTCTCGTTCAATATATTCCCCTTCTCTCGCCACATACCGTTCCATTCGTTTTTTCCATTGGTCAAAGCAATGCTGGAAGTTTTCTTTTGTTAAAGCTTTTAGGAGCTCCGTTGTTTTTCGCTTCAAATGTTCCATCGACTCGAACCTGATTCCTTTTAAGGCAGACTTGATCTTCCGAAACAGGAAAAAGTCACAGGGTGCTAAATCAGGCGAGTACGGCAGGTGTTCGAGCTCTGGAATGCCTCTAGCGGCTAAATAACGATTCACAGACAGCGCGTTATGGGCAGGTGTGTTGTCCTGGTGCAAGATCCACGGCAAAACTTTCAAATAGTAAGTTTGGTTTACAGTTTGACCCCCTGGAACTTATTTAGTCATCACGATGCCGTAAATGTCGAAAAAATTATTAGCATGGCTTTAAATTTTGATTTCGACATCCTTGCTTTTTCCATTCTTGGCGATGCAGGAGTTTTCCAGTGCATGGATTGTGGGTTAGTTTCAACATCGTATATGAATATCCAGGTTTTATCGCAAGTGATGATGTTTTTCATTAATTCAATTTCATAAATTTTTTTGGACCAACTTCGCACAGACTTTTTTCATGTTCAGTTCGTCATGTAAAATTTTTCTGACAGTTTTTTTATTGGCGTTTACAGTCTCAGCAATCATCCGAATGCTTATACGATGATCTCTGCGTACAATTTTATTTATTTTGGTCACTATTTGCGAAGTTGAAACAGACACAGGTCGACCTGGACGTTGGTCATCTTCAGCGCTCTCTCGACTTTTAGAAAACCGTTTATACCATTTGAAAACACGCGCACGAGATAGAGAATTCTCACCATAGGCCTTTTTCAACAAATTATAGTACTTAGTCGGAGTTTTTTTTAATTTAACGAGAAACTTCACATTAATCCTTTGCTCATATTTTTCGTCACACATTGTTATCGGCACGAGAAAAAAACACGTTCTTTTCTAACCTCTGCAGAAAAAATACTACTACAGGGACAAAAACGTGTTTTCGTACTGAAAGAGTAGACACTTCCAGCTATCCAATGCTGCATTCGTTTCCCGCTCTTCCCCTCTAGGACGCCTTCAATTATTTATATTTGTCTCGTTAGTTAATAGCCAGACCTCGTAGATTGAATTTAATCGGAAATATCAGTTCGTCCAAAATGTTATTTATTGCAATCAGAAATAATGTTGGAATCTTGCAGAATTCCATTTTTAAGAGATCTTGAACTGGAATTTTAACTATTCTGTCTTTCTTCAATGTGTCTATGAGTTAAAAAATTTTGTATAAAAGCTAGTGTGTGACCCTCAATTTTACATTTTTGTAATGTTTTTAAAATATTATATTTCCATGCAGTGTCGAAAGCTTTATTGATATCAATAAAGACAGCTCGCAAGTATTGATTATGTAAAAATTCTTAATGGATTTCAGACTCAAGCAATACTAGGTTGTCGGTAGTGGATTTGTCTTTACGAAAACCACTTTGATAGGGGGGCAGTAACTTGAGGTTTTGTTAATGCTATACTAGTCTGTTACTCATAATCTTTTCCATGAGTTTGTATATACTGCATGTCAAGAAGATTCGATGATACGACATGTAATCGTCTTTAGGTTTTTGGTTTTGAGAATTGGGATGATAATTTCATGGCACCATATCTTGGGAAATCCAACAGACTTGTTTAAAGAAAATGCAATCGAATAACGACTGTTAACATCGAGTAATAAATTAAATGAGGATACAAAAAATTAACATTGAGTAAGTCGGCAAAGCACTAAGCTAATTAAAAAGCAGAAAATTAACAGGACCAGATAAAATACATTTTACAATTGACTAACATTGTGATAACTAACGAAATAAATACTTTTGTAACAATAGCAGAAAAATACCCATGGTTTAGATCTAGAAGATCATGTACGGACGCTGGACTTTTACCTGACAAATTCCAGAAAAATCTGTTAAATAGAATAGAGCGTCATTCCTGTGTTTTGAAAATTTAAGAATAGCATTTGCCTTTGATAGAATTCAGTTGCAAGATTTTGTGCTATCAGTAGAAGACATAACACCTTACAGTTAGTAACACACATGTAGTTTAACACTTTCGAATGGAGTATCAAAGTGTTCCCTTTTAAATAAATCTTTAATCATTTATGTCATTATACTTTAATATTATTTAAGTTTTATTATGTGAAGCAAAGGTTGTTAAACCTCGTAAGTGGCTAAACTTACTTATTAACTGATGTCTCACTGATAGTCTGAAGGGACAGAAGACGTTGTGATTCAATTAATCCATTTGCATCACAAGCAACTTGATCGAGCAATTTAATATGAAAATAAACAGTAAGAAAACCAAAGTAATGTCAATCCGAAAATACCAAAACGTACCTTAACCTTGCAAAACAGGCCAGAAAAACTTTCGAAAAATTTAAAAGATTGCTATATTATTGGAACTCGCATACCTTAAACGAAGAAGTACTGCGTAGAAGAGGCAAGGAACAAAAACTTTTTAACACAGTGGAAGTTAAAAATACATCATATCTAGGCCGCATACTGAGAAATGATAAGTACCAATAGGATCAACTATTAATGAAAAGAACGATCGAGAGAAAGAGTAAAATAGGAGAAAAGACTGTCGTGACTAAGAAACATCCGACAATAGAAAGGGCTAAATTTTAAACATCTGATAAAGACAGCTGAAGACAGAGAAGAGTTTGCAATTGTAGTAGCCAACCGGCATTGAGAAGAGAGCACTTTAAAAAGAAGAAGACATATTTACAACAGGAAAAACTATTATAGAGAATGAAGTAAAAACATTAGAAATTATTGCAAAATAGATCTGGTAAACATATCTGGAGTACAAAAAAGCATGGATTGGAATAAACATATTATTAGAATGGCGCAAAACACAATATTAAAAATATCTCAAAACAAACCGACAATAGGGTGAAGAAGCGATGGTCGATCCAAAAATCATGATGTAACTGTCTAAAGGATACAAGGATTAAACATGGACTTTATCTATTAAGAAGAAGAATGAAGAAAAAGGATTTTGGCGTGCCTTAAAGGTAAGGACAATTCGTATTTTGTGACGATTAATAACAAGATCTCTTTTATATGTCATGCCCTCTCTTCATCATTATGCTTGACATGTTCTTTCATTGTATAAACCGTAAATATCTTTGCAATATTTAAAACACATGACAATATACACTCAGCTACAATATTGTTTTGCTTTTTTTTTTTTAAAGAAAAAAACTAAGTAAAAACAACATGGATTTAATAAATATAAGGGATAAAGAATAAACAAAAAAAAATTATAAAACTCTGAACAACGAAAAGAAAGAAGATAGAAGAAGACGTTGTCAGTAATGCATTAAAACAAAGTGGAAGTCATAATTGGAAGAGAAAATTATAAAGTAAAAGAATGGAAAAGAAAAGTAAATTTTAACTGTGTATTATTTCTTGCTGAGTGCTTTTGGCTTCTGAAATCGCTCAGCTAGGAATTAAATTTTTCGCACACTTCAAAATACTTTTCTTTTTCATTTTTTCATTTATCATAAGTGTGTACAAACACATATCACTCTTTTTTAAGTCTTAAAGTGATATCAAAGTACTAAAGAAGGAATTTTTTTTAAAAAAAGACAAGAAATAAAAGAACCAAACAGCAAACAAACTTGCTGGTGTTTACAAAAAGGTTTAAGATTTCGTATTTATTTATGTGTAGATAATTAATATAATTAAAACGTAGTTCTAGCTTAATAGTTGATTAAAATCAATGTGACTAAATAAATCTTCAATAAACAATTCCAGTTCTCGACAGTGTAATAATAAGTTTATCCCGCCAGTGATTTTCACACAGGATTCCACACGGAAGTGCGAACAAAAGATAACGGAAGAGAAGCCATTTTATATTCTTCCTCTCTGTTCTAAGAAAAGCAGAAGAGCCCTAAACTAGACTATTCACAATAAACTTTCTCTGCTATTAAATTATTTAATTTAAACGGTAGTGGGGCGTTGCTGTAGTGGAGTTAAGGCCGAAGTATAACCTTGTTAGCCAGCACAACTGAGTTATGGTCTTATAATGCCGGGAATGAGAAAAAGAACCTCTCCAGGACTTCGGCACTCGTCAGTCTTCTCCAAGCAGGCGGTCGAGATGTTTTAACCCCGAGTTAAAAAATTTTTATTCATCTTTCTCGCGTTTTTCCATTTCTAATGATTTGTGCGTGTTTTCGAGGTGCAAGTCGCACAGTGCCGTATGTGTCACTTGGACAGCGGAAGATGGCGGTGGTGTAGTTTACGAATACGTGAATCGGCCGGCGAAGGGGAAAGAAGAGGATGCGGTAGTGAGGGGTTTCATCCTAATAGGACTAGTCTGCACATCTAAACTTCCGCCAAACTATAATTTATATTCAAAAAGAAGTAGATGCCTAACTTGAAAGTTATAAGTTATGTCTATTTTGGAATAAATAGCAGAAAATTCATTTCTTACACACATACTTTTTTAAAAATTGGGACTATACTTACAGTAATTATGAATTTTAAAAGAACTAGATTTTTAATAAAAAATTATTTATTTGTATTATCAAATATAATAAAATATAATTTCAGAAGATAAAAAACTTATTTGATTGACAAAGACTTCTTGGTACAACGCTTAATTAAAACTATCGTAAACAGTTTTGGAAACACCAGATATGGTTTTTATAATTAGAATAATACAGATAGCGTTTTGTTATAGTTTTTGTTAAATGAAAATATATATATATATATATATATATATATATATATATATATATATATATATATAATTTATTATTAATAAATTCAGATTAAGATTGCTCCCGTATTACCAGGAAATAAAGCGTTTATTGAAATTTGACATTTACAATATTATTTACATTATATATATATATATATATATATATTTATAAATATATATATATATATATATATATATATATATATATATATATATAATGTAAATAATATTCTTTCTTTCAAATTCACATAAAACATAATATTCACAAAAAAATTATTATTATTTGAAAAAAATATCCCTTGGAGTCACTTTCATTAAAACCTTTCCATTTGTAAATACTTAATATATATATATATATATATATATATATATATATATATATATATATATATATATATATATATATATATATATAATGTAAATAATATTCTTTCTTTCAAATTCACATAAAACATAATATTCACAAAAAAATTATTATTATTTTAAAAAAATATCCCTTGCAGTCACTTTCATTAAAACCTTTCCATTTGTAAATACTTAACTATAAACGACTAAAATATTTAAACCTTTGTTTTAAGTAAGGCAATTTTTTTGTTAATAAACTACATTAAAAATTTTACTTAAAGTTACAATTAAATTAATGTTGGCTATGAGCACGTGGAGGTATTTGGTAACTTCCAGTCAAAGTCAAAATTTGGGCAAAGTAGCATAAACTGAATTATTAAATTTACTTGACAGTTGTGACCGGGATCAGTAAAAAAAGTATATTATCATGAAATATTTGCTTAAAAAAACAACTTATGAAAGGAGCTATTAGTTGTCAAAAGTAAAAAGAATGCCTAAATATTAAAAACGTACTTGACCAGAAAAAGAAGGAAGGAAAATCGAGATAAATTGACATAAACTGAATTAAATATATCTTATCAATTTACAAAAAATGTAACAAAAAAATCTATGGAAATGTTTTCAAATCCATAATGAAAGCATTGTAAAAAATTGTACAAAATAACGCGAAAATATACCTCTAAAAACTTATAAAAAATGAAATGACTTGTCTATGATCTATGTGAAAAGAAGATTAAAAAGAAGATTGAAATTCTTAATAAGTTACATAATAAAGCCCTTTTAAAAATATATATATAATGTATTAGTAATATTTGGATATAATCAACCAACTAATATTAAAGGAAACAAATAGAGAACATCTGGTGATATTGCAATTTTTGGTTGTGTATTGCTAATATTTATGTTTTCACAATCTGAAAAGCAGGTATTTAAATTTGGGTCTTTGCAATGATACATCCAATTTGATTCTCACAAACGGATTTATTAACAAGACTTTTGAAATATACATTTGAAAAAAATCTTGAAAACAGTCAAATAATTACAAAAAATCATAAATAGCAAATCATGTAGGTTACATAAATTTTTCAAACTTATATAACATTGTAATTGTTAATCATATACATGTTTTTATGCTTAAGCTGAACGCTATCTTACGTTGACAATAAAAACGATGACAATAAGGAACCAAATGAATACAAAAAGAAAATACTTGGCTTCAACCCTCGTATGTAAATTTTGAAGATGACTTTAGTGTGAAGGTATAAAACCACAATCATATATTTTTCATTTTTTTTTTTCAATAAAAATTAAATTTTTTTAATATAACAGAATAATAATTTTTTTTAAACTAATCTTCACAAAAATATTATATAGAATTTTTATTTTTGTTTATCAGTATACTCAAACTAGATAAGCTAATAGTTTTCACTCAACTAAAATTTTGTTTTAAATTATTTATTATCTAAAAAGTAAAATCAAACATGAAAGTATTAAAATGTATTAATTATACATAAACATTTTATGTGGTTTTATGATTGAAGAAATAATCTTTTAAAAATACGAATAAGAAAACTTTTGCAATAAAATAGCTGATAGCACTAAAATTTTCTTTAAACATTATTGGTAAAAAGTATATTGTAAAATATAAAATATTATAAAAAAACAATATAATAACCTTGTAAAAAAATCTTTTATAACAATTGTAATTAAAAAAACTTTTCCTTCTGTCTATAGTTACTACCGCTGTTTGTATGCCGTCGGAAGGTTTATTGAAAATTCATTAAATTTGTATTTCGAAACGTATAATGCAGTGTTTTTGCTAAATTTTAAAATATTTTGATAACATAATGTTATAAGCTACAATTCCAAAACTGTTGATAATAATATTTCAAACATTGTTTAGATACATCAAAAAGATATTTATCAAAATGAACCAAAAATGTATGTTTTTATTTAATATTATTCACATGAAATTAATCTCAATAAAATAATGTTTTTGTTTTCAGATAAATCAGGTAAATTAAAACAATTTTACGGGTAATTAACACATTCTACAACATAAAAACAAATGCTTCAAAACGAAGATTTACAACTTAATAAGTAATTGTTAGAGATAAAAATAATGGTAGTCGTTAATATAATATATGTAAATTAAAAATAAATAATTCCACTTCTTAATAATAATTAATGAATACCCACTTTGATCTTTCTTTGGTATACAGTAACTTAACCTGAATTTTTACTTTAAAATATTTTTAAAATGTTGCTATATATTTCCTGTTTGTGTATTAACTAATTAATTAGCCTACAGTTGACGATAAAGATAAAACTGTATATAGTTATACAATAAACCAAATAATACGAGTATGAAACAATTGATCAAAAGACGCACGTGCCCCTATTGACTCGAAAGTTTGTTGATAAATATAGAGGAAATAAAATTTAAACTATTTAAAAATATAGAAAAAACTGGGGATAACACGACAAACGGTAATAAGACTGAAGAAGATATTATAAAAGTTAAAAAAGAAAATGTTAGAAACCCAAAAGAGAGCAGGTACAATTAAAGAGAATAAAAATGGAGAAATATAGTTTTTAAACAAAAACACACCAATATTTAGAAAGCGTGGAAAAAAATAATAAGAACCAGTATTGCTAAATTAAAGAATTTGAATTTTAATATAATCAACTATTAAAATTTTTAACGAATTGTTCCAAATGAATTTAGCAACGAACCATTGCCAAAAACAAATTAATTTTAAAAACACATGTTTATACTTACTTTGCAGGTTCATTGACGACGGAAACATCGCCGCTCTATGCACATCTTGCACGTGGGATCGCGACCCCATAACAGCACATTGTGACCCCGCAGTAACAGGATGGTGTACCCCCATGGGCCCCCCAGAACTAGGATTGTAAGACCTGGCCATGGAAGCGGCGGCAGCGGTATACCTGTATGCTGCTTGAGACATCTGACTGCAAGAAGTCAGATCCCCATAAGAACATGGCATGTTTGTCAAGCCGGTAGGATCCATGGTAGTACCTTGAAGGCATGACGAATCGAAGCTGGCTTGGTTAAGGTACGAATAGTCCATTTTGGCGCGAAATCGTCGAAATTACCACGCGGCTGGTGTTATGGACTAAAAAAAAGGGGTGCTATTTCTAATCGAATAAAAGTTTTAATATTAAATTATGACGCGGTTTAGATTCACGAGAGTTTTTTAGAAACACAACAGTGACTCTCAAGTCTATGACTGAAATCAAATGATAAGCTTAATTCAATAACGACCAAGTTTAGGGGAGGATCGGAAAAACTCAGTGTGCCGGGAAAATGGGGATGAAATCATGAAAACGGGTCGTAGGATGCTGTGCGAGCGGGCGGAGCTAATGCCATGACAACTACTTCGGCGAATCGTTGCCGAGCCTCGTTTGAACCCTCGCTAAGGGTTGGCTGGAGGCAGTGACGTCACGGGGGTGAGAAGCACGCGACTGTAGGGTTTGTGGGGTTCAGTTTCTGTGACACAATCGCACATATGAAGGGAATATTAAAATGTTTCTTGGATGTTGAATTAAATTTGCATTCTGATCTTATCTGTTTTCCTTTTAGTGTTTATATATCAACACTCAACAGTTGTAGAGGTGTGTGATTTCTTGTTTTTGGTGGATCGAAAGTCATTTCGTGAGTTTTAAGGACGGGAAGGAGAAAAGTAGTTTAATTATATCGTAAAATTTGAGATAATCCAAATCATTTAAAATTTATAGTAGGGTCATACTGAGCATAAATTTTATAGGGGATGATTGATTTACTACGTTTATAGATCTATAAATTAAATGAAGACAGCTTCTTAACTACGGCGATCAGTAACTCATGATATTGTTTTATTATCTGTACTTTAAATTCTTTTAAAACAACACTAGTTTAAATAAGCATTGTACTTTGTTATGAATATTTGTATTACAATTTGAAGCCATTCGCCAATCTTACAATTTTTACTCATTTTTTCATTAGTCATTGTTTCGTATATAATCTTATCCTAAATCTATTACTAGTATTGATCTACAGCAAACTCATTTGCAGCTAGTTAATTAATTCAATAGATACTTTACTATGGACTCCAAGTTCCTCATTTTTCTCTTTTTTTTATTTTTTTTTTATTTATTATTTATTTGTTATTGATTTCTTATATTTTTTTTTATTTTTCTATTGTTTTTTATATTTTTTTTTAAATTCTAACAAATTAGAAAGAAATACTTACTCTATTATTTACAATTACAATTTGAGTTGTAATACAAGTTGTTTACAATTACAATATTTAAAACATGTTTATACAATCAAATTTATATAAAAACTCATTTTTTTCTAATGTTAATAAATAATTTAAATTAATGGGATGAAGGACATCGATCAAAAAATACCGCAAATTTAAAAAATTATTAACCTTATTAGATATAAGAGAACAGTCCAAAATTTTATGTTGTAGGTTACCCATCTGATCACAAGTACATTGTGGACTATCAGCGAGATTCATTTTAAACATACATGATGGTATAAGACAGTGGTTAAATCTCATTCTGCATATAGTTATTGTTATATTGTTTATCGACTCCATTTTCGAAAACCAATATTTAATCGTAATAAGGTTTCTGATTGCTCTGTAATGGTTTCCTGTATTTATATTCCCATTAATATAGCTTTCTTTTCATTCTTTCTTAAGCTCTTTGGATATTTCTGATTCTATATCTCTAGACGTACAAAGATAATGAGTTAATACTCCTTGTGTCACCGCGTTTTTTGCCAATTCGCCTACTATTTCATTTCCAGTTATTCCACGGTGGCTTTTAATCTATGACAACTTAACAGTTTTGACTTGTTGCTGAAGTTATTTAATTTTATTTATTATACATAATTCAATGTAATTTACTTTTGACTTAGGGTTTATGGCACTAATTTTACTTGAACAACTTTTGCTATCACTATAAATTATAAACTTTGAATGATTTATATTAGATAAATATTTTAGTGCTTCCACTATCGCTATTAATTCAGCTGTGTATATACTTATGATGGAATTGAGTTTAAACATTTTACTGTTTTTATTATTGTTATCCCAGTATGCACATCCCACACCTTCGATACTTTTGCATATATGTTATATAGCATATAACAATCTTTGAACAATTACGAATTGTCAGATATAAACATTAATTTTCTTAAATGTAAAGGCAAATTGCTGTAGTCCGTTAACAAGTATACCTGAACTTGTTCCAGAGAATTAAAGTCAATATTGTCATTTGGGTTTATATCATATTTATATAGGTGTTTTGCATATATTGTCATTTTTGAATAGAAATATAATATATTTAGAGTTTTCTTTTTTATCCAATATTTCTCTTTTAAGTCTGCTAAGAACAGCTGGCGTATTTTGGATCTTAAACTTGACTTTTTCTTGTACAATCTAACTAAAAGTCTGATGACAAGTTTTTTTCGTCTTATATGCATTGGCATTTTACAGCATTCGACTTGTAGGTTACTAAGGACTCCTATACACAATATAAGGCATTTATTAACGATTTTGTCTATTTTGCTTAAATGACACTGTGATGCGTCACTGTATAATATTGATCCATAGTCGATTATAGCTCTTATATTATTTTTCAATAATAACAAAAAAATATTTGGATCTGCTCCCCATCGTGGGTGTGACACGAATGGAAGAAGATTTATTCCCTTTTCTGTTTTTTTACCTATATTGTCTATATGTTCTTTCCAGAGAAGCTGTCTATCAAATGTAATACCCAAATATTTAACATAACCTTGCACTGGATAGGATTGTTTATTAAGATGTAGTTAGGTATTTCTTTTCATTTTCTTGTAAAAATACATAATTTAGTTTTGGAATCAGAGATATTTAGTCCACGTAATTCACTCCTTGTTTTAATATGTTTGACTCCTTCTTCAATGGATTTGACTGTTTTTTCTATTTTAATGTATTCTTGATAAATAATTCTTAATAAATTCTTGTTAAGTCTTAATTTGTTACTAGATCAGCAGTATAAATTAAATATAACAACGGGCTCAATATTCCTCCTTGAGGTAAACCCTCCATCGCTAGCCTTGGACCAATTGTGTTACCATTTACCGATATATAAATTTTTCTAGTCATATAATTTTATTATTTTTTGGCAGAAATATTCGGGAAGACCTATTTGTGTCATTTTGTTATATAGTTTCTATTACTGAAGAATTTGATGTAAACGCTAAATTTATATCTGTTACCAAGTGGCTCACTGCTTCCGCAGAAGAATTATTTTTTCGAAATCCAAATTGTGTGTGTAATATTTTATTATTTTTTTTCTAACCATCTTTTGAGCCTAAGTTTTATCATTCTTTTAAGGAGCTTAATAAAATACCTCTATGAGATTCTGCCAAATCAGAATTCCGTTCCAGTAATATAATGTATATTATCTATTCCCAGAGAAGTGTTTTTCTTGTTCTTAAGACTTATTTCTAATTCATATAAACTAAATGGCACTGAAAGTGGATGACTAGAGTTTTTCCTTTCCATTGCATTAATTTTTAAAAATATATTATCTGGACATAATTTTCTCAAAAACTCCGTAACCCATTTTCTTTTTTGTACTCATTTTGTAAACGTTTGACTTGATTCCAGATATTTTTATTGGTGTATTTTTGTTTAATGTTACACAAAAATTTCTCCATGCATTACGCTTACTCTTTAATATAACTTTTTTGGTTTCTGCCACACATTTATTATAATTTATATAATTTTGTATATTGGACTGTAATTTAAACTTGCGTAAAGCAAGTTGTTGTTCTTGAATAACCTTTTTACAATTGTCATTCCACCAAGTTTTCCTAAATTGTGGATTAGTCCCTGTTCTTTTCTCCGGTATACATATTTTACAATATTCGTTTAATTTATTTAAAAATTGTTGGTTACTTGAATTATTATCAAGTTCCATGAAATTATCAGTGATAGAAGAGAAAAGAGACCAGTCCACTTTATTTATATTCCTTTGTAATTTTGTATTAACACATTTAGCTTTATTGACATTAATATTTGACTTTATAACAACAGTAAAATGATTTGATCCTAAAGTATTGTCCACAACATCCGAATCAAAACAACGACTAATATTTGCTGAGCATATTGTAAGGTCTATTGCCGATTTAATAATACTACTAGGTCTACGCCGCAAAGTTTCTTTGCCTTTATTTAAAAGTACGAGATTACAGTCCTCAATAGCTTCTAACAGATTTTTACCTATAGTGTCTACAGTACTACAACCCCAAACATAATTGTGGCTATTAAAATCACCACCAATTATAAAAGGCTTTTCCATACTATTAAAAAACTTTTTCCATTCATTTACCGTAATTTTGAGATTTGGTTTTACATAAATAGAATAAATGTTAATCTTTTTACCGGTTTTAATTTTAATTGATATGCTATTACACATTACGTCATTAATTGGATGAAAAGTAGGACTATTATAAAAAATTTTTTTTTTTTTTTCAAAAGTGACACCGCCATATCCATCATCCCTATCATTCTTAAAGATATTATAACCCGTAAAGATAATAAAGTTACTTTTCTTTAACCATGTTTCTGCTATAAGTCCTGTATCTTTTTTATTGTCATACAGAAATTTTTCTAAATAACCTTTATTTGTTTTAATTAACCGCGCATTCCATTGAAGAAATGATATTATGTTAGTCATCACGATTAAATAATAATTGTGAAATATTGTTTTTCAGTATTTCCAACGTTTTTTGATCTAATATGTAATTAAAAAATTTATTAAAAATCCTTTGTAAAAGGTATATATTTTTAAAAACCCAAACGGGCTGTTATAGACAAAACGTTTTCGGAATCCATTATTCCATCATCAGTGTCTAGGTGTACATGAATGTAGCCACTAAATACATGGGTAAAAACCCGTTAACAAAAATTTAGTTACATTTGTTTTACATTATATTATATAAATTGCTAGGATGCTAAAGTTACCGTTGGATTAGGTAACATGGCGACATATGACTCCACATATGGAACGTTGAAGTTGCAAGTCAATATGACGTGGAGTCATATGTCGCCATGTTACCTAATCCAACGGTAACTTTAGCATCCTAGCAATTTATATAATATAATGTAAAACAAATGTAACTAAATTTTTGTTAACGGGTTTTTACCCATGTATTTAGTGGCTACATTCATGTACACCTAGACACTGATGATGGAATAATGGATTCCGAAAACGTTTTGTCTATAACAGCCCGTTTGGGTTTTTAAAAATATATACCTTTTACAAAGGATTTTTAATAAATTTTTTAATATATGGTATACAGCCAAATACAGGAACGTAGATTCCTTGTGGATTTTAATATGTAATTAATCTGATTTAAAGTTGGTGATATAAAGTTTACTATAGTTTATCCTATATTACTTTGATTATCGTTTTGTATCTGTATTTTATTATGATAAATAGGGTTGTTACAATTATAAAAAGGCTGACTTTTTACTTTTGGTGTTTGCAAGATTTTTCTGTGCACTTCCATTATTTCTCTGTCTACGTTACTAGAATCAATACTACTTGATCGTTTTCGTTTATAGATTGTATATTTATTGAAAGTACTTTCTTGTTCTTTACTTACTGTTAAATAATATTTTATATGTTTATTACTATCTTCGTAATTTGCTATATTTTTAGTATTCATAATCTTTTTAATATACTCCTGTTTTTCTCTTTCTGTACAATTTGCTACCTTATTGGTAGGGCTATATTTTTCTTTGCACAATACACGAACTAAATTGTTCGGATTGGCACAATTTGATTTATTATGTTCTTCACCGCATCTTCCACTAGATCCATTTTCTTGTATCACTTTCCGCATTATTCTTTTTACATGTAAGACTTCGTGTAATATCGAAGAAGAAACAGGCATTAAAGCCTAAATACAAGAAGAAAGAAGAAGAAGAAGACTTTAAACCTCATTTAAAACCTAGGTTGAATTAATGATAACAAATCATCATCTTCTACCTTTTTATCTACAGATTTTATAACTCATTTCCTTTGAGTAAAAAAACGTTGGAATATATGCCTCGTACTCTTTGCTTTTTAAATTTTCAGATTCAATTAATTTATTAGCACTAGCAAAATTATTAAGTTCTACCTTAATTTTATTCTTACCAACTACCGTAATTTGTATGATATTATTTTCAATTTCAAGTACTGAACGTAAAATTAATCGGGCCGTTCCTATCCTGTGTAATTTGCCGATATTACCGTTTTTATTTTCTATATGTACTACATATGACGTTTTATCTCCTAATTTATATCTATTATTTAATGTTAAATTATAAGTTTATTTAAATTTGGATTACCTGATCTATTTATTTTATTAAATTGGGTCAAAGTTGCATCGTTATTAAAATCAAATTGGTTACCTACCTCGTTAGTGGCTTGTTGTTTGCCTTTTTTCGTTTGTTACCTTATCATTCACCCTAATATTGCTATTTTTTTTTAATTCTTCAAATTCTATCATCCTATCTTTTTCTAATTCTATGTAAAATTTCCCTCTATCTGGAGAGTTTGGTGGAATTTCTTCCATGTCGATTTTTCGGAGATTTTACTTCCTACACACGAAATATACACTTTCTTACAGACCACTAGTTTATTGTGTCTTTACACTACAAGTGATACCGTAAAAGTGAAGAAAAAACCGTTAAAATTAATATTTTTTTCTTAGAGCTTCAAAATATCCGCCTTTTGATTTGGCGTTTATTTGACAGTTGTTCTTATCAAGTTAAAAGCAAAGGAAATGAAGTATATTATAAGTTGATAACGGTGTCAATATTAGCCTGTATAAGGCATGAAAAGCATGAAAATTGTAGGAATTCGAATACAATCGTATCACATTGCTCTTTAAATTTTATCCCTTTCAAAGATAATCATGTCTAATTACACATTACCCATTTAAACCCATAATTATTTTATAATCTCGAATGATCAAAAAACTAACCGAAATAAATTGATCGGGTATATTGATAGATACAGTGAAAAATGTTTTACAATTAAAAATATACATACAAAATTGCTCTTTTTTTCAAATTCTTTATAAATTAAAAAGAAAGATACCAAACTAGTATTTGTTTAAAATCGGCATCCAACCGCTAGACGACGTTAGGCATATAGATTCATCTACTAAATTTTTCTTTTTACTTCAGTCAGGATATTTGGTAATATATAAAGCACTTACAGTTATTTGGTAGATATATCTATAGTCTAGTTTCGTAATTGTCGACACTAAATTCCAAGAAATGGTGACGGTCATCCAGTGGCGTATATTTTTTTGTGTGACAGGTAGCACAACTTGCATTGAAGAATGCAAGAATATATGGACTAACAATAAGGCATAATATGCATACAGTAGGCTTAAATTAAACTAAATAAATAAATTTATCAAAATCAAATTTACGTGAAGATGTGTAAGAGGTAAAATTATTGCATCAATTACAAATGTGGTAAATCATAAGCCATGGAATGTCGATATACCAGATCCTTAAAATCTGTTATATTTCAGTTTATTTAATTAGCAAATCGTTTAAATAATATCAGATATAAAACAAATAAATAATTGAACTTTGATCAAATGAAAAACAAATATCAAGCACAGTTTATTAATTAAATCTTGCCCAAGTACTTTCGCTTCCTAAAGCATCTTCAGGAGCATTTCATCCATTTTGGCCTATCCAAAAATCTTTGAGAATGCCATAAACATAAAATTGTACATTACACTACACTACACAAGGACAAACAGTTTAAATTTTTTTTAAAAAAGGCGAAGCTACATTATGATTGGCATCAGGAGAGATAATTCTCTCATTCTGCACTGTTGCAGGTGTTAGGTGTTTTTTGATTATTTTTATTTTTATTGTATCTAATGAATATCTTACGGTAAAATAAGCAGAATATTAAATACAAGTACATAAAGACTAATTTGAGTTAAACTAGATTAAATTTGACCCAATAGTTTATTCAAAGTTAGCGATTAAGTGAGATATTGTTCTGAAGCTATTTTCTTGTGGCATTTTAAATTAATTTATATTTAAATGGGAATAAGCCACAATTAAAGGTTAAAATACGTTTATTGACGTTTCAATTTCCACTTCGGAAATCGTTCTCAAAATCGTTTGTATTTTGAGAACGATTTCCGAAGTGGAAATTGAAACGTCAATAAACGTATTTTAACCTTTAATTGTGGCTTATTCCCATTTAAATATAAATTAATCAAAAGTGAGAATTTTTCGCCATTTTTTATTTTTGAAATAAAAATGAAAATTATTTTTTGTGCAAACAGCAAGATATTGTAGCTCCTTGAATTATAATTCCTAAGAATTCCTAAGATTAGATCGGTCAATTTCTATTCTAAATGCGTTTAATTGTTTATAAAAATTCTTAAATATTTTATAAATTTTACAGTGCCAGAACTTTTTTTCTAACAAAGATATATATCTAACTTTAAACGGATTATCTTGTTGGTCA
Organism: Diabrotica undecimpunctata; assembly: GCF_040954645.1. Taxonomy (NCBI): domain Eukaryota; kingdom Metazoa; phylum Arthropoda; class Insecta; order Coleoptera; family Chrysomelidae; genus Diabrotica; species Diabrotica undecimpunctata. The sequence continues at coordinate 116,525,794 of NC_092806.1, read as the reverse complement.
ATTTTATTTTCACGTAGGAATAAAAATAATTGCTCAAAAAGTTTTTCAACCCCTTATTTATGGCTTTAAAGTAGCGGCGACTTTTATAAACTAATTAAGCTACAGCGCTCTCTATACAGTACACACATTTTTAACTTATTGATTCTTATAGCTGAAGTCAAGACAAATATTTAATACAACAAAGTTTTCTACGATGAATAGAAGTGGAGTTAGCTTAATTTGTTTAAGAAATCAAAGCTGCTGTATTTATAACAATAAGGAATTAAAACTGGTGCCATTTAATAGTTAGGCATATATTTTATGTTTATTAGTTTTATTTAAAAAAAACCGCACTGCAACTTCGCGGCGCTCGGAACCGCTTATCATAATTATATTCGTTAAATATGAACCAATTTCACTCTTTTTTTATCTGGGGGGCGGAAAATTTTGTGACCATTAGCGATATTTTTTTTGGCTGTGATTTACACTTATACTACTATTAACATTTCTTTTTAAATTACTCTTAATCATATTTATTTTACATATATGATATATTTTTTTATATTAACTGGTAAATATTCAGATTAAATTTATTTTATAACATTTATTTTCTGCATGCAATATTAAATATTTTTGAATTATAGAATAGAATATTTAAAATAAAGGGTGAAATGCAAAATGATTAATGTAAAATACACTCAAAAAAGTTTATTCATTAATTCAATTTATTAATTTATTTTATATACAGATAACGACATTGTTTTATTGACCATAGGAATTAAGATTTATTGCAATCCCATCTCTAGAGTATATTTATTATAATGCTCTAAAACTAATTTTTTGGTTATTTTTTAGCCTTAATAGCAATACAAATAAATAAGTAAGTAAATAAGTAATATGCTTTATTGTCACTGAAAATTGTACAAATTTTATGGACAAAGCTTATAATAATAAGACAAGAAAGAAAAAAAAATCAGAATAAAAATCCTTTGTTTTTTTTAATAAAAAAAACAAAAAAAATTTTCCAAACTTAAAGATAAAAAGTACTACCTAATTAAGAAACTTCGTAAAATGTACCTAACAAAAAATAAAAATTAGGAAAGCAGATTAATGAATAAGGGCTCAAATATTTGAGGATAATATATTATATATATATATATATATATATATATATATATATATATATATATATATATATTATATATATATATATATATATATATATATATATATATATATATATATATATATATATATATATATTATCCTTAAATATTCCACCTCCGTGTGCTACACAGTAACCAAATCTGTCATACAGATTTCTCCTCGTGTTTTGGAGTAGGACTGGTGTAATGCTTGCAAAAAAATGAAGTATTTTTGCCCTTAATTCTTGTACTTATCAGTCGATCAGAAAACATTTGATTGAGGAAGTCAATAGTTGCTCTAGAGATGTGATCCGAACACCCATTCTGTTGGAAATAAACCTCCTGAAAATTAACGGGAAGGCGTCGAACTGCCGGAATGATCTCATTTTGCGAAGGTTGTAAATATTTGGACCCGTTTAGATTTCCATCGATAAAAAATGGACCGACAATATAGTCGCCTAACATCCCAGTCCAAACATTTAACTTTTGCGGATGCTGCGTTCGCACTGCAACACTGAGGTGCCTATTTTTCCGAGCATAATACTTTGCAACAAATGGATTGTATTTTTTATGTAATAAAAATGAAGATTCGTCACAAAATCAAATATTTTTTTAAAAAGTGTACATTTTTATTATGTTTATCTAACATAAATTCACAAAACTCCATCCGTCGAAAGTTATCTTCTGGAAACAGTTCTTGTGTTGGTTGTATCTTAAAACAGTGATACCCATTTCTTTTGAGAACTCTCTGGACAGTTCGAGCATTTACGTTAACTTTCCTAGCAATTTGTACACTATTGCAGGGTTCACTAGCTTCCACAAAAGCACAAATATCAATATCCCTGTTTTGACGCTCCTCATCGACAGGTCTAACACGTGGTTCATTACCTACATGACACTTTTTACAACTGTTTACACATCCCGCAGTTTGAAAATGTTTAATGGTATTTTTAACTGTTGTAACACTTGGTGAGGGTCTATTTTCGAAGACAATAATAAATAATCAATTACTTCTCGTATCGAATGACCCTGAAAGTACCATGTTACAAGTTGCACTTTTTCTTGGACGGTATATGACGTAATAGGCATTTTATTAATTATTTGTTTATGCTTTCAGAACTTCGTTTGAAATTTTTAATGTCAATGTGACAATTCGTACCTACTGTGAAATGAATATAGAGGTGGAAACGTGTATCATGTCACTGCGATTGTCATTGTGTTATACGGTCAATAAAACAATGTGGTGATCTGTATACATAATATTTTAATTTATGTTTGAACACTATTCATTAATTTTTAATTAATTGTAATAATATTCAATAATTTTTTGTTTTTATTTATATAATATATAATTTGATTATCGTCATTTAATAGTACATCCAAAATATTACTGTCATCCATCACTCTCATTTAGATCGCCTTTTTTATCACGATTAACCATCGGAGAATTATGGAAGCTATCTCCAATACTATTTTTCATATATTTGCGTACATTTTAGACAATGTTTGCAACAACCACATTGTTTGTTTCACGCAGATTCTAATGAACATTTACATGATATACTTTCTGACACCTCAGGAGAAACCATTTTTTCGTTAGGTGTAATCGGTTCTAATCCGTTTTCATCCTTTTGCCAACGAAAATGCAACGAATCAAGATTATTTTAGAGCCAAACTTGTATTTGATAATAAACTCTCACACAATGCTCATCCACAGCATTGGTGGAATCGACCAAAAAGAGGATCTGTTTAGAATTAGATCTTTATCTTTAAAAAAATTCTGATTCCTCGTGTCTCTAGGATTGAGGTTACATTATCATCCCATGTCTTCATTGGCCTGCCCCTTGGTCTCTTGGTTTGTCTTCTGGCTTCCCATACTTTTTTAACTGGTCTTTCTTGATTCATTCTTACCATGTGTCCATACGATCTCAGTTGGGCCTCTTCAATTTTTTTAATAATTGATTGGACCTTAAGATGTTCTCTGACTGCCTCATTTCTAATCCTGTCTAACCTGGTTATATCCATTATTCTTCTAAGAAACTTCATTTCTATGCTCTGTATTTTCGATTTTAATTTATCGGTAAGCGTCCAACTTTCACTACCAAAAGTTAAAATCGGCACAAACACCGTCTTTTATATGGTCACTTTGGCTTTTTGGGATACTTCTTTTTTCGACAAAAACGTACTTTTAATTGCGTGGTACATCCGAGCAGCACTTTCTATTCTGAAACTTATTTCAGTTTCTTCAGTTCCTCTGTTCTCTATTTTATGTTTTTATATACATATAAAAATAAGTAGTAATACATAATTTATGTTAAGATAAATATAGGTAATGTACGAGTATAAAAAAAATTTAAAAAAAAATATAATCATGTAAAATAAGCAAGAAATTTTAGAACAAAAAAGTAAAAACAAAAAGAACTACTTAATAAGATTTCTTTATAATTGTTATCACACGAAGTGAACTATTACATCTCATTTAGATCATTCTTCTTATAGATATGAGAAAATTATTCAATCACACAAAAAAGAATTACGCTCTGAACAGGATTCGAATCTGTGTGTTCGAATTCATTTCAACCCGTCTCACTCAAACACTACAGCTTTACGTAAGAGGATTTACAAATACAAAGTATCCAGTTATCACCTTTTATACGAAAATGGGTTTTTTGGTTTTCTCGATACCGGAAATAAAACCTTCCGGTTTCATAAATTTTTTCCACATAACTTATAATGCAAAGTCCGACTATGTCATCAGCTTTTCTGTCTGTAGCACTTTTTAATTATATTTAAGGAATTTTTCAGTTTTGGTTACGATTTAAAAATAACAACACACAAAACAATATACAAATAAAATATACAAATTTTAAATGACACATATTTTCTTCTACTTAACGAACAAATTTAACAATCAAGAATTTATTTATTATGAAGATGTCGTTAACGATTTTTAAAACGCGGAACACAAACACAATATGAAAACAAAATAACATATGCATTGTGTAGTAATAAAGTAGGTATTTAGAGATTACGAAAATAAAAAATGCAGCCTTATAGTCAAATAAAAGATATTTATGCTCTATCTTTAATTAAATTTATTTAAATATTTCGTATTTGGCACGTTGCAACAATGTGAATGTTTGGCCTTCTGTTATTAAGCATTTAAGTGATCGTTGAGTGAGACTAGGTATTTCTGGTTACATAGTTAGACATGTTTGAAGAGAAGTTAACTTAAAACCCAGAAAATCTTTCTAAATACTTTTTTTGATTTCATTACAAAATATGCCGTTTAAATTTTTTTTTATTCTTTTATACAATTACATATACAATACAATTTTATACATTGTACAATTATCTCTTGCCTATCTGTGTTGTTTTTCTTCGGAAAATGAGTAACCAGCCATATACTGTATTTGGTCCGACCATCGTTCTGGAGATCTTCCTCTGGATCTTTTGCCCGCTACATTGCCTTCAACTAACATTTGTTTCATGGCTTCTCTTCTGCTAATTATATCTTCAAAATATCTTAGTATATTTTGGTTTCTTATGGTCTCGGTACCATAACACCAAACACCAAACAACTCGTATAAACTACCCAAGCGACGACTGTATACTATTTGATGATGGCAGCAACCCTCAAGAAATCAAATAGATTATATACCTGTAAGTGAGCCCTTCCAAAGAAAGCGCCGTTAAAAGTCACTACATTTACGGGAGCAAATAGTGGATCTAATCACCTTGTGGCAGATATTAAGCTAAGGTTAAAACGAATCTAACGACAAAAACCAAAAACCAATATACTTTACTTTGACGGTTTAAACATAAAAGATGACATTGAAAAAGAATTTAAGAATAGAATAAAGAATATTGTCTGATTGAATTATGCGAATTAAACAACCTAAAAATCACCAACGGATTCTTCAGACATAAAAATATTCATAAATATACATGGACGCAAGAAACACGAAAGCTGAAATCGATAATAGACTACATAATAATCAAACAAGATACCACAATAAAGATCAAAGATGTGCGAGTCAAAAGAGGAGCAGAATGTGGAACGGACCATAGACTACTGACAGCAAAAATGGGCATTAATTGGAAACATAACAAGACCCCCTCCACAGAAGAACCGTTGAACACTATAAGAGAAAAACAATACAATATAGAACCACTCCAAGAACAATCAATAAAAGAACTATACCAACAACGTCTAGACCAAAAATTAATAGAATTTAGATACGGCAACATCGAAGAAATATACGAGCATATAAAGGCGAGTATAAAGCAAGCAGCATTCGAAGCCCTTGGGGAAAAAGAACATATAACAAATAAACAGCACTATAATGAAATAAATGAACCAACAAAAAGAATAATTGAAGAAAAAAAGCAACTATACAGAAAATGGCTGACTACAAACAACGATGAAGTTTATAAAGAATATAGAGAAAAATATAGAGAAGTGAAAAAACAAATAACACAGCAAAAGAACGAAGAATGGGAAAGAATCTGCTTAAATATTGAAACATATATAGGAGGTACAAGAACTTCGGAGTCATGGAAAGTACTGAGAGGATTGAAACAAAACTCAAAAGAAAAAACTAAATTGGGAAATATACAGGACAAAGAATGGAAGGACTACTATAAGGAACTATTAACAGAACAAAGACCACAATTCATTGGAAAAGAAAACAGGCGAAGACGAAGCAGATTCCCACAACAAGAAATAGAAATAACAGATAGGGAAATGAGAACGGCCATAAAAGCAATCAAAAATAAGAAAGCACCGGGACCTGAAGGCATCTCACCTGAGCTTATAAAATACGGATCAAAAAAATTACACCGGATGATACAATGGATATTTCAGAAAGCCATAAATGGAGAACAGCTCCCAAAGGAATGGACGGCGGCATATATGACATCTATATTTAAGAAATGAGATAGAAAACGATGCGAAAACTACAGAGGAATAAGCGTAATATCATCAATAGGAAGATTATATGGGAAGATACTGCGAGAAAAGATAGAGCAAGCGATAAAAGGCAAAATCGGGATCAGGCAGGCTTCACGGCAGGAAGATCATGCATAGACCACATATACACACTGGAACAACTGTTGGAAAAGAAAAAAGCAAAAAATAGAGATATACACTTGGCATTTGTGGATCTGAGAAAGGCGTATGACTCTGTACCAAGGTCAGAACTATGGGAGGCAATGTACAAATTAGAAATACAGACGGAACTCATAGAAGCTACAAAAGCTCTGTATAAAGAAAATAAAGTGTCCATTAAAATAGGAACAAGAATCATAGGAGACTTCACCACAACAAAAGGGCTCCTGCAGGGTTGTTCCACATCTCCAACCCTATTCAAAATATACTTAGAGAAAGCCTTGACTACATGGAAAAGAAAATGCGAAGGCATGGGAGTACCGGTACGGAACGAATACCTATATACGTTAAGTTTTGTAGACGATCAAGTAGTGATTGTACAAGACCAAGACGACCTCAGCTACATGATGAAGAAACTACAAGAAGAATATACCAAGGCTAGCCTAGATATTAACCTCGCGAAAACAGAGTACCTATCTACAAGTGAAGAAGACATAGAAGATCTACAGATTGATGACAACGTAACAATCAAAGGAAAGGATAAATTCAAATACCTGGGGTTCATAATCACGAAAAAGGCAACAACAGAGGAAGAAATTACACAAAGATTAGGACAAACAAGAACAGCAATCCGACAACTTAACTCAGTATGGTGGGATAGACACCTAAATATGAAGACAAAAACGCAGATTTATAAAACATTAGTGCGAAGTATTATGACATATGGGGCCGAAAATTGGATCATAAACAAGAAAAACAGCAGTAAGATAATAGCAACAGAGATGGAATGCCTGCGAAGATGCTGCAGAGTAACAAGAATGGATAGGAGAAGTAATGACGAAATAAAGCAAAGAACATCAATAGAAACAGACATACTAACATATATAGAACAAAAAAGACTAAAGTGGTATGGACATGTAAGAAGAGCTAGCGACAGCAGATGGATAAAAAGAATAAAAAGGAAAGGAAAAAAGAAAAAACCGAATGGAGCCCCATAGGAAGAAGGAAAAGAGGACGACCCCGAAAATCCTGGAGGAACGAAGTAGACGACGCCATGAGTAAGAGAGGACTAAACGATGGAGAATGGAACAACAGAGAGAGATGGAAACGGTTGAGCGAGGGAAGGCAGTGAATACTGTAGAATCCCTAAATATATAATAAAGAATATCAAAGAACAACTAAAACAAAATATTGACATTTACAGAAAATAATTAAAAGGTGGATAAAATTAGCACAAGAAAAATGGATGAGAGGAAGGTGCGACAAATGAAAGATGTGATATCTAGGCACGACATATTTAATGTGCATAAATTACTAAAAGAAATAAGCAACATATTTAAAAAACTAGTTCCCCCTGTACTAGTTGACAATAACAATAAAATTATTGTAAATAATAACGAGATAAAAAGAGAATGGCAACTGTATATATCCAAAAATTATAAAATAAGAGTTTAAACACGCTATAAAAAAAAACTAAAATTAAAAGCTTGTGATCCAGATGATACATCAACTTAGTTGTTGAAGCTAATAGATGAACATAACTTAAAAGTAGTAGTAAAATTTTTAAAGTAATGTATAACACTGGACTGGTTTCTACAAACTAACTTAAGTCCATCTTTGTCACAATACTCAAAAAACACAGTGCTGGAAAATGCTCAGAATATCGAAAAATTAGCCTAATAAGCCACACTATTAAGATTTTCTTAGGAATACTCCACAAGAGACTTAGATTCACATGCGAAAAAGATTTCAAAGATACCCAATTTGGTTTTAGAAATACTATGGGAACTAGGAAAACACTAGGAAGACGCTAAATGTCTATCACAAAAATGTCTTGATCAAAGAAACGCATTCGATAAAGTACAGCTGTAAAATTAATGCACATGCTAAAAAATATAGGAATAGATGAAAAACACTTTTGTATGAAATAGAAGAGAGGTCTCAAGCATAAACAGAATTGAAACATTGAAAATGTAGATTTATAGACGAATATACCTTGGAGAGCAAGAAAAAAATAAAGAAGTACTAAGCAAGGTCTAAAAAGATAGAGAATCAATTCCTTAAGACGATAAATGTCTTATCTGGGACATATAGTAAGGGAAAATCGATATAGAATACTACAACTGATCCTTACAAGCAAAATATAAGGCCGTAGAGGTGTAGGAACGAAGCAAGTTTCTTGGTTAAAGAACATTCTAAATGGAGTCAGATATCAAATGCAGGGCAATTATTCCATGTGATAGATGATAAAAGATCGAGAAGTCTTCGTAATGATAATCGCCAAGACGGATAATTCTGATATGACACGTGAAGAAGAAGATATTTTAATCGATAGTTGTGATAAATCGGGTATCTATGTTAAGATCTTCTAGTATTAAGTTATTTATGCGATTTGTTGTCCATAGAATGCGCAACATTATACGGTAGATCTATATTTCAAATACCATTATACGCTTCAAATTGGATTTTTGGATGGTTTCATGTTTTTTGTAATGTCAGTATTCTTCCGCATTTTTGGTGGTTTGGCTGTTGCAGATCTGGTCATTGTGACGCGTAGACGGATCTTGTCGTCCCGCCTACCACTGTTAATGATGACGGAGCCTAAGTAAGTAAGCTATTGGCGTTTAAAGTTAACTGGCCAGAGTATTCAAAAGCCATTGACACTCCCTTGATCGCTCACGATCATCCAATTTCGAATGATGGTGACTACTTGTTAACGTCAATATTAGACACCACTCTCTCAGCTACTAAGACAAAATAAATCTCCCCAAATCATAAAGCGGTCCCTTGGCGAAACTCTTTTTGTTAAACGGCGATTCAAAATGGTTCTAATCAGTACCATAAAAACAGAAGTCTTGAAAATCTAGTTAATTACAAAAAAGCCAAAGTCAAAATTTCAAGCTTAAACCAAACACGTAATAAAGGAAGTAAAAAATCATCCTAATTACTATTTAAATGGGAATAAGCCACAATTAAAGGTTAAAGTACGTTTATTGACATTTCAATTTCCACTTTTTTTTTCACAAGAAAATAGCTTTCGAACAATATTAAAAAATCATCCTGTTAGGATTACGTATCAAATTCAAGATAATAAAACTAATAATAAAATTACTCGCTGAATTTCAAATATAATAGAGATTACCATACATGAACTTACTCCTAATACCTCTGCCAAACATTTCGAAGTGAAGATCAGAATAAAACTAATCATGTTATTTTGTCTTATCATAAAATGTATCCACATAGAAGTAATCTGAATTATCTGAATATAATAGATCCCAGTTAATAGCAAACAAGATCTAATTGCAACTATTTTCGTATAGAAGGCGCATTTCATACCATCTCTAGAAATACAATTTTCTCAATGTAACGCCACTGGCAACATATACGCATTTACAAAAAACTTCTTAACATCTAGAATATTCAGGGATTCCGTCACTAGCTTTTTCTTCTCTACATATACAACATGATGGAATTCCTCAAGGTCAAGTTTTAAGCACATCCTCACTCATTATTGCTATAAGCAAGTTAAGTCAGAATATTGCTCCATCCATCAAATACATATTATATGCCGCTGACTTAATAATACAATTATTTTATGGGATTATGGGATTTTATGGGCATGTACGTTTCTATTGTAATAATAATTTCTTTACAACCATTCTAAATAGAAGCATAGTAATTTTGATTTTGTAAATTATAAAAAAACAAATAAACTAACAAACACTATTGACTTTTGCAAATTGCAAACGCTTGCAATTGTTATTAGATACCATCAGAAGCGATTTCATGACTACTAGAAGATACAAGTAAAAAAACGGAAACTACAAGCTTTTATCTTTAGAGATCCTCCTGAGAAGAGAAAAGACCGTGTAAGAGAGTAAGAAGTGAAAAGTAAACAGAGTGATAGATGTTTATTATGGACGGGTGCGGGACTACCATAGTTAGGCAGGTCCCTGGGGATATCCGGGATGAATCTTGGAGGAGGGGCGGCTGCCCGCCACCAAATGCCGCCCGCCGCCGCCACTTCTTGGACAAATTGCCGGCAACGAACAAACGGAGACTTGGATCGTGTCGCTTCAAACATTCCACCACAAAATTGTGTCAGTTAAAATAAAGTGCTGCATGAAAGTAAGGCACAAATTGAATCATATCAATATTTTAAATTTTATTCGTATAAGTTATTGTTAGGTTAGTTTTAATAAAAATAATAGATAAGCAATATTTATGATACTAACTATTCTTAGTTGTATAGTATTTTCACTATTGAAAATTTTTTAACCAGTGCTCTCTGTATTTCTGAAAAACCGCACAGAATTTATCTATTTGCCAAAATATCTGAAAAATTTAACATAATTTCTATGTATTTCTAATTTGAACACTATTTACAAACTAATTCATAATACCATTTTTACCTAATATCTCAAAAATATCTAATAAACCGTATCAACCTTAACATTGGCAATGTCAAATAATAAATATTATGTTTTTCGAAATCTGATCCGAGAACACTACCTTAAGGGACTCCAGCCATAATTGGGTAAAGTCTGGTATACTCATCGTGATGTTTTACAAGGTAATGGTGGTCTTTCAGGTAGGGCCTTAGGATTTGAAAGTAATTATTGGGAAGGACTTTTTTGATTTTTTACAAAAGGCCACTATGCCAGATTTTGTCAAATGCCTGGGAAATGTCTAAGAAGCAATATTTTCTGTTTTCCAGTGATTGGCGTATTTGTTGGTAAATCCTGTGAATTTGTTCAGTGGGATAAAGCCAAACTGGTGATCAGGTATTATTTGTTTGTCAATTAAAATTGGCTCTATTCTGGATAACAGTATTTTAGACATAATAATCTCCAAGGATTATCCGGGTTTTGGAATTAATATTATTTGTGCTAATTTCCAAACTAGAAGAAAATGTCCTATTCTTAATAAGGCATTTATACAGTTATGTAAGTAGAGCTTTTCTTGGTTATTCCTTTAAAGTTCTTACGTTGATTAGGTCAGAACCTGTTGGCTTTTTGGGGATTAATTTGGTATGAATAATATTATTCTCCCTGAACTTTTCGGATGACCAAGATCCTAGCTCAAGATCCTTATGATCTAGAATTTATGATAAAGCGTCGTAAAGCAGGGACGTAAAATTGTAGGATGTCAAAACTCCTTATGGTGGGATCGAAACATTTTCAAAAGGAACAAAAAAAGAATAGGACAAACTATGGTTGAATCAGTTCTTTGTTATGGCTCTAAAGTATGGACAACTGATGCAGACCTGAAAAGAAGATTGTTGGAAGTTGAAACGGATTATTTGAGAAGAAATGCTAGAACATCATGCCTGGAAAGGAAGACCAACAAAATCGATAAGAAATAACATGAATGCTACAGAAACGGTCATTGACAGAATAGAAAGAAGAGGTTTAAAATGGTTTGGGCACCTATTGAGAATGCCTGACGAACGTTGGCCCCAAAAACTTCACAGATAGAAGCCCCTATGGAAGAAGAAAAAGAGGTAGACATCGACGCTCATGGAATGAAGGAATTAGAAGAGCGATGGAATCGAGAGGTTTGGAGGAGGAGCATGTCTTGGACCGAGAGGATTGGCGGAGGAGAACGGGAATATGGCGACAGCCGCTTCCAAAATGTAATGTATTTACAAGTTGGATCCTGTAATATATAGTAATGTATAGATATATATATATATATATATATATATATATATATATATATATATATATATATATATATATTTACAAGAAATACTGGATATTATTGACTGTCGATATAAACAAACAACACAGTTTATTAGGGCTACCTACCCTACCTACTGACTGCAGCCCTAATAAACTGTGTTGTTTGTATATATATATATATATATATATATATATATATATATATATATATATATATATACATACATATATAAATATATATATATATATAATAAAAATAAAAATATTAATATCTAATCTCCCGTTCGATTTCGCCACTGATCCTCCACACACTTCCTATCCTCTTTGTTCAGATACTTGGATTTCTGGGTACTCCCTGTAAAATTCGGCATACAGTTGTTGTCGATAGCCGATCGTTTCTTGACCGAGGTGTATCACCTTATAATAAAGCGCAAAATATTTTCATTCATGGACACATTCCATTCCATGAGCTGCCTCGGTCGCCCCGCTTGAATGTTCTGACGATCCACAGGCAGCGACTCTAAACATAAATTATTAAACTCTATTTTCAGGGGTGTGCATTTTATACCTACTGCCAGGTGTCAGTTTTTGTTCCACGGCAGGTATCCCTGCTACCCTCTGGGCATCGGTTCTAAGAATACCCAGAGAGCATCCCCATTCGCAGGGGGGCGTGCCTGATACAAGAACTGACAAAAACTCCCACAAGTCGATAATAATATTGTGACCTTTTTAAAACATACAATGACGGAGTGGAAGACTAAAATTTACCTTCAAATACCTGGTGAAAATAATATCGAAACTAAAGATATCCCAATCAACCGGGGCCTTTTCCAGAGGGACTCGTTGAGTCCACTTTGCTTCTGTTTAGCGATAAAGCCACTATCTCAGCTGCTGAACTCCCCTGACTCAGGTTTTAGCATCAAAAATAACAATACTGTTGTGGCGAAGCTTAATCATCTGTTGTATATGGATGATTTGAAATTAATGGCTTCCACTCGAAACCACCTAGATCAGATGCTAAAAACTGTAAAAACTTTCTCAAATGATATTAGTATGCACTTTGGACTAGACACTAAATATAGTAAGAGGAAAGGTTTAGCCCGGAGGTTTCGATATGCAAGATGACCAAAACATCAAGACAATGGGTGAAAATGATATGTACAAATATCTCGGAGTACAGCAAGCGCAGAAAATTGACCATAAACTAATGAAAACCGAACTAACTCATTTGGTATTATGAAGTGGTAAAAATGGATATAGAAAGTCTCCAGCGAAAAGTAAGAACACTTTTCATAAAGGCGCAAAAACACCATCCACGCAGTGCAGTAGAAATAACAACATAACAATAAACCTAAACATCAATAACACATATTGATGTGGCGATATGTGGAGTACCCAGACAGTACTTATGTCTCCTAGCGAACATAAAACAGCTGGGTCTAAATAAACATCTTTATAAGGCCATGCAGAAAGCTGTACTCCTCGCGACGTCCAGATGTGTACGAAAATTTTTGGGAGATACTCCAGCATACCAAGTCACCTAGGGCTCGATAACATGAAAAGAGTCCCACTAGAGCTCAATCCTTTTGATACCTTAGGTATCTGGGATAAGTGAATTTTCTCCTTAGAGAGAGTGTGAGCCTTATGGCTAAATCAAAAACATCATCCACGCAGTGCAGTAGAGAGAACAACATTACCGCGGTATCAAGGGGGACGAGGACTTATGAATATAGGTGAGCAATTGGATAAACAAATTGCTAATTTAAGAACTTATTTTTAGGTACAGCCTGAGACATCTACTTTACATCCAGCAATTTGCGCAGTAGATAATACAACGCCGCTTAAACTGAGGGAACAATAAATGCGCATAAACCACCTGACTCAGCAAGAAAAAATGCGTACCTAGATGAGTAAACCTCTGCATGGGCGACATCTCAATGAGATCAGCCAAGAATATGTCGACAATACAGCGTCGAACTATTGGTTGACATCAGGAAAGATGTTTCCAGAGACTGAGAGTTTCCTACTTGCCATTCAGGATCAGGTTATTCCAAATAAAAATTACCTGAAATATATTGTTAAAGATCTTTAAATTCAAAATGACAAATGCCGATATGGATGCCAAGCCCAAGAAATCATCCAACATCTTACCGGTGGCTGCCAGGCTTGTGGGTACTGATTATAAAGAACGCCATGACTCAGTAGGAAAGATTATCCACCAAGAACTAGCTGACAAACTGGGACTTTTCCAAACCGACCATCTTCCTTATTATCAATACGTCCCTGACAGAATGCTTGAAAATGACAACTACAAGCTATACTGGGACTGCACTGTACTTACAGACCAACCAGTGGCGCATAATAGACCGGATCTCATACTACTTAATAAACTTACTAGCAAACAATGCTTATTGATTTGGCGATACCCAACACCAATAATTTACGTGTCACATACAACGAAAAGATCGCCAAGTACAGACATCTAGAAATACAAATCAGGAGATAGTGGAGAATGTAAAGTACCCAGACTGTGCTCCTCGCGACGTCCCGATGTGTACGAAAATTTTTGGGAGATACTCCAACATATCAAGCCACCTAGGGCTCGATAACACGGCAAAAGTTCCACCAGAGCTCAATTCTTCTGATACCTTAGGTATCTGGGATGAGTGAGTGTTCCCCTTAGAGCGAGTGTGAGCCGTATTGCTAAATCTGGATAATAATAATATTATCGACTTTGTTCAATGTAAATTTTTTTAGAGGAGTTCCAAGTTGATAGGGAGATTCTAGATAAATTTGAATTTTATTATTTATATTAATACGTTCATTTGCAGGAAAAGGCTGGAAAACCATTTTAAGGTGTGAAAATTTCGGATTTCTTTGTTTTATTTGCCTGGTTGCTTTTCAGAGTGAATACTCGGTAACTCCTGTTTTCGCGGTTATTTAATAACGCTTTTAACTGTGTTGTAGCTTTATTTAGATTGGTCTTGTTTTGTGGGATTCTCGTCAGCTGCAACCTACGTCTTAATATTCATTTCTCGATAATTTTTTGTTTGATTTTATTGGATAGTTCATAAGTAGGGCGGTTGATTTCCTTGGTTGTCGTTGATTCCCATGCAGCTTTTTGTATGGATTGGTTAACCTTTCAGAGTTAACGTAAAACTATGAGTCCGCTTGTCGAATTATTTATCGATTTCTGACGATGAATTATGATTTAGGTCGTAGCGTGCTCTCTAGCTTCAAGCGAAGGGATACTCTATTCAGTGCAGTTGTAAGAGTTGTCTAGTACATTTAGTTCTGCTGCTATATTGAATTTGCGGAACGTGAGTCCGCACATTATACCAGTTGTCACAAATCTTCAGGTAAGATTCAATTTGAAAATATTTTATTCTGGGGTAAATAAAAAAGATTTATATAATTTATAATTGAGAGTGATCTACTGATTATGTTTTCTGTATATTTGATTGATATAAACTTATTTTTTACAGATTTTTGAATATGAGTTTTGAAAAGCAACAAGCTATCTTCAGCAAGCTTCTTCAAGCAAAGCTTTATGCGGAATTTCTCTCTGATTCTCAGTTAAACCTGATGATCATGACTTTACTAGTTCGGAAGGAGATTTAGAAGAGATACAAGACTGCGGCACTGACATGGAAAAAAAACTGAGGAATCAATCTCAGAAGTCTTGAATGGTGCACAGAGAGTGCCGCATTTCATTGGTAAGGATGGAACAATTAAATGGAAGAAACATGTATGAAAGCGCCGGATACGAACTCGCAGTAACAATTTATTTAAGGTAAAAATTCCTGGAGTAACTATTGAAGTACGACATATGAAAAACCCATCAACGATTTGAAGTTTTTTTTTACTTAAGAGATTTTGCAAACTATTGTAGACAACACGAATATATTTATTGAACTGTGTTTTTACAATCTCAGTAGTAAATCTGTAAGAAAGACAGATATATTAGGACTTAGGGCACTATCGGGTCTTTTATATATAGCTAGGGGAACCAAAAATAACCACATAAATGCAGAATATCTCTTCGAACGCGATTAGAGAGGCAAAAATATGACAAATTGGCAGCTGTGAGAGATATCTTCGATTCGTTTAATTCAAATTTACCTAAACATTTTTTATTATCAGCATATACAACGGTAGATAAAAAACTGGAAGCAATAAACCTAATAAATACGGCATAAAAATCAACGCATTAGTAGACGCTAAGTTTCCTTATACCGCAAATCTAGAGGTGTGTGTTAAACAACCGTCACCTGGCCTATATAAAGTTGATCCGAGCAGTATTTCCCTCGTTCCTCGCCTCTGCAGTCCTATATCTGGTTCTCACAGAAATGTAACAATGGACAATTTTTTTAACAACATCATCTGACTAGTTAATCAGTTAATTAATTTATCAACTACGCCTATGAGAAAAAACACAAGAGAGCTTTCACTTTAATTTACTAATCCTAAGAGACCAGAAAAAACAAGTATATTTGCTCCTAGAGAAAAATGTACGATTGTTTCGTATATACCCAGAAAAAAACAAAAACGTTATTTTACTCTCAACGGTGCACCACGCCGATTTTCTAGACTAATTAAGGGGCAAGCCAGAAATCATCATTGACTATAATAAATCCAAAGGAGGAGTAGTTCTAGTTGATAAAATGCGTGCCGCCTACAATTGTGCTCGAACCACTCGCCGCTGGCCTATGGTCATTTTTTATTCTGCAATGAACGTACCCCGTATTAATTCATCTGTAATAAACAAATATAAATCTAATCTCTTCAAATCCTTAACCTAATCGTCGAGGTCTTTGTTTTTTACTGTGGTAGATAAAAAATAGGCCAACCAGAAATATTTGTCAAAAATGCCAAAAATGTTTATGCTTAGAACACGTAAAATGCATTTTCTCCGACTGCCTACAGGATGATATTTCCGAAGACAGCAGCGAAGATTGGATTATTTCCGTTTATTCATGTATCTACTTTGCGCATCTTAAACATTTGTTTTTTATTTAGTCTTTGTTTAATTTCTTAGAAATATTTATTTTGTATTGGTTTAATTTGGGTTTTTATGTTTTAGAGTACTCAAAATGTGAAAAAGATAGGTTCACCCGTGGATATGTTTTTAAGATATTGATATTCATATTCTTCCATGTATCCTGAGATATTGTAGTAGTCTTTTCTTCAAAATATGCTTTTTGGTCAGTCTGCAGAGATTTAATATTCTCTTCAGCGTTTGAATTAGTAGGTGCATTTTTTGCTATTTTATCTACAGCCTCGTTACCTTCGATTCCAGTATGTGATGGTATATATATATATATATATATATATATATATATATATATATATATATATATATATATATATATATATATATATAAGAAAAAAGAAGTACTTGTGACTCGTCTGAAACTTTCATGCTTCTCTTTTACTTAAATTTTGACATTACTTCTTCTTCTTCAAGTGCCGTCTCCATCAATGGAGGTTAGCGGTTATGGTGGCAAACGTTTGTCTATCTTCAGCTGTTCTTAAGAGTTCCTCAAATCCAAGTCCTGTCCAGTTTCTGATATTACGTAACCAGGACAATTTTTTTCTTCCAATTCCTCGCTTTCCTTCTATTTTGCCTTTTATTATCAACTGAGGGATGTAGTATTTCTCGTTGCGCAACAAATGCCCTAAATAACTGGTTTTTCTTCTTTTGACTGTTCTCAATAGTTCTTTTTCTAAATTGAGTCTCGCTAGTACTTCTTCATTTGTTTTTCGTGCTGTCCAAGGAATTTTTAAAATTCTACGGTACACCCACATTTCAAATGCCTCGATTCTATTCAGGCTCTTTATTTTTAAAGTCCATGTTTCGACTCCGTAGAGAAGAACAGACTAGATAAAACATTTTACAAGTTTTAATCTCAATTTAATATTTATATGTGTATCGCAGAATAGAACGCGCATCTTAAAGAAACTATCCCTAGCTTGAGCAATTCTCGCTTTAATTTCTTGTTCTGGGTCCAGCTTGCAATTAATCCAACAGCCAAGGTATTTGTATTGGTTTACCTGTTCTAAAATATTCCCATTTATTTTTATAGGTAAGGGGATATTCTGTTTTCTTTGGATCACCATTACTTTTGTTTTTTTTTTCGTTGATCTTCATTCCAAGCTCTCGACAAGCATCCTTAAGGTGGTCTATAACCCTCTGTAAGTTTGTGTCTGTATCAGCCAGTAGGACAGTGTCATCTGCATATCTTATGCTAGATATTGGTTCTCCATTAATTTTTATTCCTGTGGAAAGGTTTTCCAAGGCTTGCTTGAATAGTAGTTCCGAGTAAAGATTGAACAGCATAGGGGACAGTATGCATCCTTGCCTTACTCCTTTATTTATACTAATATTTCTAGATGTATGATCGTCGATCCTAATCTTGGCACCCTGCCTCCAATATAAGTTCTTAATTAGTCGGAGATCTTTGCTATCCAAGTTGATGCTCTGCAAGGAATTTAACATTTTATTATGGTTTACGCGATCAAATGCCTTTTCAAAGTCTACAAAACATAGAAAGACATCCTTTTGTTGGTCGTAACACTTCTGCAGCAGTACTTGTAATGAAAACAAGGCCTCTCTGGTCCCCATTCCGGCTCTGAATCCAAATTGATCGTATCCAACTTCTTTTTCACACCTTTTGTATACCCTATTGTGAAGTATTTTTAATAGAATTTTAAGCATTTGGCTCATAAGACTTATTAATCTAAAATCTGCGCATCGCCTGGAGTTAGCTTGTTTTGGAATGGGAATAAAAATAGATTCTAACCATTCCTCTGGTATTTCCCCAGTATCGTAGATTGTATTAAACAAAATTACTAACAAATCAATGTTATTACTTTCGATCAATTTAAGTATTTCAGGATAAACTTCATCAGGTCCAGGGCTTTTATTGGTCTTTAATTGTTTAATAGCATATTCCACTTCGACTTTAAAATTGGTGGGCTTTCAGTGACATTATTTATTGTAATGTCTATTCTTTCATCTCGGAACAGCTGTTGTATAAATTTTTCCCATTCTTCTATTTTATCTTTGGTGTTATGAATTAACTCTCCGTTGTTATTTACCAGTGGGCAATGTTGTTTTTTTGTGGATGAATGAAAATTCTTTCACCTTCTTGTACATATTAAAGTAATCATGTCTATGTTCTAATTCTTCTATTTCTTTACATTTTTCTTCGAGCCATTTCTCTTTTGATTCTTTTATTTTCCTTCTTATTTCTGTATTTAGTCGTTTGTAATCGCTTGTGTTCTTATTTTTGTATTTCCTCCTTTCGTCTATCATCTTTAGAATAGCTGGTGTCATCCAGTCTTTTTTTGCCATTAATCGTGTATTTGGAATTTCTTCCCTTGCAGAATTGACGAGGATGGATTTTATTTGTTGCCAAGTTGTATTTATATTGATGATATTGACATTACTAAATACACCTAAATTAATACAAACACTAAAGGTTATTGACAATATCAAAATAGCAACAAAGAACATCAAAACTATTTCATCTTTATATTCTAAAACTAAATATCCTATAGACAAATTTGAAAAAACGAATTTAGTATACAGCATTAGTTGTACTCAGTGTGAGGCTGAATATGTTGGTGAGACCGGAAGAAATCTTTCAAATCACATTATTTCTCACAAAAGTGATTGCAGAATTAAAAAACCATCTTGTGCTTTGACAGAACATGTAATCGATAAAGACCATATTATGGATTTTAATAACATTAAAATTTTATGTAGTGAAAGTAATAAATTTAAAAGGACTTTTTTGGAAATGGTTTGTATTAGCAAAAATGATAATAGTTTAAACAAAAGATCTGAAATTCAAAATTTAAGCAAAATTTATAATTATATTCTTTCTTTATGATTTATATATAAAACTTGTAAAATGTCATATTTAATTCTCCATATATCTGTCACATTCTTTCAGACATCTGTCAACGGTGAATAAATCTTCTTCTTTTTGTTACTAAACAAAAAAGAATGTTTAAACGAAATTTTACTTTTGGCAATATAATTGTCAAAAATAAAAATTTTATGTTGGCATTTATGACATTGAGGCTATTTGTAATTGGTTGCTATTTGAACTTATTTATAAATTCAATTATTTTTATATTAAAAAAAAATGTTTTCAAAATTAAAAAAATTTTCGGAGAAACATTTATTAGATTAAAACATTTTTTTATTAAATATTTTGAAGATGTAAGCAGTGAATTTTACTTACCAAACTAATTTTTATTTGGTAAGTTAACAAAAATTGTTTTTTCTTTTTAGTTCAACCTTGTAAGTATTTTGTCTTTTTTAGCTCTTGATAATCTTGTAAACACAATTGAAAGCTCGAGAATAAAAAAATAGTTAACCAATAGCCCTATTATTGACTCCAACCCATCCAAAACAGTTATATATTTATATATATATATATATATATATATATATATATATATATATATATATATATATATATATATATATATATATATGTATGTATGTATTTACTGAAAGGATATATTTGTACACGAACAATATATTTCCGTTTTCCCGTGGTGGAATAGACTAGTAGGACAATCTTCCGGATCCCGTTTGTGAAGTAGAGATGGACTCCTGTCTTGAGGCAATGAGGACAATCAGTCACCCTTGTTCTTATTTCCACGTAGATATTTGTCTGCTCTTCTTGCCTCGGAATCTACTCAACTGCAGACTTGAGACTCATTTTGTGACCGTCTTTTATTTTCTTTCACTGTCACACAGATTGTAGAAAGACGAATACGTTGGTGACAACATTCTAGGTCTTTTACATTTAGTGTAATGATATTATCTACTTTTTAGAAGTTTCTGTAAATTGGGCTAAGTATTTTTTTATTTATTTAAAGGTTTATTTATTTATTTAGTATTTAAGGACAGATTAAGCTGTTTATTTTTATAAAAAGCAGTAATTAAAAAAACATAAGAAAGTATAGAAAAAAGAGTAATAAAACTAAATTCGCTAAATTCTTTTTTTTTTTTTTTCTTCTATTCTCAAGTTCGTATCTGTATTACCTGTTTTTGTGCTTTTATAGCGATTGCTTACAGAGATGTTGTTTTTTAAGTTAGTTTTAAGTCTTAAAAGGATGGATTATTATAACAGAGACATTAACAATAATATTAAAATGTGTTAAGAGGAAGAACAATATTTTACTTATCTTGTGTGGTTCCTGAAAAAAGTTTGTTTTGCAAGCAAAAATGATAAAACAATATTTAATAAAAAAAAGGAAAAAAAAGGGGGTGTTTTTTGTTATACGTGGTATACAGCCAGCTGCAGGAATTATTTTCCTTGTGGATTTTAATATTTAATAGGTTTTTTCTCGTTTTCGCTTCTCCTATTGTTATTCTTATTATTTTACTGTTTTGCGATACGTATATTATTTCTAGGAAATTCCAGGCTTGTAGACTACTCTACTTCCCACAATTATCGTACAGTATAGCATTTTCCAATTTAGAATCTCATTTTTCTTCTTTACATCATGTAATAGACACTATTACCTCCTTGAGACATAAAATCCGATCTTGAAATCCAGACATAAAATACAAAATATTATTTTAATATAATCGTGGTTTATTCCCACCAAATACCCCACTTCATATTGATATTTACCGTCAGAAATCATAGGTGGCGCATGTCAAGTAGGTATTCTTATCAGTTTTGAAATGTTGCGACTATATTGTATGTCAATTGGCTAAGAAAAAGCAATTTTTTTAATTAGTGTATGAAGCATATTAAGAAAATTGCTATAAATTACAAACTTTAAAGCAATTATAAACTTTGCGGGAGCTCACTGTTCAATTTTCTTCCTTTACTTTGTTTGTCACTCCTAACTGCTTCTAACCTTTTATCTCAGCATCTGATTAATTATTCGAGCAGTTGCTTTACAAGAAATGATTTGTAAGAATGTAAGTCCTTTTCTCCCCACTGTACCATATCTAGTAATCTAGATTATAAAGAATTAATTTTAGGAGACGGGTACACCATAGGCCCGTTAATCAGTACTGGTAGATTATAGGCGAGGTCATTTTTAGAGGTGAGAAACACAAAAAAGAATAGATGTAAAACAACAAAAAAGAAACAGGGAAGAGGACAACTTTTCAAACGAAAAGGGCGCTACTGTTTTTGAATGTTTGAGTTTAAAAAAACAGAAATGGGATATTCACAAAACAAAAACAAAACTGTTTTTAAATGTTTGAGAAATGGGATATTCAGAAAACAAAGGTTGAGTTTGCGACAGCTCTCAGGTGTTTTGAAGGACACAACGGCGAGCTTTGGAAAGTGGGTCTACAGATTGTAGCATTTTCATTTCACACCGTATATCATAAAACATCGAAAAATATTCTTAATCTTTTTGCGTCTCTGAAATTGATAATCTAAACATTTTCGAGTCTGTTTATAATAAACAAATTGCTCTTTCGTTTGATTTTGGTTCCGCCTAGATGTTTGCGCAGCAAATAAACAACAATCTTTTCGCTGATGCGGGCAGGAGAATGATTTTTAAGGATGATATCACTTCGCGGTGGGGTACCGTAAGAAGCGGACACTTTCATTGTAGAAGTCCGATTTGGTCATCGGGACTTCGATGTTGGTAGCCGTATAAGAGCAATGACAGCAACTGAGTAGTAAAGTTTATTTTTGTGAAAACCAGCAAAGTTTTCGCTTAATTGCATGTGTGTAGTGAGAAAAAGGTGATTTGAGCTTAAAGTGCAGTATGGCAATCTTTGTAAACTAAGTTAATCACCGTTTATAGTAATCTGTACCCTGTGACAAGGGATTTGATAACAGCGTCCTGAGGACTAAGTAAGCCAACATAGTTTTAAGTTGAAAATAAGCAGACGAGTTTGAAAAGTCACATATTGTTATCATCCAGGATAACCTGAAGTCCAGTTTTGGTATTTCATTTGATTTCTCCCAGGATTTCTCAAGCCTCCATTTTGTGTCTTCGAAAGTTCAGGTTTTGATTGTTTGTGGGACAATTGTTTTTTGTTTAAATCTAAGGTAACAAACCTTTCTTAATAATTTAAAAATAAATAATTAGCCAGTGAAACAAATAGTTTTGTTAAATTTTTCTAAATAAACATTTATCGTTAATACAAAAAGATTTGCTCTTACGTCAATTTAAAAAGTTTATAAATAAATGTAAGTTTTATGTATCAGCTAATTGTCATATTTTAACTTCTCTTAAATAAAGTTAACCTTTGATAATTAATTAATAATTAAGAAAAGTTGGGTAGTTATATTTCGACATTATGAGAGTTAGTGCATCTTTTTTTGCCATTTGGTACATAACCATAGTTTTAAAGTCTGTTTTGTTAGAAGGTTCAATGTCATGTTTTTTTTTATAAATTTAAATACTTTTTTGTAATAACTGTTTATGTACAATAAAAATAAATATGTAATTTTTTTCTTTATACTGGGAGTCTAGAAAAATTATTTCTTTTAAAAAGATATTTACCCTTTTTTTTCCTTAAAGAAAAATCGTATTGTTCAAAGCAGATATCTTATTGGGGCAACCCATCGATGCTCACGATATTAACAGCTACGAGATATGAATTTGACAATAAATTTAAAATGAATACATCAGGCAGAGAAGACTGGAAGGAAGGTGTCGCCATACAAGCAGAAGCTACCTGGTACACTAATGGCTCAAAAACATCTAAGGTGGTAGGAGCCAGTATAGTAGGAACAAAGCAAGGAATACATTTCCCGGTAAGTCTATCTAAGGATGCCACAATTTTCCAGGCGGAAATAATGGCAATCCATCACTGCATGGAACAAATAGAAAGACAAAGAAGAACGCACTGTTCAATTGTCATCTTCACAGATAGTCAGACTGTGCTTAAGGCACTCAATTCTGTAGAGGACAATTTTAAACTAGTATGGGATTGTGTAGGTAGTCTAAATAAACTAGAAGACCGTTGCAATGTTATGGTAGCCTAGGTACCAGGGCACGAGGGTCATACAAGCAACGAAAAAGTAAATGAAATCGCCAAACAAGGCTAATTAATGCCATTTATTGGACCAAAAATCTTCTGCAACGTTGCAATGGCAGTAACAAAAATGGCTAAAAAAAGTGGGAAACTCACAAATCTCTGAAATGGTGAAGGAATTTATCAAGACAAAGACAGACGAAAGGCTTTATTATAGAATTTTCCCCTAAATTTACCTCAGTCCTAAGTCAAGACAGGAAAACAGTCAAAGCCATAGTAGATCTGCTAACAGGGCACTGTAAGCTGAATAGGCAGTTTAAACTGATGGGATTGGCAGATGATGACCTACGCAGATTCTGTCACCTAGAGGAAGAAACAGCAGGGCACAATTTGTGTCAGTGCGATAGCCTAACAAAGAGATACATGGAAGGTTTTTGTTTAACTTTAATAGTATGTGAATAAGATCCGAGATAAGTTTATTATTATGGCAGCTGTCTGATGATGAGTAACTAAGCTTGTTTTGTTGTTTATTAGTGTTATATTACCACCCAGTTTACCTGCATAATAGTCAAACGACATATCAAACATTGCCTGATTAATATTTGTTCTAAAGATTTAACGACCGCAAAGATAAAGATAATAGAGGAACGAGGTATGAAGGAGGTATGAAGGAGATAATTCTTGGATCAGCATACCTCCCACATAATGATTCCGAAAAACCACCATCGAGGGAGTTGGAATAGCTAATAAGAGATTGTAAAAAAGCGGCTGTAATACCTACTACTGCACACCTTCTGACCGGGGCCAATACAACCACCGAAATAGGAGGTGAGTTATTACTAAGGTTTGTTATGGAACATGATTTACACAACTTTCGTAACATCACCACGAAATGAGGTAATTGATATAATAGGGACCACAACTCACGTGGCTAGTACTGTTAAAAAATGGCATATGTCAGATAAAATGACAGAAGCATATCAAGCAGGCCTGGAATATTATTTAGGAAGGAGTAAAGTGACGAAAACGCATATAATAGATCTAGACATGGCCGCCGAAAAATTTGAAGAGGTTGTTATATCAGCTTGCGAAGACAACTGTCCAGAGATAGTGAGGACTTTTAACAGGGTGGAATGACAACCTTTGCAAATCATAGAAATTAGATGAAAATTAAATTTCGCCAAAGGGTCAGGTATGTGGGGCGATTATTACAAATCTATGACTGACTATAATAAGAAACTGAGATGGACAAAAAGATAATCGTCGAGAAGGCATTGCGAGGAGACAGACATAGAACAGACTGCAGAAATATCAAGGCTCCATAAATGCTTTTAAATTACTCTCATGTAAGTATTCCCTCGCTCTAAAAGAAGTTCGGTGAATACACTCCGAATGATGAAAAGACCCTGAAAAAGCTTTTCAATTTTGCACTTTTCTTAGTCTAAAACAAAACGGATACCACTAGATATATGGCAGCAAACTGAAAAAAATACCATAGCTTATAGTTCTAGCTAAAACTGGCGTGTGTCAAAAGAAGTGGTAAACCAGCACAACATCAAATGAGCAATACACTCCTTTGAGCCGTATAAATCACCGTGTCTGGACGGATTTATCCAATACTTTTACAGAAGAGAAACGACCTTTTGTACAAACAATTATGTATGTTACTGCAGACTAGCTTAGGACTGGGGTACATATCAAAAGCTTTGAAGCTAATAAGGGTGCTTTCATAAACAAGCCTGGCAAGACTGGAAAGGAAAATTCTAACTATCTGAGGCCAGTAAGTCTGATATTCATACTGAAGACTCTAGACAACTGTTCGATAGGCATATTAGAGATGGTATATTAAAAGTCCGATACATCAGGGATAGTATGCGTATCGACTAGGAGTCTCTACAGACACGGCACTACACCATCTCGTACAGAGAGTAGAGTACGTTCTGGAAAACCAAGAGCTGATGTTGGGTGCATTTTTCGATATAAAGAGAGTATTCAGTTACACCTTCTACAAAGCAATCATAAGAACTATTTTTTTAAAGATATACAAAAAAAGCTGCATATGGATAGACTGCATGCTGAGGAGCTATGTGATATACGCAATGTTATTGGGAGATTCAGTGTTAGCACAAGGGGGTCAATGGCCGTCAACAGGGAAAGTTTCATCTCCTCTATTATGTAATAGCTCGCACATAATATTCATAAGTAAAATTCTTATTTTATATTGTAATAATATTCCTGTATTTGGTTATTACAAAGCCTTGGTATACTAAAAAACGAAAACACTGTTGATCAATTTCATTGAAAATTTATTGACGTTAAAATTAGAGGATAACAAATGGTTAAATATTATTTGACACAATTATAGACTTTACCACTACGTGTTTTTTTGTCGCCTAAAATTTTCGCAGATTCATCTGCTTCTCTAACAAGCCTCTTTACGACACTAAATCTTCGTATTTTCTTTCTTTTGTGTACGTTTTTGTTATCCCCACAGCCCCCAAGTAGTGTCCTCTTTGCGTCGTTTAAAGCATCTATTTTCTTGCTGGAATATCTGGTTTCATATTCTCTGCTTTCACAAATGATTTCACAAGATTCTTGGGATTCCCGTGTTGTAGTTCCTCTCGTAGACGACTCGTTTGGAAATATCACTTGAAAATTTTCTTTGGGTAACAGTAGACAGGGTTTCAAATTGGTAACTGAGGTGGAAAATTGTTTAGCCACGCTACGTATTGCATCTGTACAGTTCTTACGTTTCCCCCACAAGTTTTTCAAAAACCATGATTTATTACTTTTGCTGCGTCTAAAAATAGTTCATATAAATAATTAAAAATTTTATAAGACTAGGTATCATCTGGTCTATAATTTTAACTAACTAGTTCAGTTTAAACTTTAAAAAGTCAATAGTTCTTTCTTTTTAACGTATTTTTTTTTAATAAGATTATTTGCTAATGTTATATTTTTCTTTGAACTAAGTGGAGTGTACAAGCTTTTAAATTACCTGATTTTCTGGTTTTATCTTTTCCTCGTTGAACAAAAATAACGTAAAAATGTTTAACTTAAAATATTAATTAACAGAAACCATATTAACTGTAATTAAAGTTCATTATTACATAGCTGTAGCATCAACTGCTGATTTGATGAGAGTAATTAAGTAAGAAAGTAAAAAATTCCAAAAATTTTAAAAAATCCAGAAATTCAATGGCAAATATTTCAGTGGTTGGCTGTATACTATAGTTTAAAAAAACTACTATAGTTTAAAAATCATTCCTTCACCCATCTCATTATGGATAGGATTTGCTGGAATCAATAGCTTTGTCGACCCCGGCAAAAACATACTACAAGAAGTACCATTATCATCAGTTGGCGCTACAGCGCTTCGTAAACCCTGGCCTGTTTCTAATAATTATTTTATTCTTCCCAGTCGAGCCTCTGTCGTCTTCATCCCGTTAAACCAATCTCCCGTAGATCATCTGCACATCATCCAGATATTTGTGCTTAGACCGCCCCTTCTTCTTTTTTCAACCGGTCGTATTTTAGCAAGATCACTTTTATCCATTTAGATAATGTGGCCCGGCCAGCTTGGGTGGTTTATTTTGATAGTTTTCATGATCTCTGCACCATCAAAAACCCTATAGAGTTACAAATTATATTGCCTTCTCTACAGACCCTATTCGTTAACTTCGCCATATATGGTCTTTAATATTCTCTTCCAAAGATTTCACAAAAAGAAAAATAGGTTGAAATAAATATTCGAATGTTCTTATTATAAAGATGAACCACAGAAATGTGGTCAAAACTTGGTTGAAAGTATGTCGTTTAAACAAATAGCTTGGAGACTAGTTCCCACTCCGTTGTGCTTCGATGTTATATTGTAAGATAATACTGATTGTATATATGTATAAATAAATTCATTTTAACAAAAAATAAGCATCAAAATGCTCCCACTAGTGGAACGTAGTCCGTCTCCAAATCTGTTCTAAGATAAGTCATGATAGATGTAAAGCTGTTTCGAAATCTTTTATTGACCAAAATATAATCTTGTTTTCTAATAATTCTCCCGAAAATTATCTTGAGGAAATTTCCACGTGTACAGCTTTCGAGGTGGTAATTGGAAGATAGTATTGGTGACAATTAGGTCTACTCTCTCGTTTCTGACTCCAAGTCCATGGGCTCCAATATAATGTGTCTTATCTCCAGCTCCAAGATTAGCATTTTAATCACCCATAATGACGGGAACTTCCCGTCGTGAAATTTTCTATATGATTCTGTTGATTTTTTGATAAAACTCAATTACTTCTTTTTCCTCTTTGTCTGCGGTGGGAGCACAGATTATGATGATGTATATATTGATAGAGGTTTACTTGGTTCAGCTTGCTTCACTTAAAACTAAACAATATTTTTAATATCTGTTTCATGGAACTATTGGTGGCGTATATTCAGAAAATTAATTTATTATGCCTACACTCTTGTTTAAAAGAGATCGTACAACAACATTAATATATACTTGTACTTACTGACAAATATTTTTGGTAGAGGAGCAACATTTTTGTCTGCTACAACCTACATTAACCAAGGTACCTCTTTTAAGGTGCTTATATAAACACAATAAAATTGTTGACACTGCTCCTGAGTACATACACATTGTAGGAAGACTGACAGCGCTACTGACTGGTAAGGGAGGCTAAAAATATAAAATATGCATTAAAAGTTATAAAATATATGTTGAATTCGATCAATATGTCATAAAAACTCATTTTTTTAATTAACTACTTTAATCATTACTACCACAATATGCACAAGGTGCATTAAGTTGCTTCATCTTCACAGGTTTCCCCACTACAAAATAATTTTCAAAAGTTATTAAACCCACAATTTTCAGCCAACCCAATAAAATTCTCACCTGACCCACACGAATAACACTCTATTGTCTAGCATTTAAACAACCTCGATAAATTCACAAACAATAATGGTAGGTGAAACTACTTCCTGCAAAAGTAAAAAAGTAAACGCGATATAAACGAAATGCTCACTCCTGAAACTACAAATAATTTAATAAGTAAGTAAGTAATAGTATATAATAATAAGTAAGTAATAAACTAGTATTAACAATTATTATAAATATACAATAGTTACAACCATCAAAGAGATACAATATACAAATTATACAAATATACACTTCAACGATTACCCACACTGAGAAAGAAATGGAAGAACTCTACAGTAACATAACTGAAGCATTAAATAATAATATAAGTCAGTTCAAGTATTTAATTGGTGACTTTAATGCCAAAGTGGGAAAGAGAAACGACAAGGAACAAATCATAGAAAAGTATGGAAACGGTGAGATAAATAAAAGGTAGAAAGACTGGCTCAATTTGCAACCTACCATAATATACCTATTGCAAATACATTATTTAAGAAAAAATCAAACAGAAAATGGACTTGATAGCACCAAACGGAAACACTAAGAACGAAATTGACTTTATTCTAACCAAACAAGATTGCTACAATAAAAGATGTCAGTGTAATGAATAAACAAACAGGCAACGATCATAGACTAATCAGAGCAAAAATTGTTCTAGATCTAGAATTAGAAAGAATAAAATTAATCACAAAGCCAACAGTAAGCGGTATAAATATTAACAATCTAAAAGAAAACTCAAATCACTACCAAAAGACAATTGATAAAAGATTACATGACCAAATAGACAGCCCTCAATTAATGGAAAGCATCATTGATGATTAAGATACATACCAGACTACTGAAATAGAGCGAGCATAATTCTTATTTATAAGAAAAGTAGCAAAGAGGATATCACAAACTATAGACCTTATAAGTCTTCTACCAATTATCTACAGGATATTCACAAATATAAACAGATTAACAAATGCATTAGATGTTGCACAGCCAAGAGAGTAAGCTTGCTTCAAAAGTGGATTTAGTACAATGATTCATATCCATACCAGAGACAGAGTAGGTGACAGCAGCACCCACTATATAGCTTATTCAAATTTAAAAATTTTTAAACTATTTGTCCTTTGTCTAGTGTTAAGTAAATGTATTATTTAATGATTATGATATTCATAAGAGTGAGAGATAGTCTACAATTTTGACGAAATGCCCCTGAAGATGCTGTGAAAGCGAGTGTTTTTGGTCAATATTAAATAAAAAAACTGTGCTTAATATCTGCCTTTATTTGATTAAAGTTTATTCGTTATTCGTTGCCAAATAACAATTATTTGGGCCAATACAGCGAAGCTGCATAACAAATAACACGTAGCGGTGTGGTGCCGCCATTAAATATCATCTCAATGGGCAAAAGTGACGATCGAAAAAGATCTAGTCGAAAGCAACATTTATAGTTCAGAGATATACCATGTACAGAGATATACCATGTACATATACCATGTACATATACCATGTACAGAGAATGCCAGATGACAGGATTCCGAAACAGATTTTGACGTGGACACCAAAAGGAAGAAGAAAGAGAGGAAGGCCGAGAAGAAGCTGGAGAGAGGAAATTGAAAAAGAACTAGAGGAAAGAGAAATCTCTCCAG
This sequence comes from Diabrotica undecimpunctata, assembly GCF_040954645.1. Taxonomy (NCBI): domain Eukaryota; kingdom Metazoa; phylum Arthropoda; class Insecta; order Coleoptera; family Chrysomelidae; genus Diabrotica; species Diabrotica undecimpunctata. The sequence continues at coordinate 116,495,329 of NC_092806.1, read as the reverse complement.
GCCTATGGTTTAATAGAGAAGAATTGCGGTTAGGAGTCGGAAGGCGTCGGAGAACGCTGTGAACCGATAGTAGTAGTAGTAAATATAAAAGGTATAGCTAGTGTTAGTACAATCATCAGAAGAACGAGAGAGAGCAGTCGACAACCAGCATGAACGTCTACACGCTGCATAGAGTATGGTACCAAAAGAAAAATCGTTAAAGTATTTGTGAAAGAGGACAAAATAAAGATTCAGAAAAAATTAAAATGGAGGAATATATCACTTTGACCACTAAAAACGAACTATGGAAATAACGAAATTATACCTAGGGAGCATCCTTAGTTTCTTCGGATGTAGAATAGCTTTTAAAAAAGTCTAAGATAGAAATGACCATCATGCTTTCTTATTCTTCTTCTTCAAATTCCACTAATGAAGGTTGGCTATAAACATTACAAATTCGTCTCTATCTTCTGCTTTTCTTGTATGTGTGTGTGGGCATTAGATAAAGAATCTTTTTGTCACAAAAAAATTGTTATAAGGATGTTTAAATTTATCTTAGAATCGTTTATAAACTTGATTAGAATATTATATATAGATTTGTCAGAATAAGATAACAGATTGCTGATCTTAACTGGTAGGCTACTATTGAGATCGATTAAACCTAAATACAGGCTTTGAGTCTGTTCCTTATGATTAAGACAATCGAAAAATAAGTGGTTCAAATCTCCGATACATTTATTATTACAAGGACAGAAGGGAGTTTCAGAGATTCCAATACTATGCAAATGTTCTGGAAAGATGACATGGTTAAGTTTTAGCCGGGTTATTCACGAGGAATGTACTTTATTAGAGTTAAAATGAAAATGGTGAATATTTTTTGGTAAGCATGGATGAATAGAAAAGTAATGGTTTCTTGAAGTCTTCTGAAACTTTTTATATTTTGACATCCATCTTTCTCTGATAATACTACTGATAATAGAAAAAAGATCTTTAAAGTAGTAAACATTTGTAATTTCGGATATCTCAGATGTATTTATTGCCATACTGTCCACTAATTTGTTTCCAATTACTCCATTGTGTCCTTTAACTTAGAGTAAGTAAGTGTTTTTTTGTGAATTTTATTTCATGTAATATTTTTTTGATATAGTATAAATATGATAGAGTTTTGAAAACTATGTAATGGATGGCTATTAATAGCTTGTAATACTGCCTAAGAATATGATACTATTATGATGTTCTCACAATAATTACTGAGACACCAAGTTAGTGCTTTCTGTATAGCAGCAGCCTCGGCTGTAAAAATAGAACAACATTCAGGAATTCGATATTTCTCAACATAATTACTGTTTGAAACAAAAAATGCGAAACCAGCACTTTCAACAGTTTTTGATCCATCTATATAAATTATTGTTAAATCTTCTACTAATTTGCTTAGTATTATCAGAACTTCAAGGTCTTGTTCGTAAAAAGGAAATTTTTTAGCTGTTATCTATAAGATTGAAATGAATTCGTATCAACAAAAGATTCGGCAAGAAGAGAATTTTTTATTCTTCAGTAAGAATTTGTTAATTCTTACTGGAAATTCAATAGATAGAACAATTCTGCCTAATATATTGGAAGAATTTGGCATACCATCAAAATTAATACGACGTGTAAATGACAATGACAGAAACAGAAGCACAGGTATGTATTCAGGGACAGATCACTGATGCGTTTACGATAACGCAAGGACTGAAACAAGGCGACGGACTGGCCCCAACGCTCTTTAATCTTGTCCTTGGATATGTAATTAGACGGTTGACGGTGAGCGGAAATAACATACTTACAAACAAATCTACCCAATTAGCAGCATACGCAGATGATATAAACCTAATGAGCAAAACAGTGAATGCAGCGGAAGAAACCTACGTTGAGTTAAAACAGAAGCAGTAGGGCTAGCAATAAATACAAATAAAACAAAACTACTTATAAAAACCAGATCAAATAGACCGGCGCAACAACACTTTATTGACGATATAGAACATGTAAATAGAGTCACATACCTAGGAATGGATCTGGTCGCAAGCAATGGAGAAGAGCTGGAAATAAATAGAAGGCTTATGCTGGCAAATAAATCCTATTTCGCGATGGGCCACATATTCAAATCGCGAGACGTACACCGGAAAACAAAACTCCGGGTCTATAAAACAATAATCAGGCCCATAGTAAGTTATGGTTGTGAAACATGGGTGGTGACACAGAAATCTGCCAATGCATTAGATGTGTTTAAAAGAAAAATATTACGTAGGATACTGGGCCAAATAAGTGAAAACAACAACTGGCGAATTAGGTATAATAGAGAAATATACGAGCAATATAGCGAACCAACTCTAGCACAATACACCAAACAGGTGCAAAGATTACGGTGGGCAGGGCACGTGGTCCGCATGCATGAGAATAGAATCCCCAGAAAATTACTTAATGCAAGAATGCAGGGGAAAAAGACCTGTTAGAAGACCTAAAAAGAGATGGGAAGACGAAGTCGATGAGGATACCAGAAACTACCTGGGAACGCGTTCATGGAAAAGAACAGCGGTAAATCGAAATGATTGGAGAACCCTGTTGAAGAAGGCCAAGACCCGATTTTGGCTGTAGTGCCATTGGGTGCCATTTGTTAAATTTTCTGTCAAAAGTAAACCTATTCTGTGAACCGTAGTTATATTAAACGATCTGTAAATTATTAGACGTTTGTTGGCTAACATTTGCCTACGTGTGTGTAAAGTGGTTCTTGGGCTTCTGCTAGAACTGCTTGGTTTGGTGAAGACATCATAGCTCCTAGACAAATTTTTATTGATTTAAATTCTATTATGTCAAGAGTTAATAGATTTGTTTTGCATGTCAAACCTTAAAAAATACAACCATAATCCAGAATGGATCGTACGTAGGATCTATAAAACATTAAAGAGATATGTTAATCTGCACCTCATCTTTTTTTGGAAACGAAACGCAGAAGGTTAACTCAACACTCGCACTTATGTTTAACATACTTTATATGGCTGGACCACAAGAGTTTTTTATCTAAGATCATGACTAGATACTTATACACTTCTGCAAATATAATCACCTATCTGGCATTTGCCTGTGAATCTTTTTATCTAATATATACTAAAATCCATTTATTTTACCCACTTATCTATGTTACTAAAGCTAAGTTTTAGATTCAATATACAATCTCCATAGGATTTATGGCTGATATATAAACATATATCGTCTGCATATTGAATTATTTTGCATTTTTTGTCCATGAAACCATGCAGATAGAAACAACAGAAACATTAAATAATAAAGGACTTAGAATTGAGCCTTGTAAAAGACCGTTATCTAATATTCTTGGACCATGTAATACATTTCTATGGTCCCGTAAGTATATTTTTCTGTTCACATACAAATTTATTATACTTACAGATAATCTTTTATCAATACCACATGCCACTATTTTTGAATATAATACATCCAAATCAACCACGTCATATGCACCCTTTAAATCAAGAAACAAACAGCAAACAAACAAAAAAATTTATTTTTTGAGCAACAGAGTTGAATATCCGTAACTAAATATATGAAAGCATCAATGGTATCTCGACTCCTACGAAATCCATACTGTGAGTAGGGAAAAACTGAACTACTTTCAATAAAATGTTCTAATCTAAATCTTATTAGCCTTTCAAAGAATTTTGTCACACATGCTAATAAAGAAATGGGTCTAAATGGGGTGAATATGATGAAAGTTCTGAGTTTTAGTTAAATTTAAGTACTTAAATGGCATATGATAAAATTATTTAAAGTATATTATTCCAATAGTTATTCCAATACTAAGAGTCAGAAACTAAAAAATATGCTCTTTTCAAAAATGTTGCCGACCCACATATCTCACTTGAAGAACTGAAATGCTTTATTGGCATTTTAATTTTTAGTGGATACGATCCAAAACCAGGAAAGATATATTACTGGGATTCAAAACCAGACATGGAGCATCGTTTTGTTAAAAATGCAATGAGGCGTATTCGATTCGAGCAAATTATGCAATTTGTACATTAGGCAGATAATAATAGCATAAACCCAAAGGATAAAGCATGGAAAGTCCGTCCTCTTATGGATTATTTACAAAATAAGTTTATAAAGAACTTCGTGCCAGAAGAAGAATTATGCTATGACGAATCTATGGTTAGATACTATGGAAAGCATTCTTGTAAACACTTCATAGGGGGAAAGCCAATCAGATTTGGATTTAAAGTGTGGTCGTTAAACACAAAAGACGGTTATCTAATTAATTTTGATATAATTAATATCAGGGAAGTAACCCAAAATCCAGCGAAGTAGATGAAAAATTATATGGAAAAGCTACTGCTCCACTGCTAAACATGTTGCGTGAGTTACCCACCAATAAAAGGAACCTACCCTATAAACTCTTTGTAGACAACTTGTTTACCAGTGTTAACCTACTGTCCAATATGCGAGAAAATGGTATTTGGTGCACTGGTGCCATTCGTGAAAATCGTTTACCTAAGGGTGTACCTTTACCCTCTAAATCTGATTTTCAAAAACAGACAGATCGAGGTGATTGTAGTGGCGTTATTGAACGTAACTACGGTATAATTTTTGTACGTTGGTCAGACAATAATATTGTTACTGCTACGTCTACCTCTTATGGCATTCAACCCATGACACATGTAAAAAGGTTTTCTCAGAAAGAGAAGAAAATTATTCAAGTGTCTCAGAGGAAAATATCTAAGAGAAAATATCTAGAGGAAAATAATAAAACTCATCGATCGAAGGGACGGACTTGATTGATCAAAATATAGGAAGGTACAGGATTGGTATTAGATCCAAAAAACGGTGGTGGCCATTATTTATATGGTTACTAGACGCATCATTGGAAAACGCTTGGCATATTCATAAAAAGACCGGCAATTCTATAAAACAAATCGATTTTCGCAGAGATATAGCCACCTCATATCTTATGCAGTTTGGTACAGAAGCTAAAGGTGCAGGTCGACCAAAACCCTCAATTTCAAGCAGTCTCGGTAGTCGAACCAGTGACATCGTCAGATTTGACAGACAAGATCACATCTTAATATATACTCCAAACAAGAAAATACGACGGTGCGCATTTGAAAATTGCACGTCTGTTGTTAGAACCATTTGTAGAAAGTGTGATTTGGGGTTGTGCATTGATTGTAATCTGCAGTTTCATATAAGATAATTCTCTATACATATGTAAAACATATTTTTTGTTTAAATATAGAATTTAATAAAGCTTTCCCATTTTTTCTTATTTTGCTCTCTGTATGTCCTAGAGTGACATATATGTCACAGCTAATAACTTTTTTTGTTAACTTTTTTTGAAAATAAGCTTAGTAACTCGACTAGAGGACTCATGCGAACAATAAATTACCATAAAATATATCATTTTTCAAAAATATAATAATTCAGGATATTAAGGGTTAAAGAAGCTACATAAAGGGTGACAGCTGGAGAGAGAATGACATTCATAAAAGTGCTGGATAGTCTATAATTTTAACGAAATGCCCCTAAAGATACTCTGAGAGCGAAAGTACTTGGACAAGATTTAATAAATAACTGTGCTCGATATCTGCCTTTTATTTGATTAAAGTTCATTTATTCGAGCATTCAACTATATATCACTCTATTCAAGATTTGTAAGAGAACGTCTTTGGCATTTGACGGCAATTTGTCCAATATCTTTTATAAGCAAAACCGTCTAAACCGGGGAGTGTATTTCTGCTTTTTTTTAGTGCAAAGTCTAGTTCTGAAAAAGTAAAAGGTTTTCACATGGAATCTATACTATTTAGTATTAAATTGAAAAATTTCTTTATTCCCACCATCAACATTACCAGAGGCAGATGAAGGTGCAAGTTGGTCTAGTATCTGTTTAATGAGATCTTCAGAAAATTTAAGTTTTTTGTTAATCTGGCCGTTACAGGAAATTGATCTGACGGTTGTCCATATTTTTGAGAAAGATGTTAAGAGGCTTTTGTTCATATTATTAAAAATAATTATTTAACTACTTTTTTTCTTTATTTTAAATAATCGTCTGATTTGGGCTGCTATATCTGTATGGTCTATGTAATTATTATGGTTACTTACTTTGCATTCAATACGCTTTCAAGGCTTCTGAACATTTTTTTTAATTTTATATGTATACTCCTCATCCCCCCAATAACGCCTTGGCGTTGAAGGAGTAAAAAGTTTTTTATTTGCATGGATTTAAAAGCAGCTAGAGAGGTAGTCTGAAAGATTATTAAATAATAAAAATGTGGATAATTGTTTCTCTAAATCTGTCTTAAATAGCTTCCAGTCAGCGTGGCAATCGTTCCATTTTGTTGATGGATTAATTGGGAATGAAGAAGGATTAATTTTAAGTTTTATTTTAAAAGGAAAATAATCAGATCCCAAATTGTCGGGATATACTGACCAGTTTATACGATTTTTTATTGTAGCTGATGTAATAGTCAAATCAACGGCAGAATAATTTCCACTCGGGGCGATTCTGATAGGTGTTCCATTTTCTTAAAGGCGTCTGTGTGTATAACCTATTCCAGTTGCGAATGTTTTTCAGCCAGGATATTAATTGTCTACCAGGACCCCTTTTTTATTCGATTTTATCCTTTACAATCAGCTGCAACAACTCGTACTTATCATTTAAGTATGTGTCCCAAATATGATGTCTTTCTTCTTTTAATAGTGGTCAAAAGTTCTCCGTCTCTTCCCATTCTCTGCAACACCATTTCGTTCGTAATATTCGGTCTATGGTATTTTAAAACTTCTCCTAAAAAGTCACATCTCAAAAGCTTCCAGCTTTCTTATTAAGTCAACACTAACAGTCCAAGCTTTGGCACCGTACAGAATAATAGAGAGTACATAACATGTTACCATCCGATATCGAATTTGCAGAGTAGACCCTGACGAATTGAAACATAATAATTATCCAAATAAAAGTAAGAGTTAATAGAATTATTGGTATAACTTCCAGCTATGTCACATTTAAATTTTTATTTTTATTGTACAAACCTTATTACAAATGTTTTTGAAAAGATGAGTGAATAATGACCTAGGAAATTTATTTAAATACAGAAACTAAAAAGTATCTGTCACTGAAATGATGTTTAACTATAAAATACTCACTATACGTCCTGTTGCTGTATCAAACACCCTTCTGAAAACCACTGTACATAAAGCCAAAGGTACTGTTCCCGAAATCATCTTTGTAATTTTTGAATGTAGTTAGATGGCTACAATCGACACATTTATTAATTTTAGAATAAACAAACATTAAAAGCACAAGCCGATTTGAAATAAGATTTTAAATGACAAGGACTGTTTTGACATTTTAGACTCAATTGTGACATGCACCTTAGAAAACATTTTAAACAGGCATTATTTCGTTAATGTATATATTTATATAAAACTAATCTTCAGTACAAAAAAGTAGTGATGACACAAATTACAAAATAGAACTTTCCTCATAAATAATTTTGTCAAACGGTACATGTAGAGAAGGGAATACAAAAAAGGCGCTACAATTTTGAGCTCTACCGCCTTTACAGTTATTTTGACACTAATTAATCAATAAAAAGAAACAATCTACAATACCTAAGCCATGAAGAGGTTACTTATACTTAAAAATTCGTTGCGTCACAACTGAGAAATCGAAAATATTGCCCAGTTGCCTAAGCGATTTTCTTTTAGCAAATATTTGCCTAATGTTACACTATGAAAAAGAACATGTTAATAAGTTATGTCAAAATTGTCAAACTTAACGTTTTATCGCAAAGGATATACAAACAAATCGTTGTAATTATTATTTATTATTTTTGGTAATCTTTTTTATTAAAATGAACAAATTTTATGTAAACAAAGGTTATCCGAATCAGTACTACCTAATGTATACTTATCTGCTATTAATTCTATATTGTTACTTTGTCAAATATGTTATCTTTTTCTTCTTCTTTTTCTTCTTCTTCTTCGTCTTCTTATATTAATCTTAGATCGGTTTTTGTCTGATCTTAAGGCTGTAGTTTTCATAACGTTGACTGCCAATACCTCGCCATCTTTTAGAGACTCTTCCTTGAAATCTGATAAATGTTAATGTTGAATCTCCGTTATTCAGGCTCGTCTTTCACTATTCATTCGAGTAAACTGCGGGTTTTATTTCTGTCGTCTCTGTTTTCCTCATCGTATAATACATTGTATTTTACAGATAGCTGTTATTTGATTATTTGATATTCTGTCTCTTAAGGTTTTTCCAGCAATTAATCTCAACGCTCTCATTTCTGATATTTTAAATATTCTTTTTATTTCTGCTGTACCTACTCTTGTTTCTATTGCATATGTCATTATTGGTCTTACACATATTGACATAATTTATATATGCGTACCTTCTCGTTTAATCGCATATTCTCATTCTTCCATATAACATCCCGTGGACAATTTGAGAAAGAAGCTGCTTTATTTGTTATTTTCTTACAGTATCTTTAGGGTTTCATCTTATGATCCATAATAAGAATTTTTTCTCAGGTTTCTCAAGTCTTTCAGATTCAAGATTTCTCGTACAGTAATTTTCAAAACTTGCATAATCTCTGTTGTCCTTTTCGCTACAAATGTGTTTTGATGATTCTTTCTCTTTTTCATTATTCTCGAGAGTGCGCATATATCAATCTTGTGAGGGGTTCTTTCTCTCAATACCTCTTGATCTTTTTATGTCCACGATTTGAAATGTCAGCCTGCTAATCGGAATTTTGTATTCAAATATTGTAGTTTTGATCATAAAAGATTGTTAATAAAATTTAAAACCATCAAAGAAAGTTTTTTTCGCAAATATAGTAATTTATCATATTAACAGATTAGACGCTTTGTTGAATGGCATTTGAAATGTTGAATAAACAGGTTGAAATTGGTAAAATTTTTACTAGCTAAACATATAAGAATATTTCAAACTGCTACAAAAGTTTTATCTTTTATTATATTTCTGATGGGTTAGTTTCTTTAGTTTTTTTTAATTCCTTCTGTATTCATAAATATAAATATTTTGTATACTTTTGTCCTGCCTATTTTAATTGTGAGCTCCTCTAAAAGCATATACGGACAATTAAGTTCTTGCACAACGGGTAACATTGCTTGGTAGATTCAATATTGCAATCCATGGTAATGAAAAACGTAAAACAAGTTCATTTCAGTTCCAATCGCCCCGTTTAAAGTACAACCCATAATTATTATTAAACAACAATATACATACACCGGCACGAAAATCGGAGCAATTGCATTTTTTAAATATAAACTTAAAATTTCAATTCTCTTTAAACTTGTATTATTATAATAACGTAAACACAAACGAAACAAACTGTTTCAAGTAATTTCTAATCAAACTTAAGTGCTTATCCTAAAAAAATGGATATAAAATCAAAAATAAAGAATACACTATTCTTATCACTTTTAAAACTGCAAAGGTAGCTGTTGATATTCTATTGTTATTCTTTTTTCTTGTTGATGTGAGTAAACTGTCAATTCAAATCAAGTGTCAAACACAATTTGAAGTTGAATTACGTTGATTTAATCTCAAGAATTATGGTTGTTAATCCTAAAACACCGTCTGCTATTGTTGCGTTGCTTCAAGACGGAGGAAGTGAGCGACATGTTGCTCAAAAGTATCAAATATTCAATCGTTCTGTGCATCGTCTTCTTATATGTTTTTTTTTTGGAATTCGGAGCTTACACTGGACGACGTAGAACCGGTCCCCAACAAAGAACTAGTGCCCGTGATGATCGCTTCATCCTTTTACAAAGTCTACGAGATCGTCGTGCTACGGCTGTACAAATCCGAAATCAACTTCAGTACGTCCGGAATACTAACGTAAGTAAACGAACAATTAAACGAAGGCTTGGAGAAGCAAATTTAAGCAGTCGCAGTTTCAGTCTTCAGTTTGCCAGAAACCATGCTTATTTTACTGTAAATAATTGGAGGAACGTTTTATTTACCGATAAGTCCCGTGCTCTTATCCGTACCGATAAGAGCACGGGAAGTTGTCCTCCTAGGCCATATATTTGGCCATTTAAATCAACAAAGCGATAGCAGCTTTTGCTAAAAGATTTATTCTTTTACATATATATATATATATATATATATATATATATATATATATATATATATATATATTGTTATGTTTCTTCTTTCCCAACCAAAGAAAAATAAATAAAAAAAAATCCATCGAAATAAAAGTTCAAGATATCAATATAGACAAATTGTATATAGTAATTTAAGATAAGATTTAGTGTAGATAAGAATAGAAATTTGTTTGGCAAACGACCTGTTTCCGTTGCAAACAAAATTATCAAAAAACCTTTGTTTAGAATTAGAAGACATTTTACCTGTAAGTTAATCTCTTCATTGTTTGTAGAGTCGAGTATTAAATGACCATATTCTAATCTTTTGAAATATGTATAAATGATGTATTAAAAAAAAACCAATTTTAAAGTAAGCTATTTAGTTTTCTCTGAAACCGAAATTAGGCTTTTCCAATATCATAGTAAACACAATTTAAGCTTTTTGATTGGACGGTCGTTTTTAAATGGGAATTTGGGAGTCGATGATGAGACAGGAGAAGTCAGTCATATTTTGGTCATCGAAAGGAAACAGTCGTTTTTCTTAAGATAGGGTGTGGTTCGTGAGTTTGGATACCGGCGTAACGAAAAGAAGTGAATAGTTTGAAGAAGGAGATAACAAGTAGATTAAAAGAGGTCCTTGTATCTACCGTGGGCATTTTATAAAGTATATGTGAAAGTATTCTTACGGCATCAAGTTGACAAAAGGAGGTCCTGGTGTCATAAATAAGTAGCGGAGTTTGGAGAAGTAAATCAGGTGTTTTTTGTGTAGTCTGCAGGAGGTTTGCAGAGACGTTCAGAAGGAGCCGAGGTGCCAAAGAGGGGAGATCACATCTTTGAGGAGACTGGACTTTTCTGGGTATGTTCCAACATACAACTCAAAAAGAAAATAAACTGTAAGTGTTTGTACAATTGAATTTTATATCTGTGAAGGAACGTTTCGACATCATGGTCATTAGCATTCAAATTTAAGAACTGAGGTTTTGTTAGACTAATCAAAAGTTTAAAGTTTTGTGGTTTCTTTTTTTAAGTAAAGAAAATTTTAAGTAAAATTGGTTTTTTTACGTAATATAAATGTATGTAGCTTTATAATCTTATTATCATAATAATTTGATTTATTTTCTTGTATGCTGATTGACAAGATAACGACAAAATTTAATAATTGTTTTATTCGTTTATATAAAATAAAGAAACGTAAATCTTTGTAATATAATATATTTGTATTATTATCCTTTCTTCTCTCCCGATAAAAGACAACTAGAAAATCTTTTGAATCCATCGAACACAGGTAATATAAGGATTATTTTACTTTTGATAACAGATAAGTTATAATTTTTTTATTGGCTCAATAACCTAAGTTTGAACTCAAAATAAACAATCATAACAATATATAAATTAAACCTCAAGCTAATATTAATTCTATTACAAGAATTATTATTAAATTCAACAGACCGCGTCCATTAGTGATTGATTAGTGATCAGTGAGGTAGTGTCTGAGAGCTCGGGAGACTGAGACTTTGGAATCCCTGAAGAAGACATCAGAAAGGATATCGAAAGCATGGCGTAGTGATAATCGACGCGGTTCAACCAAGAAGCCTGTTGAGTTTAATATTAATTCTTGTAATAATATTAATCTTAGCCTTAGGTTTAACTGTACTAACCGCAGAAACATTTCGGAATATATATATATATATATATATATATATATATATATATATATATATATATATATATATATTAACCATTGTTTTTTTTTCATAATACTTTAAAAAATATTTATACTTTACAAGTAATTAAAATGATTGATGGTGATACACTAGCAAAAAGCGTAATATCATACTGAATAATGCCTGTACCAAATAAAATTTGCTATCATAAATATGCATATCCCGCAATTTCAAATAAAAATAGTTTGATACATTTTTATTTTTTCAAATTCAATAGAGGCTATCGCACTAGCAAGCGAAACTTATTTTAATATTTTAAAGACAGATTATATATAGTTTTCCTCATTATAATTCAGTAAGAAATTATCGAAATGTATATGGCGGAGGAGAATTTTTTTATAAAAACATACATATGTTTCGAAGAAATCAAAATAAAAATAACTTTATAGTCACGAGCTGGAGCATGTGCCGTTAAAATAAAATTTTATAATAAGAAACTAAATCTTCTTTCCATATGTAGACATCCTCGAGCAAAAAGTTAAAATAAGCTACTGGTTAAATACATTTTTATAAATAATTTAAATATTCACGTATTATAGAAGACGAGGCAACGAAGCAATAAACCTACCATTTTTTTGCAGTTCGGTGAATATCATTGAAACTTGTTGCATTCGATTCGCAAAAGCTTTAGAAAATTTTGTGAACTAAAGTGAACATGAATTATGTCGAATTGAAAATTGCATTATTGAACAAGGAAAAGGCATTTTTCAAAATGCATTTCGAGCTGATGAAAAATGATAAATTACTTATTTGGAAATAATTTACTGAAATGAGTTCAATATACTCGGTGGTAGTACCTTTTGAGGTAGCTTAACACCAATATTATGACGACGATAGTCTCCGAAGTTTTTGGTGGCCAGGACATGCCTCGTCGAGAGTTACTCGAGAGTTTTTGGTGCCGCTAATCACAAATATCATGATGCCGATGGTCTCCAAGGCACCTGGTGCCTAGTACGGGAGTTGGAGTTTTGGAGTTTCCTTTTCTGGAGTTGTATTAAAATTTGATACAAACTCAGTGCAAATTCATTATTCGGAAGTTTTTGGGGTCGTTGAACACGAATATTATACCGTCGATATGTCCGAGGCTTTTGGTACCCAGGAGAGGGACTTCGTCTCCTGGAGTTTTCTGAAGATTTGATACAAAATTAGTGCAAACTCGTTACTCGTATGTTTTTGGCTCATTGAACAAAAATATTATTCTGTTATGTTACACAGAAAATAAATTTTTAGTTTTATTTTTCATTATCTGTACACTATTTTACTAATTAATTTATACACTAATGTTTTGAAATCTATATACTATGTTTTGAAAAAAATTGGTATTTTGTTTATAATCAAATTTGAAATTCTAAACCGAGCTGAGACATCGTGAGTTAAATATAAACTTTCATTAAAGTTGTAAAATCAAATTTTTTGCTTTTTTCTTGTTTATCTGTACACTTCCCGTCATATAAAACTGGTACACTTTTTTTTCTCAATGTAAACCTGTGTTCAGACTGGACACAATGGTTTGTGAATCAATTCGTTGTTGCCATCACAGATAAAGGAATTTCAGTAAATTTAAATAAAACGTAAAACGTAAAAAATTAACGTACAAAAATGTATAAAGTTTTTAGTGTTAAAACTATATTTAAACTTAGGGTATTGGCACAGGGAACATTCTAATGCATCTACTGTAATTTTATACTTTAATTACTTACAGAACACAAAAACTGTTGACTGTATGTTATGTCAATAAGTTTAGTAACAGGCAAACTACCTAAATTAATTTATTATTTATTACATAAACGATAAATGTAAAAACCTAACATTATACTTTATCCTACGTAGATTATAAACTATAAAATATCCGGGGCGAAAAATGCTTTTCAAAACGTGACAGTATTACATTACAATCCAATATCTCAATGTAATGTTCCTTATAGAGGTTGAATCTAAACCCTAATTGTAATCCGTTTTTATCTATAAATAGACTATTACTTTTTTAGATTATTATGTATTAAATGTAAACAAAAAACATTTACCTACCTACCCCAAGTTTGTCAAAGTTAATTTTTAAAGATGCCACGTCAGTTAAGTCAGTTTTATAAAACGAGACTAATTTCAAAAATAGAAGATGGTTGGTCTATTCGACAACTGGCTCAAGAGTTAAATAGAAGCAAAACCACAATCCACAACATTAAAAAAAAATGGGAAAACGAGCAGATTTTGGATAGAAGGAGAGGGAGTGGAAGACCAGTTATTAATACAGTCCAACAAGATGAAACATTAACTAATTATTTAAGAGCGTATCCCTTTCATATGGCAAGGCAAGCAAAAGTTATTACCAACTTTAATGCTTCTATAACTACAGCATTAAGGTGATTTTGAAGAACAGATTTAAAAAATTGTGCAGCCGCCCCAAAAATACAAATTTAGCGAGGAACATAAACAAAGTAGACTCCTATTTGCTTTAAATTACGTTTTAAATGATCCAGTCAATTTTTGGGACCGTGTAATTTTTACTGATGAAAAAGTATTCCAATCTCATTATGATGGCCATATTAGGATTTACAGACCGCCTCGAAATAGGTTTAATGAAAACTATATTCTATCAAGTGATAAGATAATGTATAGAGGAGGTTTAGGAATGCGTTGGAGAATTAAAGGACGATTCAATACTGAAACCTATTTATATAAATATTAGATAATGTGATATTGCCATCGGTTAGGGAAATTTTCCCCAACAATAATTTTATTTTTCAGCATGACAACTGTTCAATCCACACAGCCCACCGTGTACGAGATTACCTTATGGAAAATAGCATTGAAGCTCTTCCATGACCCTCTAAAAGTCCAGATATTAATCCAATAGAGAACATTTGGGGACTTATGATCAACAAAATACAAAAATTAAATGTAGTTCCCCAAAACAGGGATCATTTATGGACCATCATTGAAGAAACCTGGGAAAGCTTGGCCGAAGATGAAAATTTGTCACTAAATTTAATAAACTCAGTTCCCAGAAGATCACAAGAAGTGATTAATAATAATGGAGCATTAACAAAATATTAACTTTTCGAATTGTAATACATATATTTAAATTCCACACTTGTTCACTGCAAAAATTATTCATTTTTTATTAATTTTAAATTAAATTTTATATTTTTTCAGTGGGTTTTATTTACTGTAGTATTCCACAACTCAATACAGTTTTGTGCTACACTTTACGAGAAACCAATCACTTTTCTCGATTTGAAATTAAACATAATAATTTAAAGTCATGTCTAGATTTATGATCTATCATTATTTTTGAATTGAAATATTTTCATAAATTATAATTAAACACGAATCAATGTATGGGTACTGAGATAATGGAAAATTTCAAAATTAATAGAATTTTTTAAGATGTATGTTTAAATAAATGTTTAAATATAAATGTGTCTAACTGATCTAGAATGCTCGATATTGTTTTAGTTTTTAATATAGTAAAAACTTGCGACCTGTCGCACAGCCCTGCTTTTAGCTGGTTTGATATAATATTTTCGTTGAACTGGCAACGTTACCTTCGAGATTAGAATGACATATGTGAAAAGCTCAACTTACACAACTTAAAAAACACGATTTTCGGTTAGAAGAGTTGTACCAGTTTTTTATGACGCGAACGGTACAACAAAGTTGTGTATTTTGGTACCAACTTTGCTCGGTAGTTCATAATCTTTTTTGGTAGTTCCCCGTTCGCCTATAATGCTAAACAACTTTTATTGCTGTTATTTCTGTTTATTTATATTTTTTTTCAGAAGTATATAATTAAAGTTACAACAAATATTCAATTAGATTTTTACATTGTTTTTCCATTATTTATCAAAAAATAAATACACCATAATAATCTTTGTATAATAAATAATTAAACAGATTAATATTTTTCTACACATGAAGCACGCCCTAATTTCTACTAACACCCCACAATGTATCCGAATCGGCTGCTAACATTCCGGATTTCATCCATCGACAATTGCTCATCAGATATGATCTCATCGGGTGCGCCACGTGTTCTCCAATTTCGCCTTTTGAACGACACGTGACTTGAACGACGTACTTCTGCACTCTCTCAACAGTCAAATTGTTGTTTAATCACATTTACTGGCCCATTGATTGCTGGAACTGTTGGTTGTATGATTTTTTTTTCTTGTTTTCAAATTACAACGTATCTACAGTGTGCTTTCTCTTTTTTTAATTTTATTGTGTTCATATAATAATTAACAGAAGCAAGAATATTAAAATTGAAGATGTTATATAGTTATTTTAGTATGAAGATAATCGGTGTTTGGTTAATTTAAAAAATAGGTGATGGAAAATACATACATTGGAATCATTCTACATTACAAAAGACTTGTTTAATGACTATCTTCTATTCCCTAAAATTATCGAGTGTGTTAAATATTTACTTACAAAACAGTATCTGACTGCTACATAAAATACATTCTTTAATACGTTTTAACTACTATAACGCTTTTAATAAACTCAAAGACTAAAATAAAATAATACAAATAGTAAATTTCTTAACACATTGACGGACACCAGCTAACGTTTTTTCGACCAAACCAACGCACTTGATTATCTATTATACTATGGAATATTTTAAACTCAAATTTTTAGATATAACTAAACTGCTTAAAATTAAGTGACTTACTAAAAAAAACTGTGACGGTAGGAGCCGTTACCGTCCCACCCGGCAAATATATTATGTCTAATGGGACACAACGGCTGCAACCGTTCAATGTAATTTTACGTCAAATTGTTTTATTAGGTATTTAGAACATTACAGAAAGTCATTTTTGAACAAAACAAATTAGTTTTTTTCTATATGCCATCTTTCAAAGCATGGTCCAGGGCAAAGAGGTGGAGTATTCTGGCATGTCTTACATCTCCAATGAGTTTCTGTCCTCTTCTTGTCTCTGGAACACTGTTTACAGCGTAGGTAGTAGAACTTTCTCTGATGGTTATCTGGTCTTGGTATTAGTTCTTGGAAGTGTTGAGATACTATACCAGTAGCACAATGAGGTTCTGAATTGTCACTACGTTCATGAATTGGCTTGAAATTGACACAGAAACGACCACCCTTGAAATTGTTATCGAGATCTAATAGCGATCTAATAAGATCTTTTCTGTATTCTATATATCTTATCTTTTTTTCTGTAATTTTTTTGTACAAAAAATAGGAGTTCCAAACTGTTATATCCAACAAATGAAAAATAACTTTTTTGTACCAGACAATAGTTTTTCTCGGACAGGAATAATATGATATCATTTGATCTGACCGATCAATTCCAGACATAAATTTATTGTATTCAGATACTTCAATTGGCTTTATACGTATCTGACCATGACGATTTCTAGCCTCTGCTAAAGTAGGATGATGAGCAGTTGTTACGCAAAAAACATCTCTCTTGTCCTTCCACTTTGAGACGTAAACCTTTTCTTGACGTTTCCAGATATGCTGTCCTTTACGAAGACGTTTAGTCACAACTACTTTCGGGTTTCCTCGTCTATTTGAGCGTAGAGTACCTGTTACGTGTGTTTGATTCTGCAACAATCTATTGGCAAGTGTTATGCTATTGTAATAGTTATCCATAAAAAGATGATATCCCTTATTTAGATAGGGCTGCATCAGTGTCATAACCAGATGTTTTAGTTTCGTCATATTATTATCTGGCCCCTCTTCCCCCTGACCCTTATAAATGTCCACATTCAACACGTATCCAGCGTGAGAACAAAGTTCGTAAAACTTAATCCCGTATTTCGTTTTTTTATTTTTCATATAAGTTCTAAATGATAGCCGACCACGAAATAATAGTAACGACTCATCCAAAGACAACTGTGCAGCTGGTGTATAAGAGTCTTGAAAAAATCTAAGACACATATTTAGTAGGCTTTTAATCTTGTAAAGTCGATCATTCGGGTTAAGAATATCGTCACCACTGTGCACGGAAAAACACCGTAAAATTTGTTCGAATCGTCTACCGCTCATTATGTACACTTCCCGTCATATAAAACTGGTACACTTTTTTTTCCCAATGTAAACCTGGGTTCAGACTGGATACAGTGGTTCGTGAATTAATTCGCTGTTGCCATCACAGATAACGGAATTACACTAAATCTAATTAAAAAAAATAAATTTATTATTAGATAGGTATTATTTTTATCATTAACAATAAAAAACCTTATTTAATAAATTTAATAACCAGAGATAGGGTTTAGCTAATATCCAAAATATTTGAAGGATCTTTAAACTTAGATTAATGGCACAGGGAACATTGGAACGCATCCACTGTATCTAATTTTTTACTTCAATTACCTAGCGAACACGAACTGTATTTTGTATCAATAAGTTTAGTCACAGGCCAACTACCAAAATTAATTTATTATTTATTATATGAACGATAACATTAACAAAAACTAACATTATACTTTATCCTACGTAGATTATAAAGTGACAGATCCAATACCTCACTGTAATGTTTTATTATAATAATTTAAAGTTATGTCTAGATTGATTTTATCTATCACTATATTTGAATTGAAATATTTTCATAAATTATAATAAAACACAAATCAAGGTATGAGTACTTAATTGAGATAATGAAAAATTACAAAATTAATATGAGAATTTTTTAGGATGCATGTTTAAACAAATTTAATGTGACTGACTGATCGAGAATGCTCGATGTTTTAGTTTTTAGAATACTCAAAACTGGCTGTCTGTCACACAGCCCTGCTTTTAGCTGATTTCATATAATATTTTCGTTGAACTGGCAACAGTGCCCTAGAAATTAGAATGACACATGTGACAAGATCAACTTACACAACTTGAAAAACATGATTTTCGGTAATAAGAGTTGTACCAGTTTTTTATGACGCGAACGGTACGAGAATATTGGATGGTAGTTTAATGGATCGAAACTAAACAGTTTTCTAATATTTTGGACTTTAATTTGCCCTTGTAGCAAACATAAACCAAGAAATCTTTTCATTTCCTCTTTGGAAGTCTCTTTAAAAGTAATATTACGTGAATGTCTGGTTTTGGGGCGTGATTGTCTAGTTAAGGATTTCCCCTAATGATTTGTAGATTTTACCAATAAATCCATTATACCATCATTCCACAGCTGAGTAAAAATGTCACAAGGTGACTAGTTCAAATCTCCAAATAACTTGATTCCCATTTGTGAATAATCAAATAAGAAGTCATCTATACTCACAGTATCACTATTCCATCCATTTTCATTAGTATCCTCATTATCACTTCCTTCGACTGGGTCTGCGTTTGCACGAATATTATCGTCAGCATCTGATTCGGGACTCACTTCTGCAGAAACATGATCTTCTTCATTAAGAGTTTCTAGAACCTGAAAGTCAATGTTCTAAAATAACAACAAAAATAAAAAAAAAAACTTGAACTTACCTCTGACTCTATGTTACTGCCATCAGAATCAACATCGTCATTTTCAGGATGATAGGAGTCTTGATTCCCCATAAGATATATCACTATCAATATACTCATAGCTGTCTAGTTCCTCATAAAGTTTCAAAAGACGTTTTTCTTCTTTTGGACTCATTGCTTGTTTCAAAAATAAACACCCTGTATATTTTTTATTCTTTTACGCACAAAAATAACTAAATCAAAACCATACGCCACTGAATATTATTCAAAATAACAATTTCTACAATGTCTGAGTCAACAATAACAATGCATGTGGCATTCCGGTACAACTGTCTTCCCCTCCATACACCCACGTCTTCTAATTGGCAGTAGGTACCTAAACTGCTGGCAACCAACATTGCACACACGTTTCGTGGGACACCAACATGTATTTTTAATGGTATAATAGTATAAAATGTGCCAGCCTCAAGCGGTCTGTCCTACAAAGCGAATTATAATTGGACGGCTGTAGCAGGTGCGTCACAGTATACATGACGGCTATAGCAGGTCTGTCCGTCAATGTGTTAAAAAGAAAAAACACAATAGAGTGAAATAAAGAATGAGGTCAGATTAAGTTTGGCTTTTTAATGAATAAAACAAGTGGTGTTAATCGAAAATAGATGTATTGAGTATCAAAAATACTAGTTGAAAGCGTCTGCGAGTATACAGATTTCATAACACTTATTAATTTTACCTGACGCCAATCAATTAAGCAATAGTAACTTTAATATTACAATGGAGTCGGCTGATTCTTCGTTCAAAGATTCGGATCTCTGTCTGTAGTCCTAAATTTTTTGCTACTACTATGTCTAGATGGGTGAGTTGAGGGTCTCTTTGGAAATGGGTTAGCTCGATGGGCCCCATTACCATGGTGTCGTCGTTATTTGCTAGATAATTGTTTAATAGTCCTCCATGTCTATTCTATCTATGTCTATCATTCCAGTTTATCTATCAATGTCTATCATTCTAGTTTGAGGATCTTGCATTTGTGTTTTCTATTATTATGAACGGCTCTTCTATGTTCAGGAACGCATCCAGGTCATCGTCATTAGCTTCTGATGAAGATGAAATCATTTTCCATAGGCACTTTACACGTATACTTTTAATAAAAGGGGTTGTGCGCTACTCACACGTGGATAAAAATTGCTATAACTTACTCCAATCTCCTTTAAATCGTCCTGCACATTGTCCAGAAACCTGAGTTTAGGTAGCATCCTTCTTCTTCGTCTGACCGGCCCATTTAGCATAGTAATTTTAGCAGGATTACTTTCAACCATCCGTAAAACGTGGCTCACCCAACTTAGGCGGTTTATTTTGATGGTTTTTTTCACTATATCTGCATCGCCATAAAGTATATATAGTTAAAATATATAAAAAATTATATCGCCAGACTATCATCAGGTCCACGATAAAAGGTTAGGTACTTAAACACGAGAAAAGAAATGCTACAGTTGTTATAGGTTGCTTAAGTATAAATTATGTCAATACTAAGCCTATAATGAACCAAATTTAATAAAATATAAGTGTATTACAACTATACTTATATGTGTTTCAAAAAGGTATGTCATAAATTAAATCACGCATTCCGCGGACAAAAATAAATTGATTTAATCCAACTTACCTTAGTACAGAAGTGTACACAAAAAAAGTTACAGTCCAATATAAGTTACAGGGGTCAAGAACGTGAAAAGAATATCTAAAAAAACTATTTGAAGACCAAAGAGATAACACCTTTGAGCTAGAAGAAGAGTTAAATGATGGACCAAGAATATTACAGGAAGTTTATTCCGCAATAACACAGTTAAAGGATGGCAAAGCGGCAGGCCCTGATAATATACAAGCAGAACTACTCAAACTAATGGACAACGAATCAATAGCAATAATCGCAAAGATATTCAACAACATATATAACTCTGGAGAAATACCAACAGAATTGCTAAAATCTGAGTTTATTGAACTTCCAAAAAAACCAGGATCCAAAAAATGCTAAGATTGCCGTACTGTAAGCGTCATGAGTCATCTCCTAAAATTGTTCCTAAAGATAATTCATAAGAGAATCTACAAGCTGTGTTAAAGTCAAATTTCCCCAAACCAGTTCGGGTTCACAAATGCTGTTGGTACTAGAGAGGCTTTGTTCTCAGTACAAGTCTAATTCTAGAGATGCAGAGACGTCAACTGCGACGTATACGCATGTCGGCGTATACGTCGCGTCTGCGTATATAAAGCTTTTTTATGGTGTTGAATCGTGGACCTTAAACGAAGATATGTGCAGAAAATGGAAGTATTTGAGATGTGGCTATATCGGAGAATATTTATGATCCCGTGGACTGACCGAGTCACAAATGAGGAGGTCTTCAGAAGAATAAATAGGAACCGAGAAGTACTGACCACCATCAAATCTCGAAAGTTACAATTCTTCGCGCATATTATGCAAAATGAATCCAGATATGCTCTATGCCCAGGAAGAAGAACATCTTGGTTAAGGAACCTCAGAATCTGGTTCGATACAACATCTGTGCAGCTTTTCCGCGCTGCTGCACATAAGATAAAGATTGCCATGATGATCGTCAACATTCGTAACGGATAGGCACATCAAGAAGAAGAAGAACCACGTTACTAACCCGGACGTTTTATTAAGAATGCGAAAAGGAAAAGATATCTTACAGTTTTTGGTTGTCACTTGCATCAGTAAAGGTTATTCAGAATGTATATAAGGCGTCATAGAACTTTTTTATGCCAAACTCTGGATTTTTTCTTGTCTCTTTATGGGTACAACACTAATCAAGCCAGCAAGGTGCGTGTTTTTTTTGTCATATGTTGAATAATTATTTTTAAAATTTTTTAATATTCGCAACTTATTTTCATCTGAGAAGTTTACAAAACAATTTAATCGCTTACATGTACAGTCAGGGCCCAATTTATGCCTACATAACCTCATTTTTTTAGCAACGTCAGTAATTCTTACATACGATTGTCTTTTTTTTGGTTTTCTCTTCTATTTCACCATTTTAACGACACTCAATAATTATTCACTACAAATTGGACACAAACAACCTTAATGTTCTAGCCCAAATTTTTGTCAAAATCACGTCTACCGTTCCGATAAGTATTTCTGTAAATCTAATCTAAAAATAAACCATAGTAATAAACATCAAAAGTTAACTGACGCGATGACCAATATACTGCCTGCAATTACAGGGAATATTGGAACTTCATCATTCTTAGCGTCGATGGTAGGAACCTCACCGTTATTTCCTCACAGAGGGTTTATTTTTCAGTAGATATCTCTAGAGTCTAAGCGTTTTTCCCACTGAAAAGTATACCAAAGTATACAAACAGAGTTTCATCGTTTTTCCCGCCGACTCTTTAAAGAGTAATTTTGCGATTTTTTGTTATGTGGTATATCAATTATATATCAACATAACGAGAAGAAAGCCTATAGAACAACGACTTTAAATAACTTATAGTAGCGTACACTTAAAACGTAATTCGTTACGATTCCTTGGTCACATATTTTTGTAATTATATTTAATATAATGATTATATTTTTAAGATAAAAAATGTGCTACTAAAAATCGTATTTGAACAACATAACTGAGTTCTGCGGAGCACACTAGTTCACTCCCAAGGTCGAAAAACCCTCTTAATTACATACTAGTTCGCTCCGAAAACCATAACCTAGTTCGCTCCCGTGGTCAAGCGGATTAAGTATTTATCTATTTATTAAGTTCTAGGAAAATTAACACCAGGAAAATAGGTAATGCGGCTTTTGTATTTTATATTAGAAATTATATCAAATACTGGTAGTTACATATTTATATAAATACAGTGATAAGCGCAAATTACAGTGATTACCGGCAAAATAACGCAAACGATGGAAAACATCACTATGAAGTTGTAAGATAAAAGAGTTGAAACTAGTAGAGATGAGAAATTTAGCGATAGAAACCTATAAATTTACATTCTATTCACTGTTTCCCACCTTTAGACATATTCGAAGAGGATGTCAACTAAAACTGTCACTGTCACAGCAGTAGTTTCCAAACTCTTACGTCTAAAGGTGGGAAACAATAAATTAAATGTAAGTTTATAGGGTCTATCGCTAAATTTCCCATCTGCACTAGTTTCATTTCTATTTATCTCACAACTGAATATGTTTTCCATCTTTTGCGTTATTTTGCCGGTTATTAGCGCGCTCATTACTGATGTATTTTGAAAAATATTAGTGATTGATTTAGAAATTATATTAGAAATTTTGAATTGTTTTTAAAAATTACTGAAATAATTTTTGTGTCTATTCTAAAATATAGGTATAATAAGCAAGCAATATAAGTGTAAAAACTAACATAATATGGGATATTTTCTACCATTCCAAAATTAAACAAATATAAATTAAAACGAGTCATTTATTACGCTAGAAATCTAAATGAAATCTACTTATTTGACAAAATCAAATCTACTAATTTTATTTTGCTTTAATTATGCAATTTTGTGATCAACAATTTTTTTAGGCTCTAGAAGTACTTTTCTGTGCACTTTTTTTTGTTTTACAGAACAACAGAACTTCGTATTTTTATATAAGTGTCAATTTGAATATCTTTTACAACTTCTAAAAATGGAAATATATTAGGGTGCAGATTGTAAAATAAAGAATTAAATTTAGAATGGAAACTTTCACAGGCATTGGTTGTACGCTCAAGTGATGAACTGTTGTCCGCCCACATCTCAGGAGGGAAGTCTGCCTCTTCAGAAATATAGTTGTCCACCAAGTAGTCAGCAAATTGTGGTACGGCTTGGTGTTGTGCTGGTAATATTTCACTAAAGTCTAAAGCAAAACACTCACCTACTTCTAATGGATCTAGGAAAGGTAGACCAAACATATATCTAAGGTATTGTCCGACTTCATTGTCGTTTGAATACTCAGTAGCCAGTCCAACTTTTTGAATTTTTCTCCACCATGATTGTCGGAGATGAAACCTATACATCCTTTTATTTTCGCAGATGGAAACACTTCACTTACAGCTGCATGGATCGCTTTTTCGAAATCGACATACACAACCTTGGGACTAAAATTTAAGTTCAATTTTTGACACTCCGTCTTTAAACAATTTAAGACAGTCACATATGAATTTGTTAACTTATTTGAAAGCAAAAAGAATGCCAACGGCACATAGTGTCCATTTTCGAGTCCGTGAACTGTAAATAGTTGAATAAAAAATTTAGTGCAGTATTTAAAAGTTCCATCAACATAAATTGTTTCTAATTTACTTAAAAATGTTAAGTTAGATACACAAGAAAAAGCAACAAATTTTTTTACCGGACCATTTTTCAATAAAAATTGTTCTTTTTGATTGTTTGTCACTTCCACGGAGTTTAACGAGTCAGGTACTTCCTGCGCGCACTTCGGAATTATGGGAATAACTTGTTTTCTGCCATTATAAATATTTTTTCTAATCAAATGTACATCTTCCACGGTAGGACTTTTAGTGCCTGTTTGTTTAATTTCGCTGTGTATCAACTTCAATGGTTTTTCACACAAATCATCAATTGCCTTCCGCTTAACACTATTACTTAATTTTTGCTGGTTTAACACTGTTTTTGATAA
Organism: Diabrotica undecimpunctata; assembly: GCF_040954645.1. Taxonomy (NCBI): domain Eukaryota; kingdom Metazoa; phylum Arthropoda; class Insecta; order Coleoptera; family Chrysomelidae; genus Diabrotica; species Diabrotica undecimpunctata. The sequence continues at coordinate 116,470,401 of NC_092806.1, read as the reverse complement.
ACTTTCATGAGTATGGTTATGACTACATTCGACTACACTGTTACAAATATTTAAGTTTTAACAAATGCTTTGGAACTTCTTTCTACACACTGCCAACGTTTGATATTATTAGCAAGCATTTTATGGAAGTTATACTTGTAATTGTCAATAACTAACATTAACTTGCCCTTTTCACTTAACATTTCACTTACTTCAGATTTCTCCATCATGAACTAGATATAACGACATTCAAACTGGAACTAAAGTAATAATGTTAAGATTCGCACCACCCCTATTTATTATCATAAAATTTCAGGTAGACTACTAATTACCTACCAATCTTTTCAAAGAAATATATCAATGCCAACTTCTGATACGGAAAAACCCAATCAAATATTGAACAAGGGAATATGATCTAACATCATAATACTTTAGTGATATTATCGTTATAATTTTAATATTTTTTTAAGTAAGAAGTAGTGTTATATAAGTAGTAGCATAGTTTAAAAAAGACTCATTCTTTTTTAAACAATGATGGTAGTGTTGTAATAATAGGTTAATACAAAGTTTGAGAAGACAATATTCAAATATCTTTTCTAAGAAATATATGGCCGGAGCGAATTACCTATGCCCCTTTTCTGTGGGGTATTAAAATCTGACCGCAGGAGTGAACTAGTATACACCGGAGTTCTGTAAACAAGTAGAAGCATGTCCCGTTATAAATTGCCTGGATAAGCCACACAACAATAACTTTTATAACAGGACTTTAGCCTCCAGCACATTAAAAGGAAAAAAAATTAAACACTCATTTTAAATGTACTATGTGATTTGTAATGAAATAAATACAGCATGCTCTAATTTATTTTGTAATAAAGTCCCAAAATTTTGTCTTTTGAGTTATTTACATTCATTTTAATTTAATTTTTTTATACAATTCTTATTTTTTATTGTTTTTATCGTTGAATTCATCTTATATCTACCTGCCAATATTATAAAAGTATTCATTTAATTAACTCAATAACACATTACTTCAAGAGCATTCATTTAAACAAGACAAGTGTCATTATTGTCCGGAATTAATGTAGCAACGAGATCATAATAGCCCTCCGACCCCCACAGAGTGAAACAGGGCTTTTGCAGAGGGCCAGATGTAGTTTTCTTTTTATATTATATAGTTGGTAGTTGGATTGTGTGGTGTGCAAAACTTCCACTTGATCGCAGATTCTCTATAGAACCAGACACGTGGCTGGTGGTGCGATGAGCATTTGGCAGTCACTCACTCGATCCCCTTCTCAGCTTGTTTAGTTCATTCGATGATGATGAAATCGTTTTTATAACTTGAACTTTCTATTAGCTTTTTCTGAAATTTTAAGTGTTTAATATATAGATATATAGAGAACGATAAATATAAAAAAAATTCCCTAATAATATTATTGATCAACTTACAGTTTGATACATCTATATTTATCAATAACATGGAAAACAGCTAAATTAATCATGATTTCCAAACCACGACAACCAGTAGATAAAGTAAAATCTATTTGAGAAGATATTGCTAATAATACAACCTATACTCGACTACTACTACTACTAAGGATTTCCACAGTTTTCACTGTCTTCCTTCACTTAACCGTTTTCTCCAATTTTCCCTGTCATTCCAGTCTCAATCTCGCAGGGTTCTTTTCTCCATAGCCTCGTCGATTTCATCTCTGAATGACCTTCGGGGTCTTCCTCTCTTTCTTCTTTCAATCGGACTCCATTCTGTGATTTTGTTTATCCAGCGTCCTCTGTCCGCTCTTCTGACGTGGCCGTACCAGGATAGTCTCTTCTCCTCTATATAGTCGATTATGTCTGATTGCACTCCCATTCTCCGCTTAATCTCTGCGTTTTCAATTCTGTCTCTTTTTGTAAGTCTACAGCTTCTCCTCAGGAACTCCATTTCTACTGCTCTTATTCTACCTCTATTTCTTTTGTTTATTGTCCAGTTTTCGGACCCATATGTCAGGATACTTCTTGTCAGGGTATTATATATTCTCTTTTTTGTCTTTATCGTAATGTTCTTATCCCACAACACTGAGTTTAGTTGTCTTATACAGTTTCTTGTTTATCTCAGTCTGTTGTTTATATCTTCTTCTGTTGTTCCCTGGTTCGATATTATGGTTCCTAAATACTTGAATTTATCTGTTCCATTTATTTGTCTTCCCTCGTCTATCTCTAGGTTTCTCATATTCTTGTTTTCTGTTGTTAGGTATTCGGTTTTCTCTAAGTTTATTTCCATTCCGTTGTTTTTATATTCTTCTTCTAGTTTTCTGAGCATAAAGCTGAGATCTTCTTCATCTTGTGCGATGACTACTTGATCGTCGGCAAAACTTAAGGTGTATAGGTATTCGTCTCTTACTGGTATGCCCATTCCTTCGCACTTTCTCCTCCATGGTTTGAGTGTCTTTTCCAAGAATATTTTAAACAGAGTAGGGGACGTAGCACAGCCTTGTAGAAGTCCTTTTGTCGTCTTAAATGGATGGTAGGCTTTATTTCCACATTTAATAGCTACTTTGTTTTCTTTGCATAGTGCTTTAACTGCTTTTATTAGTGTTTGTCGGATTCCGAGATCATTCATTGCTTCCCATAATTTGACTCTAGGTATTGAGTCATATGCTTTCTTTAGATCAACAAAGGCCAGATGGACCGGTCTACCTTTTGCCATTTTCTTCTCTATCAGTTGTTCTAATGTGTACGTATGATCTAGGCATGATTTTCCTACTGTGAACCCTGCTTGGTCTTCTTCAATTTTTCCTATTATTTCAGTTTCTAGTTTTTCCTTAATAATTTTCCCGTAAAGTCTACCTACCGACGATATTATACTAATTCCTCTATAGTTTTCACATTTTTTCCTGTTTCCTTTCTTATGTATCGATGTGATGTATGCTTGTGTCCATTCCGCAGGTATTTCTTCTCCATTTAGTCCTCTTTCGAACATTCTATGTAGCATGCGGAATAACTTTTCCGTTCCGTTTTTAATTAGTTCGTTTGGTATTCCTCTGGGTCCTTTGGCTTTTTTGTTCTTCAATGTCTTGATTGCTCTCTTAACTTCTGCCAGGCTTATTTCTATCTGGTCGTATGCCCCATTTCCTGCATGTTCTATATTCTCTTCCTGAAATTGGGGACGGTTTTCTGTAAGTAGTTCTACGTAGTATTCTTGCCACTCGTTTTCACTAATTTTGCCGATCTGGGTTTTCTCTGTCTTATTTCGTTGAAGTGCTTTTAATATTCGCCATGATTCTGAATTTCTCGTTCCTCCGATATGTCGTTCTATCTCTGTGCATGCTTGTTCCCATCGTTCGTTCTTTTCATTTGTTACTCTTTTCTTTACCTCTGTTTTTCGCTCTATATAGGTCTAAGTCTTCCTGTTTTTTGGTGTTTAGGTATTTTATGTGTAGTTTTTTCTTTTCTTTTATGCATTTCAATGTGTCTTCCCTTAATTTGATATTCTGATGGGTGTTTCTTTGGTCGTCTTCTCCAAGAGCTTCTAACGCCGCTGAAATCAGGCAGGTTTTTATGTGTTCATGCATTTCATCTAACGTGTTATATCTGAATTCTTCTAGTTTTTGGTCTAGTCTTCTTTTGTATAAATCTTTTATTGATTCTTCCTGCAACAGATGTAATTTGAGCCTCTTTTCGTTTATTGTCGTTCCCGTTGTAACAATCGATGTATGTTTTTGTTTTGTCCAGATATAGGGGAATTCCATCCATGCCACCACAAGTTTGTGATCTGTTCCACACTCTGCCCCTCTTTTCACTCTGGTGTCTTTCACTTTGATGGAGCTTTTGTGGTTCATGATAATGTAGTCAATAATGGATCTTAGTTTTCTTGTCTCTTGAGTCCATGTGTACTTATGTATATTTTTGTGTTTGTAGAATCCGTTCATAATTTTCAAATCATTTACTTCACATAGTTCTACCAATCTTTCTCCGTTGTCGTTAATTGTGTAATATAAACATAATTTCTTTCCATAAATTTTAATTTCATAATAAGCACTTAAAAATAAACCAAATAAGTACATCGCGTAAAAAATATATTAGAGAGATCTCTAGAAGAGAGCAAAAAATCCTCAGCTGTTTTCCTAGACACAAGCATTTGATAAAGTGTAGCACAGAGACTTGTTACTAAAACAAAAAATATCTTTCCGTCCACAATGTTCATCTAATACACTCATATTTGGAAGATAGGTTCAATTACAAAGCAGGAATCCTTCAGGGCATTGTTCTGGGACCAATACTGTATTAACTATACATATACCTATTATATACCGTTTCAGGAAAATATTATACTGGCCAGTAACTATCTTATTATTGATACATATTAGTAATTCTTGTTAGAGTATTGACAATATTTTTTTTTTATTTAGAAACATACAATCCACATCAACCACGCTAGGGTATTAGTGGAGTAACGTACACAAGAGTTCGATTTATTTACAATAAATAAATGTAGATGTAAATCTGAAATTCCATATTTTCTTCTTTTTCCTTCGTAGTATCAATCAATTAGAATATGCTTCACCATCAGAGAGAGAACAGTTTTTGCAAGTTGGCGACGATTCTTTTTTTATTAAGAATTTATAGGTTAGTGCTGTATGTCCAACTCTTAGTCGGTTAAATATTACTTGGTCTTTTCTATTTAATGGATTATTCAAGATGGTTTTCACAAGAGGAGAGATTTTATTTAGTTTGGCTCCTGCATCTTTTCAGCAGTATTGCTATATATTTATACAGCTTTAATTAGGTTTTTGGAAAATGGCCAACACAGTCATGATTCCCAAACAAAGGAAACCCCTAACCAACCCTGATTTGTATCGACTCATTTCACTACTGAGCACCCTAGGTAAAGTCTACGAGGAGAGACTCGTAGAATTCCTAGACGCTTATTTCGCCATTCCTACTTACCAATTCGAATTCATTTTCTTTACATTTTATCCTCACCCTGCACTCCTTAAGCTGGAGTACCCCAGGGCTCAATCCTTGCTCCAATACTATACACAGTCTACAACAGTGACATCCCCCGCCCTCAGTATAGATCGGAAACCCTACTTCTGTATGCTGACGACACTGCGCCCCTCACGTCAGGGCTACAGAGAGTGCGTGGACAAATGTCTGTATTCGAAAGAGCTTAAAACTACCTAGACCGAGTTTTAGGTGGTGCAATAAATGGAGAGTGACTATAAACGCCTCCAAAACACAACTCATATTATTTAAATCCTTCAACTGCCGTGATGTTCATGGCTGGATAACCTTACTAGGAAAAAACCTTATTCTCAGAAACTCGGTTTCCTATTTGGGAGTTCATTTTAGCAGGACTTTCAACTGGAAAACCGACATACAAAACACCCTATACAGGGTAAGAAAGAGGTTGGCAGCGCTCCTGGCAGCGCTGTCCGGTAAAATGGGCAAGATGTCAACTAAATATTTTCAAGCCAAGAAATTGTTCAAGCGTCAAGTCAATTTATGCTGGAATGTCAAACCAAACTTAACATAAATCACTTAATAGCTGTCAAAATGGCCAACAGTTAAAAAAATGTTACCAACCATTTCTATACCTCTAAAAAAAACACCCCTTATTAAAAGCCACTAAAAATAGGTTAGACTTGAAATAGGCCCTTGAGGGATTACATTATCTAGCATTTTTGGAGAACTTGTGATTCCATAACTACTAAGTGTTGCTTATATAGAGTGTTGAATGCTTCATTAATTTAGGTATGTTGTGAGATATGATTATCCAATATAGACCGTCCCTTGCGAAAACCATTTTGAAAGCGGGTAAGGAGATCTTTTGTACCATTTAAGACGAAGATTTAAAAATTTTTCCAGTAATATGCACATGCTGCATGTGACAGAAATAGGACGGTACGATGAGGGTATATCTTTGGGCTTATTGAGTGTAATAATGGGAATAGTTATTGCCTGAGACCAGAGTTGTGGAAATTTATGTTTTAAGAAACAGGTGTGATCAGATCAAAATATGGTAATTACATTAGCGGTTAGAATAAGAACAGAGGAAAATGGAACAGAATGAAAGTAGAATGCTCAATTACAACAAGGTTGGAAAACATAGCCCTGCAGTGTTGTGAGCATGTACAAAGAATGCAGAGCACAAGTAGCCGAAAAGAATATGGGACTGGGACCCTCCGGAAAAAGGATGGAGAGGAAGACCTGCTACAAGATGGAAAACATACATGGGAAATTGTATAATAGATAGAGACCTCAGAGAAGATGACTGGGAAATAAAGTGCTGTGAGGGACGAAAACTGCAAACTGATAATGGGAAAACCCGACGAAGAAAAAGAAAACAGGTGTTAAATAAATCTAACAATATTATTTTTGCTGTAAAAGGTAGGTGTTTTATGTACATTGGTGGATAAGATGCAGATGTGTTTTTGGAGTTTACAATAGAGAATTTTGTGTAGTAAAAAATCCGGAGTTGTATTTAAGGTCGCTAGAATTTTCTTGGTAAAATCCAGCTAAACCAATAGCTTTTTGATAAGTGATGATCTCATTATTATATGTTAGTGCATTTGTATGCCTGAAAGTGTTAATACCTTTAAGTTTATGAATTTTAGACCAAACAATTTTTGAGGGAGTTGATGAATTTATGGATGATAGGTAATTTTTCCAAGAATCTTGTTTGCTTTTTTTCATAAGGTATCTTCACGTGTTTACAAGATGACAATGCTTGATGACAATACTTTTACAAGATTTTTTCTTTCCTATATGTTTTAACGCTGCTTCTATAATAATGTTATTTAGAGAGGTAATTTCATAGTTTATATCATTGCTTAAATAGAAAGTTTTTTTATCGATATTCAATTATGTTTAATTTGCATTTTTGAATTTCTAGGTCTGATAGATTGGGAAATCAAGGGAGTGAATGTGATCTAATGTGATAGAAATTGGAAAGTGATCACTATTATATAACGAATTTAAAGTGTTTCATGATAATGTAGTTGAGAGTGATTGACTGCATAAGGATATATACGATCGCGGAAAATGAACCGTTGTAAGAAGAACCGTATTTATCAGTTTTTTAACTTCCTTATGCAGGGTTATGGCAGCAATATATCCTAAAATTAATGTAGGATGTAGAATTTAATCAATAAGATTATTTAATTTGTGTATATCTAGATCACTAGGGTGTGGTAAATATGTTACATATGTTAATATCCTTATGATAAGTAATAGACTGCTACATCTTCAAGATTAGTACTCAGTGCGATTGGTTTAGCTTCCAAACAGCTCTTGTAAAGATAACTACGGGCAAAATATTCAAGATATGTTAGTTTGTTTAAAGTGGGTTTATTATCGATAAAGAATTACAGGAGAAAATTCGCCGATTATTAGTTGTAACTGTTTATAAGTAGTTTTATAGTAACTGTTTTATAGTATAAAACTTACTTATGTTCTATTTGATTATAAAAGAATTGGTCATGCCAATGATCCTTCAACTTTTGATAGTGATTCGTCTGTTTCTGCAGCTGAAGGAGGGTTGAGGTTTATTTTTTTTCATTAGCCTGGTAATATTATTTTTTAATCTATACATATATTATAGCTGATATTATCTACAGCTGGTAATGTTGTTTTGGAAGATAAAGACGAAGTTTCTTGATAATCTTGAGATATGTGTTTGATGAGGTAGGTTTCCATCGATTGATATACATTATCATTAGGTTCATGAGGTTTAGATAATGGTGATGTGATTTGGGTTCAATCTAAGAGAGTAGTTGAAGGGGTTTGGTTTGTAATGTAAGTACATTTTGATTCTTGGTGACAAATGGTTTTACATTTGGAACAGCTAAATCGGTCTATTGAAAGATATAACCGGTAGGAAGTATTATCATGAGTTATGTTAAAAGAGTCAGGAATGGACATATTTTCCATAGGTGTAATGAACGATTCCCTTCTAAAGCTCAGAACATTACTGTACTCACTTTCAGGCATATCTACTCAAAAAAGTCATTTTGTAAACAACATGAAGTTTTTGTAATTCTTGTTAAATTATTTTATTCGTGATTGTAGCATTAAATATTGAATGCATTGGATATTACAAGTATCTGGGTTGGAGTAATGTCTTCTTACTTCGACTTGACATCCATTTATTTTAATATGTTTATAAGCATAAAGAAGTAAATTGACACTGTTTTTAGTAGAAAGGTATATGTATATCCTGGTGTTAGCAATTCTAGCAAAAAGTGCATTAAGTGGTCTAACTAATGATCCAGCAGCTACAACGTAATCATGAATTTTTGTATCTTCAATTCTAAAGATGACTATAGCTTGTTCTTTTGTAGAATGTTTAAAATAATTTATGGCATCTAAGTAATTTGTATTTAGTGGAGTTGTGTGTAAATTATTGTTATTTGAATTCATTGTATTCATTTTCTTGATCAAAACTGAAGGGCTTGGTGCAATAACCGTCCACGTGCACAATGCGTAGTTTTGAGAAAAATGATGAGAACGTGTCATTTAGTCATAGTTGAAATTATGTGATTTTTTTTATTTTACATTTGTAAAATATCCAAAAACTCATATTTTTTAACAATGTATGTATATGTTCACTTTGGTTTTTTTGGTGAAAGTTGATTTTAAATGTTGCGCATAGACGGTTATTGCTACCAAAATAAGAAACATTGACTGAAAAAATAGTATAAATGCTGTGTTTTTGCAAAAATTTTTTTTTTGTTATAACAGAGCTACCCTAAGAACAAAGTACGTAATACAATAATAAATTCTACTGTACTATCACTGTAATAATGCAGAAAATAAAAAATAAAATAAAAAAAAAACAGTCTTAAACACTCTAATCAGAATCGTCATTTCTTTTGGGCAATCAGCATCTGTCCATTTGATTGTATCATAAAATGTTTGACAAAAAGGGGGAACATATTTTTTCACTAAAGGCATAATGCTATCGTATTTTGCTGATATCAGTGGTATCTTTTCCTTATAAGCCAGAGGAGCTCCGTTTAGCTCAATAATCGTTCATGAACCTTTATTTAAAGCATATGACGTTAAAGAAAAAGGATTATGTGCTTCAGTTACCGAAATATTCTCATGCAGATATATATATTCTCATGAATCATATATAAATAATCTATATTTTGATGACGTAAAAGGATTTTAAAAAAAAAAGGCTCGAGATATGTTTTGAAATCAAACACCATGTCCTGTGTTACACGTTCCATAGTGAACTTTTTATCACAGCTTTTAATTAATTATACCATTTCTCAGGTACATACAAAAATTTTTTCTTACGCTTCTTTTTTTCAAAATCAAAAAAAACATTTATGCAAAATCTCGGTCTCATGGTAAGAAGCTGTGACCTGGCTCGGGTAAATGGTGTACTATTTTTGCAATTCTTCCATTCTTTTCTAAAGTTGAAATGAAATGAATAACAAAAGCATTTTTGTTCTGCCCTCCACAGTTATCAGTAAATATATGCAGAGCAGTAACAGAACTGTTCATATACTTCTGTATAAAATGCCACAAACACGATACAGTTTCTATGGAGCCTTTCTTCACAACTGTTTCGTCAAACATATATCTGACTGATTTATTATTAGAAGAAGAGTAAAAAGCTGATTGTAAACCCAGATCTGCCTAGCATAAAATATTTCCCCCGTAGTCAAAACAGAAAATGGCAAATTTTGCTGATAATCGAAACAAATAGTATACATAGTTTCGTCGATTTGCGTCATTTTAGTTTTTTCTTTTAAATCATCGTAGAACGCTTGGGCTTTCCGGAGATGAAGTTCTTGTTGAACGATCAGTTGGTGCTTAAGTTCGTCCGTAGAAGCAGCATCAAGTTGTATTTTCAACAGATCACAAGTAGCACAAGTGTCTGATTGCGGATAACCAAATGACAAATTAAAATATTCTGTGAAATACCTATAATAGTAATCATATGTAACTCTAGGTTTTATTTTTTTCGTGCCTTTTTAACAGACAATATTGCTCGGAATCATATTTTTTCGAATAAAGTTCGTACATTTTTCGCACACTTAACTCTGCTGATAGATATTTCTTTTTATTTTCATTTCGTGAATAGTGTGATTTATGCACTTGAAAATGATTTATGTGCTCCTCAATCTGTTTTACAATATTTTCCTGCTTTGTGTTTGATCGATTATGGTTTTTACCACGGGAATCATTTTCAAGCACCACACCAGAAGCTCTTGACTCTGCAATTTTCAATACTCTTGATTTGTGAATCAACCGCATGTAAGTTACAAAATGCTGAGCGATACACTTTTACAGATTTGGTACTGATTTTAACACTATAGTGATAAGAATACTTCTTCGTTTCACGTACGCTGGTTTTTCTTCCCTTGGATACTTTTCTTACATCTATGAATAGATATATGAAGCGAATGAGCGAATCTAAATAACTGTCTTAAATGAACCAGTTTCGTCAGTTTTTTAAAGCACCGGCTACGACACTCACACCTGGACTCTTGTTTCTTTACTGCAATAGTTTTACCACTACTAGTTGTGTATTCTTTTTCAGAATTTCTTTGCAATTTTCTAATATTTCTTTTCCAAGCTTGGGGAGTGCACTTGCGTTACTTAGTAGTTTCTTCTAAGCGCCTTTCTGCAGTTTCATCTACAATAAAATATATACAAATCTGGTACATAGATATAAAACTAAACTAAATAACTTTACAGTTGTGCTGCTTGAGTTATCATTTGATTCGTTTGCAGTTACATGCTTTGGAATACATCCCCGATTTAAACCTGAACCACTAGCTTTGTTCATTTTATCTGCAATTACATTTTTGTATGAGCATTATTTTATATTTTTAAAACTTATAAAATTACCTTCTTTGTTATTGTTGTTTAAATCATACTGTTTGCTTTTTTTATTGCCACTTTATTCTTCCACTTCATAATGTGGATCAGCATCACTATTATAGGAATCATGGTATGGATCACTTTCACCAGAAACTCAATAAAACTAGCCATTTTCGCGAAGCGATATACACACTGCACTTTACAAACGAAGAAAATGTGGGGTTAGAACTTCCTCAGCCTTGGGCGCAAAAACCGGTCATGTGAATCACATGGCCGGATACCATCGATTCTAAGGAGTATGCTATTAACATTTTTGGTGCAATAACCGTCCACGTTATTCTACATTGAGTTTCTTACACAATACGTGTACGGGTTTTGTTCCCAACATTGCGGAGGTATTTTTGAAGGCAAGAAATGCCATAAACTCGATTTCGACAAAAATGGTCCTTGGCCGGTTTTTGTACTAAACCCTTCAATAGAGCCGGTCCTATGGCCGGTTTAAAAACTGGTCAAAAACCAACAAAAACATTACGAAATGAAGTGCTACTCACTTGGGATAAAATTGGCAGCACTAACTAATATACTTAAATAGTATAAAATTTGTAGTAAAGATATAAAATATTAAATTTTGGTTTGTTTTTACCATTTAAAACGATTATATTTCGGGACAGGTGATAACGTGGTATATTTTATCTCTATCAGGACCGAACTCGACAGTATCGTTGATTAATTCCTTGTCGTGGTTTAAGTTTCAACAGTTTAAGGTTTAGACACAGAAATAGAAACTTAAACCATGACAAGAAATAAATCAACGATCTTGTCAATCCTCCAGCAAGAATTAGAAAACTGAAAAGATAGATCTGGTTGGTTGAATCATGGTTAATCGTCACAAGCTGGCCACACCTACCAGCCATCATTATCAACAAATTTATTTAATACTCTACATACTAGTAGATTGTAAATAAAAAGTTTAATAAAAAAAGTTAAATATTGATTTCTACAAACTGAGCTTTGACCTAGGAATGGTCTTTATCTATTCGATCACTATCATTATTAGCAGATATATTCATATATCCACAGTGTGGTGGGTTCGTATTGGAACACAGTTTTATTCTAACATTTAGTTTAGTGTAACTATAGATACCAAATTCTATCTTTTATATTATTAAGTTAATACTGGGACTAAAATTCTAAGCAATAAAAATGTCCAAACCCATGATTATTATAGAAGTAAAAAATGTATCTCTAGATATCATGAGAAATATAAAATTCAGTTATAAAAGTTAAGATAACTACACTTTAACAGATTAAGTTTCTATTTATCACTTTCAGTTATTTACAATGATGTTGTAACAACAAAAATTCTCGCAATGATTAATATATTTGTTCTTTGATAAGATCGAAATAAGGATTCTACGATACGTATTTTCGTTGAGCAATTTTTAAACATATTAGTAGACAAAGCGAGTTTAAAATCATGCTATAAATACATTATGTAAAATGGTAAAAACTTTATCCAGATCAACTTTTTCTTTTTTTTTTATAATTTTTAACCGCTTTTTGTATCCTTTATAAAAACTTTACACTAATTGAACTTGTCTATTAATTCCACACCTAATGACATTCATTTGTTATATGTCATATGTCACTCGAACAAGATATTTGCTAAATATAAATTGGTTTCAGAAAAGAAATTTTACAAAATTTTAAGGCCATTTAAATAAGAAAATTACAATGTCTGTAAAAAAAATATTTCCTAAATAATGTGAGTAGAAATAATAGAAATGAAACGTAATTTTAGGACGTGTTGAGCGCCAGTAAAATAACAAAATTGCAATATCTGTGATACACCATGAGACAGGAACATTATAACTTGGCTTAGTTTCTTTAACTCCCTGATGATCATGGGGCATCCAGGAGATTCTGTCATCCGTCTCTATTCCCAGCCAGGTTTCTCAGCTTGGTCCAAGCTTTACCAATGGTTCGTGCTTTCTTGTCAATGAGACTTCTCCAGGTACCTCACGTCTACCTCGCCTTCTTACTCCTTTAAGATTCTAGCTCAAAGTTTTGTTTACAATAGTCGCATTTGGTTTTCTAAGAACCAAACAAAACCTAAAGGTTTTCTTTAAATCTGACTAAGAGTTATGAGCGCGAGGAATGGGTGGATTAAGTAGCTCAGAAGCCGCGTTCATGCCCACAGCCGGTTCCAAGTCCGGATAGAAGAGGAGGGTTAGTATTCTACTTATTGTAAAGAAAACAAGGCTCAAAGAATCGATATAAAGCCTCGAAATCAGACGGAACCTAAGATGACGAACCACGCAATGGAAAGAAAAACGAGAAGAAAAAATAAACCCACAATCACATTAGCAACATGGAACATTACTTCTTTCAACAAAAAAGATCAGGGGATAATAGAAGAATTAATAAATAAAACATAGACATTTGTACAATCCGAGAAACCAAGAAGAAAGGTAAAGGCCGCAGAGACTATAACCAATATTTTCTAGCATTCAGTGGAGTGAAGAAAGAAAAACGAGCACGAGCAGGCGTAGGTATACTTGTCCATAAAAAATTTAAAGACAACATAAATGACTGCTGTTAAATCTCTGAAAGAATAATACATATGAACATCACAATGGACTACCAAAAATTAAATGTCATATTTATCTATAGCCCCGAGGACTGCAAACCAAAGGAGGAACGAGAGGCATTCTACAAACAATTTGAATAATACAATACGAACAATTCATCCTGGATGAAATACCTCATGAAAAATCCTTCATTCTTATAGGTGACTTTAGTGCACGAATCGGAAATGAAATAGTTCCAGGAGTAAAACAAAGATTTAATGGAAACCATGTCAACGCAAATGGAGAACTCACGGCTTATCTCTGTGCTTTTAACTGAGAATAAATAATACATTTTTTGGACCCCAGCAATTATAGAGGTATAAATCTACTTAACACCGCACTTAAGCTTACCACAAAAGTCTTAACCAACAAAATCAATAAACTAACAACTTTACCAGATGAACAGCAAGGATTTAGATCCAGAAGATCCTGCTTAGACGCCGTATTTGTACTACGACAAATCACAGAAAAGGTAATCAAGTACAATAAACCCGCATATCTATGTTTTATAGACCTGACAGAGTCTTTTGATCGCATCCAACTCAAAGACGTCTTACACCTACTGTATAAAAGAAACATACCAATCAATATTATACAAACCATCGAAAACATCTACTTCCATAATAGAATACAGGTAAACATAAATGGAAAACTAACAGTGTATACCAGTAAAAATCAGAGTCGGACAGGGTGAGTCGTTAAGTCCACTTTTCTTTAATATAATATTGGACGAAATAATACAAGCAGTACGCAAAGGTCATGTTTACAGAATGGGGAACAAGGAAATCCAAATATTATGTTACGCAGACAATGCCGCATTAATCGCCGAGACAGAAAACGAGCTCCAAAGATTAACACATATTTTCAATACAACATCCAAGAAATACAATATGATAATATCAGCAGAAAAAAACAAATATATGACAACATTGAAATACCCACTACGATGTAAAATCAAAATTGATAGGGAAATAATAAAGCAGGAAAAAAGGTTTAGATATCTGGAAATAGATATAAATAGTTATGGAGATGTTGAAGAAGTACAACAAAGCTTAAAAGCAAGTAAAGCTGTGGGATCTCTTAATGACACAATCTGAAAGAACAAACACCTAAGACAAGACACAAACTAAGAACATAAAGCAGCAATTAGACCTAAATTACCATACACAGCGAAGACAAGACCTGACACATCTAAAACAAAACAACTATTAGAAACAACAGAGATGAAAATATCCCGACGAATATCAGGGAAAAGTCTGTTGGATAGGAAGAAAGGCAAAAACATAAGAAGAGTATGCAATATAGAAGACATAAATGGATGGGTGACAAAACGGAAACAGGAGTGGAACGAAAGTAGAATAGCACAGGATAGAATAGTACGGATAGCACGAGATAAGTCACCAAATAGACGAAGAAGTATTGGCAGACCAAAAAAAAGATGGTGCGATAATTTAAACAAGTTAGGAGGCTTATATTGTAGAAGAAACAGGCTTTAAAGCCTACATACAAAAAGGAGGAAACAGAAGGTTTTCTAAGAGTATCGTCAAGCCACTCTAAGAGTATCGTCTCGACTTCCGTTCTCTTATCTACATTTCAACACTCGTTTATTATATCTTCCTTCACAATTATTCGAAGAAAATAGGTCTCCAAATATTCATGATCCACCCTAGACTATAATTTGTAAATACCTGCAATAACAGCATTTGACAGCATACCCTGATTTATCGATATTAAAATCCTTAATACATGTCCGAACATGTCACCAACATAGAGGTAATCCAAAGAATCGGAAAGGAGAAAGAAATCGTGAATACAATTAAACAAAGAAAGCTTGAATATCTAGGCCACATATTGAGAAACGATAAGTACCGTCTACTACAATTGATTGTCCAGGGAAAAATAGCCAGTAAGCGCGGGCCAGGCAGGAGAAGGCACTCGTGGCTCCAAAATCTGAGGAAGTGGTTCGGGCTCACATCGGTCGAACTATTCAGAAGCGCCGCAAACAAACAATCAGAATTGCCATGTTAATAGCCAACGTTCGCAACGGACAGGGCACTTGAAGAAGAAGAAGAATACATGTCCCTTCATACAAGTAACTTCTAATAATCCCAGCTCCCAATGTTTCACTAAATCAAACGCTTTTTCAAAGTTTATTAAAGTCAAGTAAAATCCTGAAACTCCTTGCTTTACTCTAGGATCGTACGAAGGGTACTAATCAAATCCACACATTTACAATGTGTTCTAAAGCCAGCCTGTTCCTTTCTGGTTTCGATATACTTATTAACCCTATTCGGTATAATCTGGCAAACATTTTTCTGGACATCGAGAGTATGCCTCCAGTTATTACAGATTTTAATATGTCTCTTCTTTAAAAGTTCGACTATAATAGTTTGTTTTTACTCTTCGAGTGACCTTTCTTCCTACAAAATCCAATAAATTAGAGGGTGAAGTAACCTTACCGTGGTATTTCACCTGCTTTAAGCAATACCGGAATATTATCTGCACAGATCCTTTTCCATTCTTTTTATTTTCTAAAGCCACCTTTATTTCATTATCCGTAAGACGGGACGTCCAGAGATATCTTCTAATTTGGAGGAACAGTCTCAAAATAATTTCTTAATTCAAGCATGAATCTCAGTACTTAAACTTACGGCTGACAATAGTATAAATGATATATGGTTAAATGCTCGAATATATGAACTTGATCAAGTAAAAGGCAGATATCGAGCACAGTTTTTTATTAAATCTTGCCCAAAAGTACTTTCGCTCTCATAGCATCTTCAGTGGCATTTTCATCAAAATTATAGGGTATCCAGCACTTTTATGAATGTCGTAAATATTAAATAATACATTTACATAACAATAGATAAAGGACAAAAAGTTTTAAAAAATTTTAAATTTTAAGAGGCTACATAGTTGTTGACAGCAGGAGATAGAATGAATGCTCTCATTCGTGATTTATTCGGGTATTCGATTTTTGCTGTTTTTATTGTGATTAACAGCTCTTTTTCTTTTTGTATTTATATTAAAAAGTCCTGATTAGTAACGTGGTTGGTATAAGATGTATTAAGATACGACGATAAAGCCACATTTTGAAAGTCTCAATTTTCTTGCAGGTAGCGTCTGTGAGAGTCCACGACTCAAGTCCGTACAAAACTATAGGAATAGGAAGAATACAATACTACCTACTACAAATCGCACAAGCTGCAAGAGGTGCCTTCACGTTTTATACTAATGCGTCAAATGCAAAAGGAGTGTAGGAGTAGGGGTTACTAGCACGGACATTAAGTGGGATCCTACAGTTCGTAGGATCCTAACATAAGACTGTCAGAAATACTGTTAATATTTCAGAAATATTCTACCTAAAACACGCCTCAATTCAGCCTAAATGTTTATTGCCTCTGAGAGTCAAGTTGCATCACATGCTCTGAAGTCTACAACTTATGAGTCGAGGACAGCTTGGAACTGCAAAGGGGCCTTAAGTAATTGACAGGACGCAACAGAGTAACTACTGTGGGTGCCGAGTCATGAAGGCATTATTGGTAATGAAATTGCTGATAATATTGCTAAAAAAGGAGCAAATACTTCTTTTATCAGACCAAAGGCATTCTACAGTGTACCAAAAATTCGCGTAGTGAAGGTTGTCTGTAAAATAAGCAAAGTGGATAAAGAAACATGTAGATTTATCCTTTAAATATTAGAACAGATCATTTAACCCTGCTGCTTTAGTTGATTCACCATGGGACTTAAAAACTCCAGCTAACAATAAAAGACCAATATATGCTTGAAAACCAATTTTATCCAAGTCTTTCCAGTTGGTTCCAAAAACACGCTGGCCTTCCATGTTTGTCATATTAATAATTTGGTTTGCAACTATGTCAGAAAAGAGCACGTCAAATAAATTTTTGATATCGAAAATTCGTGCACATGCGTACCTTGTAACTCCTGGAGCATTATTTATAACATTGGCCGTAGAAAAACGACCGCGTTGATAAGGAGGATCAAGCGACCACTGAATATTACCATCTTTCGAAGGAACTGTTACAGAAGGTTCTACAGGATGTGGTACGTAGAATGGAATAACAGAATCATCACTACTTTCTTCTTCACTCTCACTACTTGTATGGTTTTCTGTTTCTGATATGTATTCATCACTGTCTGACACGTTCGCGAGCTCGCGCAGCTCATTTTCGGTTAGCGTTCTTCGATGCGACATTATCAACATGCAAAAATAGACTGAAATGTATATAAATGGCATGAATGCGCTTGACATATCATCAGTGTCCTATCACTTGTCTATCACCCCCACTTCCTTCTACATGACGTGCCCTTCTACCTGACATCGTCTAAACTTGTTTTTATTTATAAACTTACATGACTGACAAACACTGTTAGAAAATATAAAACACTGCCAACTAAACATACGTACACAGGAAATTTTTAACGGTTTAAATACGTGGGTCATATTGAGCCGAACGTATCATAGGTAACAATTTAATTTTTATCAAAAAAATCAGGAAGTTGAAGTTTTATCTCATATGCAATTGAAAGACCTCAGATTAGGTAATAAAGTCACGGAATACCAAAACGTTAAGCCGCGTAATAATTTGTAAAATAAGAAATAATTTTTTTTTTGATCAAATAGACCCGAACAGGACAGCAGGGTTAAGAGCCTGTCTAGTAGACAAAAGAAATTAGCAAATAAAAAGCCTTTTTCGTGACACTCTTTGATACAACTATCAAATAACTGCTTTTGATAAATTGGTGTTAACAATATGTAATAAACAAAATATGCAAAAGATTAAACGCCATTTTTGCCGTCATATAATCGCCAAACATCATTTAAAAACAAAAACCCAATTGCAGAGTACAAACACTACTCCACGATAGTACAGATCTCTGATGATCGGATTAATTGGTACATAATAGCGATAATGTGACATACTAAAGGAATATTTTCTTCAATATTTATTTCTTTATTAAATAAACAAAAGAACTTAAACAAAAACATTACTTATTTTTTAAACGTTAAAGTAAGTGTATATTTTTCTTAACAAACAAGCGAAAACGCATACTAAAAAGCGTAAAATGTAAAGACATCAGTACCGATGATTGTGCAAAATGGCGAGAGGCAAAACTCGAGTTTTAACAAGAAGAACAAAATTTAATTAGGATGTAAAGGAGAATTAACCGGCTAATGTGGCTCTTCATGGCTTCTAATAAGATAAGAAGCAATTTGAGATCGTAACTGCGTTAATATCTCGAGATCCATTTCATAAACATCGAATAAAGGGTTTGTCGGTGGCCCGTAGATACTGGTGCTCCCGTTTCTGGCAAAATGCCCGGTATTTGTTAATGTTTCCATGGGGTTCTGTTGCTTTCTTTATTGCTTTAGATAAAGATTATAGACGTATTATTTCTGTATTTTATTATCAAAGTGAAAACAAACAAATTCAGAGAGATAACTTTATTGACACTCGAAACGTATCTTTTGAGGAGTTATTTAAAGAAATAAAGATTGATATACAGGGTGTGGCATAGGTACTTCTTCGTCTTCTTCGTATATCTATGTACCTAGTACAGATGTCGAATTTATTTTATCCCCTAATCCAGTTTCTCTTACTATCATTCACCAAATGTTTTATTTCTTCTAAAGATGTATCCGTGTATTTCTTCTTTTAAGTGTATTTGCTACAAGAAGAAAGTATAAGACATATTAAACAAAGAGCTTAAATCAATATCTGGATTAGCAATCTACGAAACACATATACAGAGTGGGCCAAAAGTCTGGAAACGCCTAATTTTCTCTTAATTGGATTGTCCGAATTGTAAAAAAACGGGATACGCCTATTCTGCAATACGTAGATTTCAAATGTTATTTGTGCAACGTTGCCAGATTTACCATTTTTCTGATATCATTAGTCACACTGACTTAACTATTATGGACGACCGTTCAAGATGGAAGCAAGTTGTGCAGTCAGTCAAAACCCACCCCGGGATGTAGTGCTACGAGATGAAGAAGAATTAGTCACTCTGTATATTGTACTATTATTTGAATCTTCGCTTTTATACGAGTTTAACCAAATGTAACACTTGGTACTGTATCTAAATTTAGTCACGAATGTCTTAAATAAATCTCAGTGCCAAATAGTTCTGAAGTAATTCGATAAATATATAATGCTGTGATTTTGATATGAATTCATAAAACTAACAATAGGTTGACGTTTATTGAAAAGTTTTGTAAAATAAATTTTATTAATAACAAAACTGACTAAAAGAGCTTAAAATGAAGTAGCCAATTTGTTTAATGATACTTTCCCATACCATTCCATTATGTAAATAGCAACGGTACAAAAAATTGTAAAGCGTTTTGAGGAATCTATACGAGTAAAATCACTAGCTAGACCAAAATCTGTTGTAAATTACAATAAAACTTTAGATATAATTCCTTTGAAGATCCACATATTATATCAGCATAAATACCTGATATAGGTCATTCTTCAATCTTGTGTGTATTGCATAAGAATTGTTGTAAAATATAAAATCCATTTCTTTTCGTTTAGTGTATTTTTGGTGAAAAATTTGTTCGTTGAGGGTTGCATCACTGAATGATTGTGGTGCAGCGTCTTTCCAAATTTGGTCAGAAATCATTTTGTCTCTAGCGTTGTCTTCCAGATTAAGTTTTTCAAAGCTGCCGCCGCTACTAAGGTCATCTTTGTCTGCACTGATTTTATCTTTATTGAAACTATTTATATATGTCTATATGACTAGAAGATCGATTCGGTATTCTACTGTTGTGATACTCAGTAACAAGTTCAGAAAAACTAGCCTTGGATTCGTTGTCTGATTCCTCGTGAAATTGACTTGTTAAGACTTCGGCGGTTTTATTAAAAGTTGGATCATTAACTTGTCATTTAAGATAGTCTGATAACTTCATGCCACTACAATATTTTAAAATTAAAATAAAGTTTCGCCATTATAACGACTGTCTAGTTTTACCATATAAGGCACGTTCTCAGGCAATATTAAATTCTCGTTGAGGAATTGCATCGTTTTGTGTATAACTTTTATATAAAATAGCTTTTGAAGCTTTGAATGTAATACTAATATTTCTTTGCCATCTATAATCTTTACTGCTTTATATTTGTATAGATCAAACAAGGGTTTTTTGAATACGACTGTAGATTACAGTTTAGTGAGGTAATGATGAATCAAATTGTCACTGACGAGAACTTCTTTATCAAGATGTTTTTCCCACGAAGCACTGTTTACCCAGTGTGGGAATGTAAATCGCCAAAATTTAAGGTGTTTGAGTGATGTAAATCCGCACTGTATACATGAAAACCATACTTAAAGACCACAAAAAGTAAATGTATAATCGTATATAGTGGGTACTCAGTTAATTGGGCCATTTTTTATAAAAGTAAACTTAACAAGCGATAATTATGAGATGCTACTTAGAAATGAAAATGTACCTGTCCTGAAAAACAAGTTTGGAGCCAATTTTAATGTGATATAGTTTCAGTAAGACGTAGCTTCACCTCATTTTGGTGTAAATGTTCGGTGTTTTTAGATCAGATATTTCCTGGACGATTTATTGGTAGATTAAATAGTATTCAATGGCCAATTATATTAGAATATATATTCTCTCTTTGTCAACCATTTTCCATCCACTCCTGAATGTAGGTCTCTCCCAATTGCTTCTATCTTTCTTTATCTTGCGCCAATCTAATCCACTGTTTGCCTGCCACTGTTCTTATGTCATCTACCCATCTTTTTTGAGGTCTTCCCGTGCTTCTTGTTGTCGTCCTTGGTCTCCATTCTAGAATTCTCCTTGTCCAACTGTTGTCATTATATCGGGCTACGTGACCTGCCCAGCGCCATTTCATTTTTGTAATTTCTTCCATAATATCCCTAATCTTCGTTCTACGTCTTATCTCGGTGTTTATAATCTTGTCTCTTAGTGATATTCTAAGCATGATTCGTTCCATTGCTCTTTGCGTTGTTTCTAATTTTTTAGCAGATTTTTTGGTAAGGGCTACTGTCTCTAAGCCGTAAATACAAACTGGTAGTATGCATGTGTTATACACCTTTTTCTTTAAGTTTACAGGAATGGAGGTGTTTTTGAAAATATATGCTAATTTGCCGAAAGCGCCCCATGCCAGTTGTGTTCTTCTTTTAATTTCAGCATCTTGATTTGGTTTTCCTAGTTTGATAACATGGCCTAGATAAACATAATGTTTAACATTTTCTATGGTATGATTTTGTATTGTTATATTTGTCTGGTCTCGGCTCAGTATTTTTGTTTTGCTGTAGTTCATTTTTAAGCCTACCGCTCCTGAAACTGCATTTAATTGTTGTAACATATCATTTAGTTCTAGTTTTAGTTTAAGTATGATCCGTCGACGTTGATACCCTTATTGTCTCATTCTAGTTTCTTAAAAATGTCTTCTAGAGCAAGGGTAAATAGTTTGGGAGAGATGGTGTCTCCTTGGCTTACTCCTGTGGCTTACTCCCCGTTGTAGTCTTATGGGATTAGTTTTTGTGCTTTCGTCCAGCTTTATCTGCATGGTGGCATTTTCATATATGTTTTTAATTATGTTAGTGTATCTTGAATCTATACGTGCATTTTCTAGAGATTCAAGCACTGCCCATAATTCGATGGAATATAATGCTTTATGGAAATCGACGAACGCCATATGAATTGGAACATTATACTCAGTGCATTTTTCTATCAGTGTTTTTACGGTGTGCAAGTGGTCTATGGTACTAAAATGTTTTCTGAATCCAGCCTGCTCGATAGGTTGATAGAAATCGAGCTTATGTGTTAGGCGGTTAGTTATGATTTTATTTAGTAATTTATACAGATGT
This sequence comes from Diabrotica undecimpunctata, assembly GCF_040954645.1. Lineage (NCBI taxonomy): Eukaryota > Metazoa > Arthropoda > Insecta > Coleoptera > Chrysomelidae > Diabrotica > Diabrotica undecimpunctata. The sequence goes on along the minus strand of NC_092806.1, from coordinate 116,448,082 downwards.
GAGAGCAAGGATATTGGTCGGTAATTCTCGATGTTTGCTTTGTCTCCTTTCTTGGATAGTAAAATGACTTCGGAGTTTTACCATTCTTGAGGAATCTTTCCTTCATCAATTACTTTATTAAATAAAATATTTAATACCTGTTCTATTTTTCTTCCACCAATTTTCAACAGTTCGACGGTAATATATATTCATTTCTATAGAAATATGGAGAAATGTAATAGACCCATTCTACCATCGTTAATGACACTGTCAAATTTCCAGGCTTTTTTTTAACTTTGTAAGATGTTCCTAAAATACTACATTCCTATGTCTTTAACGTTATTCCCCATAATGAGAGAATAATAATGTAATCGATGAAAACCCTACCAATAAACATAAACATACTTTAAATTTATGGGCCAACATCAAGCAGCCAATTAAGACACAGATTTATTTTAGAGAGCTATTAGAAGTAGTCTATAAAATGATGGCAAAAATTATTAGAAAAAGATTAATAAAATATGATAACAAAGGTATTGGAGAATACCAGGGTGGTTTTAGACCAGGAAGAACAACTATTGATTAAATAGGTATGTTAAAATTAATACAAAATAATAGCTACGTACAAAACTTAGCATTACATAGGCTATTTATCGATTTTAAATAAGCATGTGACTCCCTAAATCGAATGATGCTATATGAGGCCATGAAAACATTAGAAATACCAGAAAAGCTTATAAGGCTAGTGAGAATGACGCTTCAGACTGACGATCAGTGTAGTAGTGTCTAGGGACTCGGAAGATTGAGACCTCGGAAATCCTGAAGAAGACATCGAAGAGGATATCGAAGCTAGGCGCAATGATAATCAGCTAATAAAATATGTGTATAAGATGGAAGCCAACCATATATACGTATTTCTGACTATTGGTCGTCTTCAGTACGGTGCAGCCAAGTTAGAAAAGGAGCATATTAACTTGGGAAAGGATCACTACAGGAGCAATGCGACCAGTTTGTGGCAATAACGTTAGAAGACTCTGAGGTTTCCAGAGCAACAACTAACACATCCACGGAGGAAGCTAAGCTACCTGAGAAAAGGAATGCCAAACGTTTAGAACGTTTCAAAGAACAAGACAAAGGTTATTGCGAGTTGATAGTAAAATAAAGATAAAAGGTATCGGCATAGCTCGCAACAAAGAAAAAAAAATATAATAAAATATGTGTATAAGATGGAAGCCAACCGTATATACGTATTTCTGACTATTGGTCGTCTTCAGTACGGTGCAGCCAAGTTAGAAAAGAAGCATATTGTAATGTAATATTTTGCCTACCACATAGGGTATTATTATAAGGGATTGAAAATTGGGGACAGAAATTATTGGGGTGAAGATAGGGCAAGCAAAATAAACGAAACTTGGAACGGCACTCGGGGTTTATTTGGAGTAGCTGGGTCGTGGATAAGTTGAATGGCAAGGGGGTTGAATTGGGGCAACTAAAAAAATGAAACAAAGAGGTACTTACATAAGTCTCTTGGAACAAACTGACAAAAAAAATAACAGGAAGGACCTCTATCAATTTAAAATTATACCGATTACAACAACTAGTTGTAACTATTGAAATAATTATTAGAAATGAAAAATAAAACTCAAAAAAGGGTTAGAGAATTAGTTAAGAGAAATAAACAAAATGGTTTAGGAAACAAATTAAACATTTATTTGTTGTCTCACCACAAACAGTTACAAAAACAGACAATACAAAAATAATTACGATATAAATAGTTACAAGGATTTATACCAAAAGAATAAAAAAGAAAAACTTACATATGTCCTATTCGTTTACAAACTCCGTTTACAAGTGAGAGATGCTACAAAACTTACAAAAAATTGTTACTGCATGGAGGTTAACCTTCTTTAAAAAACCAAAACAAAGCAAACTGATGTCAAATAGGATTAGATAGTACAATATTAATTATTACAAATTCTTTTTGTTATGAAAGCAAATTCATCATTATCATTGGTGCTACAGCCCTATAAAAGAGCCTTGACCATCCCAAGTCTATTATGCCAGTCAGTTCTATCCATTGCCAACTGCTGCCAGTTTGCTGCGCCTATTTGTCTACCATCCTCATCTGAACCATCCCTCTATCTAAGTTTTGGCCTACCCCTATTTCTACTTCCCACAGGTTGTGACATAAGGATACTTCTAGAAGGGTTGTTCTGCTGTGATCTTGCCAGATGTCCTGCCCATCTTAGTCTTCCTATTTTTATAAAGGATACTACGTCTTTACCACCAAATATATGTTTATATCTGTGACATATCTCGTAGTTGTACCTCCTTCTCCAAACACCATTTTCACAGATACCACCGAATATTCTTCTCAGGATCCTTCGTTCAAATATAAGCAGGAGATTTTCATCTGCCTTGGAAATGGTGCATGTCTCCGACCCATATGTCAACACTGGTTGTATAAGGTAATTACTATTTAAATGAGAATAAGCCACAATTAAAGGTTAAAGTACGTTTATTGATGTTTCAGTTTCCACTTCGGAAATCGTTTTCAAAATACAAACATTAGTAAATTAAATTGTATAAGGTTGTATAAGTGTTTTGCATATGGTTATTTTTGTTTTTTGGCTTAAGTTTCTACTTCTCAAGTCTATTCATGGTCTTCTCAAGTCTTTGAAAGGTAGAGTTATCAACCGTGAATTGGTGGTCGATGTTTCTGGCTCTATTATTGGGTGTTGATGCCATTATCTTAGTTTTCTCCTCATTGACATGAAAGCAAATTATTATTATTAAAAAAATGTCTATATTTTCTTTGAAAGTTTAAAACACAAAAAAGTTACCTGGATTTTCACAAAATTACACTTGAGTTGTAAACTGGACTTCTTAAAAACTCAACAATATCTGGGAGTCTCTGAAATACGAACAAAAGGAAGTTGGAACACTGGAACACAAACCTTGGAAAACTCGTCTCCTTAAAAGACTAGAACAGATACAACTGAACACAATGGCAACATGTGGTTATCTTCAAAATTTTACTCAGACTGCAACTACACGTTAAACTGAATAAACTGCTACTATTAACTTTACAAGTTATGGAGTGCACAAAATCGAATGAACATGAGAATCTGAAGGTAGACAACCATACCTACAAATATGCCTCCACTTTTCCCTACCTAGGCTCAATAATAAATGACAACAACAACATCAGTCAAGAAATACAAGCACGGATTCTTAGCGGTAATAAGTGCTTTTATGCATACAAAGACTTAATGAAAAGTAAGTTACTGAATCGTGAGTCTAAGTTGAGAATCTACAAAACAGTAATTAGACCAGTGGTCACATATGGATGTGAAACGTGGACCCTCTCAACCACTGATGAAAATCAACTGAGAATATTTGAGCGCAAAATACTAAGGAAGATATTTGGACCAACCCAATGCAGCGATAGTTCGTGGAGAATTACAATGAACCACGAGCTGGATGAACTGATGCAGAACGCAGATATTGTCAGATTTGTAAAGTCACAAAGACTAAACTGGCTTGGTCACCTAGAAAGAATGCCAGATAATCGAGCTGTAAAAGTAGTCCAGAGATGGAAGCCCCAAGGAAACAGAACAAGAGGAAGGCCCCGTAAAAGATGGATAGACGACGTAGAGAGGGATTTTAAAACCATGAACATCAGGCAGTGGCGAAGGAAAGTATCCGACAGGGCAGAATGGAAGAACATTGTTAAGCAGCCAAGACTCACAAAAGGTTGTAGCGCCCTTAGAAGAAGAAGAAGAAGAAGAAGATTAACTTTACAAAACACTAGATGTACACAACAAGGAAACAATAAAAAAACATTTACGAATCTGAAAAAAAATCGGACTAAACTCTGAAGCCTATCGCTCTTGACCACGCCTCAGCCAGAGTGAGCAATTATCTTTTAAATTCATTCGCTTAACTTGGTATAAACAAAACACTAAACGGAAATATAACAGAAATGAACTCTAAAATGGTTTGCATCAATTCAACGAAGCAAAAAGGAACTTGAAAGAAATCAGTGTTTTAATACGTACGAATAGGAATTGAAATAAACTAAAACTATTCTTCGTTGCTTTAGCAAATACGAGGTGATTTCAATACATACTGAGGAATTTTAAAAATGCTACAATATTAACTTGGGAAAGGATCACTACAGGAGCAATGCGAACAGTTTGTGGCAATAATGTTAAAAGACTCTGAGGTTTCCAGAGCATCAACTAACACATCCACGGAGGAAGCTAAGCTACCTGAGAAAAGGAATGCCAAACATTTAGAACGTTTCAAACTATATATATATATATATATATATATATATATATATATATATATATATATATAAATATATATATATATATATATACATATATATATATATATATATATATATATATATATATATATATATATATATATGCTAAACCCAGTATAATGTATGTATTGTATTCAATCCATATAGGAAATAAAGAATATTGCAAGCAGAGGGACCCGTCCAACAAGCTATATTGTATAAATATAACTGTAGGATATTTTAAGACCTGCTATCCCGTATATTAAAACAGATAAAAATTTTTCTCACATAAATCGCACCCACCCGCGGCTGGAAATATCGACGGGACATCTTGCAGGAGGAAAAAGGGACTCGGGGCTCGATCTCAAGGGACAACACTGTCAATGTCGTGGAGCGGCGACCATGCTGCCGATGTGCTTTTGAATTGCGACGCGCTTCCAGATACAGAGACGTGTTCGACGGTTCTTGTGGGAAGGCGTCGTTCGATATGGTCACACTTGTCCCCGAGGAGCGTCGGAAAATGTGATCGCTTCGTCTATGGTACGGGGTATCAAAGGGATAGGGAACAATTCATATGTTGTATATGTTTTACTGCTGATAATTTAACGGGTTTACAAAACCTCTTTAGCAAGTTGTCGCAAGGTGTATCATAATAATTGATATTGTCAAAAATGTATTAAGGCATAAGATGATGCCATACAGTTTAATTAGAATCCTAAAACCAGATATAAGCAGATTGCTCTGTCATGTGTTCTAAATCAAAGTCATAAGTACATCAAAGTGCATCTAAAACAAACTCCATTATTAAATATATTACTACCTGTGGCGCAACGTGGATGAATCCTGATGATGAAATTAAATGCATTAATTGCATACTTTTTTGACAAAACTTTTATCATTCAAATTTAAAAAAAAAGCTTTAAAAGTATTTTTATACAGTGTTGGTTACTGTTTAAAGAACATAATTTTAACCGTTTCAGAGTTTTACTTTTATTGAAAGTGAGTTTTGATCTCTCAGATAATTGATTTTGGTAAGTGATATTGATAAGTGCTTTTTGCTACAAAGACCTCGTGTTTTGTTGGATTTTTTAAAGCTAGCGTTACTTTTTCAATTAAAATGTCAAGTCATCATCATTTTAATAATTTATTATTATTTATTATTTTTTTTTTCATTAGATGTTTTTGGTAAAGACCAAAGAGCCAGACAATATGATCATTTTATGAATGAAGAAATACAGAATACAATGTATAAGAACAAGAAATTTTTTACGATCACTCGGTAGTCAGAAGGTATGAGTTGGTATATAAAGACAGAAGTCACCCAAATCATAATACTTTTTCAAATGTTTTTATTTGTTTGACAGAAATAGGATCATTTTTCGATAAAAATCGCATTTGTCGATCGACCGACCCTAATTATATCTAACTAAGAAGATCAATTATTAGTTCAAATAGATAAAAATCCTAAAATTGTTAACTATTAATAAACAAGAATTTAACAATAGAAAAAAGAATATCCGAGAACAATTAGAAGATCCAGAAGAACTATGGATTAAATTTAAAAACCAAGTTAACGAAATCTGCACAAAAAATGATCAGAGAAGTAACTTAAGAAAAGTAAATGGAAGACAGAAGGTATCTTGAAATTAATGGATCATCGTCGAATTATTAAATCAAATGAAATAGAATATAAACTTCTACAGCGGAGAATTAAAAGAGATAAAAATTAGTCAAAGAAAAATGGACGAGAGAAAGGTGCAACAAAATGGAAGATGTAATATCTAGGTACTATTTAAATTAGCAGTATATTTAAATAACTATTTCCCTGTGTACTAGTTGACAATAATAACAAAATTGTTAATAAAAACGAAATAAGAACAGAATGGCAACTGTATATAGGTATCTATAGGTATCAGCGTTGTTTGACGGTGATAGAAATAATATTACTTAATTCTACCAAAATTATACTGGCTGTCCAGAAATTATGAAATTAGAGGTAGAACATGCTATTAAAATGCTAAAATTAGGAAATCTTGTGGTGCAGAAGGTTCATTGATTTCTATGTGCTGGCGACATAATAATTTCCAAAAATAACAAAGAAAGTCAAATTCTCTGAACTTAAAAACATACATGGGTTTAAGCCAGGTTAACAATGAGATTTTACTGAATAACAGAAAATAATATCTTTTAAAGCAAAAAAAGTAGTTATAATAGACCATTAAATTAGATCATATTATAATACAGTAAAAGAAAAATATTAAATGTAAAATATGAAAATAAATATTAAATACTTTCCCAAACATTTGTTATATAAGACTCGAAGGTATTTTCGCTTTTCCATTTCAAAAAATGTAAATCAGTAGTGAAAGTGACGCCGAATTGTTTCCACATGCAATTAGTGAAGCTGCTAAAACTGCTACTTATAAACTATTGCAGCTAAAGCCGAGAGAGTTATAAGTTAAGTTAATTAATTAAAACTAATATTTCCAAAACTAGTACAAGTACGAGTACTGATACGTCTAATAATACTGATTTCAATACTGCCACTTCTGTTAATATCCCTAATAATATTAATATAAGTAATTCTTATAAGTTTGTAATTTATATTTACAATTTATATATTCATGAGAGCAATTGTTATGTTATAATATGTCATCATTCTGTCTCCTCAAGAATTTTTTTCCAGTCGTCCCTATTCATCGCCGTCCTCCGTCAAGCACGTATTCCCATATTTCTTATGTCTTCATCGATGGTATCAAGAAATTTTGTTCTGGATTTTCCTCTTCTTCATTGACCAATGGGATATGAAGGAGCGTTTTTCTAGCTGTCACTTTGTTCCATCTGCATTACATGCCCTACCTACCTCAGACGTCCTATCTTAACATATTTACGATATTTGTTTCCTGGTATATTCTATAAATTTCGAAGTTGTATGGTGTTCTTCACACTCCATTTTCATTCGTCTCTTCATAGATTCTTTCGAAAAACCACGTTTTTATTACTTTTTGTTAGAGTCTAGGTATCTGAACCATATGTTAGGACTGGGCGTATTATTATTTTGTAGAGTTTTACCTTACTCGATTATATCGAGTATTTCTCAATATAATTAAAAAGAGCTCTAAGAAGGGGATTGAGCCCAAAATATCATCTGTTGGCCGTGTAAATGCTGCGGATTATCTCTGTAGTAGTATTATTTTCAGTGTTAAGGAGCTTTCACAGGTATACAAATTTATTCACTGCTTTGATGACATCGTTTTCTATAACAAGTGGTCGTAGGATTTGTGGTTGCGTGCTTCTTTTCACGTACTTCGTTTTGTTGAGGTTTGTTATTAAACCTATTTTTGTAGCTGATTCTTTGAGTGGTACATACGTATCACTCAGCCGTTTAAGTATCTCTGGTATTACCCGTGTACCACATATTTTCGCCAGAGTAAATCAGTAGTACAAATCAGATTTCTACATATTTACATCTATACCTGTATTTTAATAAGTAATGCATAGATGGCTCTGATATCGGAACGTTTACTCAACTTGTGAACATTGTAGTGGAACAAAATATTTGTACCAGTGGATTCTAGTGTGCTTCTTTTTTACAATTAGGACGTGGCTGAATGTGTTTTGTTATTTTTTCTTCAAAATTTGACCATTGAGGAGTGCTATAAAATGTAAGTGTTTTTTCTTACCAATATAAGGATAGTATACAATAGTTTCAGAATAAAAAATATATATCAAAAGTAAAGAAAATTGAAAATTATTTTGAATATGATATTCAATATCCATTTTATCCAGATTAAGATATATCCATTTAAATGATAACCAACAAATGCCAGTCAGAGGGACTCGGAAATTTGACAAGTTGTACAAACCCTTTATGGAATCTTTTTCTTTGAGCAAAAATATTTCAATTGATGAAAGTATGGTTTCCTTTAAAGGAAGGACTTATTTGAAATAGTACATGCCTATGAAAGCCATAAAGAGGGGTATAAAAATTTGGGCAATGGCATGTGCTGAAACAGGTTACCTCACTGCTTGTACTTTGACAATTTTTTTACCACACTTCCTCTTATGAATAAGTTATCAGAACTAGGTCATTTTGATTGTGGAACAGTAAGACAAACACGAAAATATTTTCCAAAAGCACATTTATTAGATGACAGAAAAATGAAAATGGGTAAAATTGATGGAGTTGTCTGCAATGATATTACCACAAGTAAGAGGAAGGATCGTGGCTTAAATTTTGTAAGCAGCAATATGCATAATCGTGCAGAAACTGGTTTTGTTTTGAGAACATCAAAAACTGGAGAACGAGAAAACATCCGCTGTCCTCAAGCCATAGTAGGCTATAATATGTATATGGCCGGTGTAGATCGGTTTGAAGAACGAATGCAAACATACTCAGTAGCTTGGCAAAGTCGTCGATGGTGGATGAAGTTATTTGATTACCTTTTTGACGCATCCATAGTAAATTCTTACATACTTTATAAAGAATCCCTTAGGCAAAGTAACAGTAGAAAAAAAGCAATATCTCACCTTGAATATAAATCCAAATTAGCTACCAGTCTTATAAAAGCAAAAAAAAATTAGGAGGATATTGAACATGGAGTATTTTCAAAATGTTGGTCATTTGCCGCAGAAAACCACGCGAAGACGATGCCAGCAGTGCTCATAAACGGGATTAAAGAAACGCAGTAATATAGAGTGCGTAGACTATCAATTGGCCTTGCGCTTTGATCGTATTAAACCATATCATTCAAGTGCCTGAACTGTTATTTTTGTTATTATATTTTTGTTTGTTTATTACAATATTGTGCAGTATTTTTGTAATATTTAAAGTCCTATATCTATTATTGATACACCTTTTATCATTTGGTACATCCTATGTACCAGAGAAACTAGCAATAAAGTTATTCCTTGATTGAACTCTGGTACAACGGTTGACCAGCATTTTTTTCATAGTAAAAACAAAAATATATTCAAAATCTAATAACTGATGTACTAACTATAGTATTCCAAACTATTGTCTGAGAAAACTTTGAATAAAGTTCATCATAATAAACTTGCGGCTTAAAAGGTTAACATGGAGACTTTTCAAAATCCTTTTGCAGTTTATTTTGGTGTTATATCAACTAATATGTAAATGAACATAGTAGATTTGTAAAACAATACCACTTTTAAGATGGAATTTGCTAACTTGGTACATTTCTACAAAAGTTTGAGTTATAAATTTAAGAAATTAAAAAGTTTGCTTAACAGATAATTTCAATGTTTGATGGTACATATCAGCAGACTTTTTAATCCCTAACTATCGAAAAACTAAGCAGTGTTCTTAATTGTAACATTCAAGTTACATTAAAAAACTTTCAACCTCAAGTATAACCTAAAAAATTGCATTAGCTGTATAAGTATTACTTAATGTGTACCTGTTACAGTAAAAAAAGGGAAAACATAAATATCGTTAAAAGTGAAAAAAATAGTTTTATTTAAAAAAATTGTGTTTGTTAGATCAATTACGTCCCCTTATATAAAAAAAGGTTGCCGTGATGTACTTTGTCATTGATTTTCGCCCTCTTGTGTCTGTCCAAGTATATGTATGTTGCGGTTTTTGTCAGTAAAACTCATTGCTAATTCTTAATTCATCGTACACATACTAGTGTACTACACATCGTAGTTATATTAAAATTGCACTGCAATCTTTTATCACATTTTCGTTCAATCTTGCTTTCATCCTTTTCATTCCTTGAGCTCTTGGGCGTGGTGACACGCTAAATATTATTAGCTTGTTGTTTCATTTGGCTCCGATTCTGAGTCATATGGACGGCTTCATGTATGGATTTTCCCACCAGAATCTTTACTTGGTCCGCCTGTCGTGTTAGAGATTTTCCTCTTGGTCTTCGTTCCGCCGTCTACCTTTCCTTCTACTAGCAGAAGTTCTATGGTCCCCGTTCTTCTAGCTATGTAGCCGAAGTAATTTAGATATGTTCAGTTTACTTTTTTAATAGCCTGTCTTTTATAGAATAGAATATGTAAAGCTCTTCCAAAATTAACAGGTTGGTTCTATGTTCTGTCCAGAAGGCGCGTGTAATTCTTCTATAGACCCACATTTCGAAGGCTTCGATCTTACTCCTATCGATTTTTTTAAAGTCTATGTTTTAGCTGCGTATGCAGCAATGAAAAAAAATAAGGGAATTGACCAATTTGAGCTTAATTTTTCCTGTTATTGCTTAAATCTTTATTTAACTCTACCTAAAAAGGCAATCCCCACTCTTGCGTTTATATTTTCCATAATAATTATCCTATCTACGGCAAAATACAAGGCAGCAGCAAGATAAAATAAACTACAATAGAGTCGCAAGATAGCTAAAAAGTACATTAATACAACACAAAAACTCCTATGTTGAAAATTATTTTCTGAATTTAACACTAACAGCAGATACCGATTATTCACTTTGGAGGGTTCCCAGGAAATTAAAACAAGCAGGTAAACACATCCCACTATTAAGAAACCCAGATATCTCATGGGTGAGAAGTTTTTCAACCTCCACCCTCTGTCAGTGCTGAAGAAGATAAAGTTATTTACGAAAGTATAACAACAATTCAACAGACAGGTGAACAAATTAAAACAGTATCACAAACAGAAGTAACAAGTGCTATTAAATATAGATTAAAAACCAAAAAACTTCAGACTATGACCTTATAACAGGAACTATCTTATTAGAGTTACCAGACAAAGGAATAGTTATAAGAGCACTACTTTTTAATGCTCTAAGGCTCACAATTGTAGCAACTCAATGGAAAATTACTGATAATAATAATGATCCATAAACCTGGTAAACCGTCGAAGATATCTCTTATCGTCCTATTAGTCTCTTACCGGTAATTTCTAAACTATTAAAGAAGCTAATAGGGACTTATAAAGATAATTACTGATAATAATATTTTTCCGGATCATCAGTTTGGTTTCAGAGAGAAGGATTTAACAATATAAGACGTAAATAGACTCGTTGATATAGTAAATAAAACTTTTAAGGAAAAAAAATACTGCTCTGTAATCTTTCTTGATGTCAGTCAGACTTTTGATAAAGTCTTGCATAAAGAGTTGCTCTTCGAAATAAAAATGAACGTTCCAGAGTCAATGTTTACTAAAATTATATGTAGAAGAAAGATACTACCATGTGTTAAGGTTGATCTGCACCCTCCAAAAGACAAACTACATATTCAAAACATTTGAAAAAAAAAATTCAGACGGTATATGTGATAACTAGAAGTATTTTGACAAATTTTGAGCAAACTTCATGTTTTCGTTTTCGAAAAAACTCAAAAAAACTACTTTTTTCCAAGTATAAAACGGGGAAACCATACATACAATTTTGTGTATTTTCGTACTGCGTAAAGATATAACCCTAAGAAATACTTATGAATTTATTGAAAATTTTTGAATGTACAGTTTTGTCACAATAGGAAAAAATAATATGTTTCGGCTTATAATAAAGCTATCGGTAAGAAACCGAAAAAGTTTTTAATAACAACATATATAAAACTGTAAAAGTGGAAAATATTTGCAATAAAACGTTGAATATTTTTTCCTAAACATATGAAAAATCTCGTTAAATAGGAATTATATCTTAAACTGCTGCCCCCAAATTGTATCGTAGAGAGATGGCTCCATCTGAAACATCGGTAATATTTATCATCGATATATAGCATTATTTTCAGCCTCGAAACACTTCAAACTCGAGTCTTTATACTAACAGGGTTGCCATATCAATTACTTTGTACAACACTTTGGCAGATTACAACAAGATTTAATAAGAATGTTATCGGTTTAAATTTTGAACTAGCATGCTGAAACTTACAGAATACTCAGAATAGTAGATACTGTAACTTTTGTTTTGAAAGTAAGATGTCATGAAATTTACAATCTACAAGAAATATATCTATAAAAAAATATTTAGTTGATAAAAAGCAATTTAGGCGTTTTAATGTATAAGTGGTAATTTTTATATTAGTTATTAGCATTAATTTTTCTTAAGTAATTTACATTTGTCAACTTATATATTAAATCTTGTTTCTCTTAATTTCTCAAAAATCTTCTTAAGATTTACCATGTGTTCTTAAAGAGAGGTTGAAAATACAATAATGTCGTCCATGTAAACTAGACATATTTCTTCTATAAGTCCTTTTAGTACGTTCTCCATTACTCTCTGGAATGTTGAGGGTGCATTTTTGAGTCCAAATAACATTCTCAGGTATTCATATAGGCCATTTTCAACGTTAAATGCAGTCTTCTAGATATCTTCTTCCTCCATTTCAATTTGATGGAATCCGCTGGCTACATCTAGTGAGGAAAATGATTGGCAGTGGCCTAGTTTGTCCAGAATGTCTGTTATGTTTGGAATTGGATATCGCTCATCAATGGTTTTCTCGTTCACCTTCCTGTAGTCGACAACTATTCGCCGTTTAATTTTTCCTGAGGCATCAGGTTTCTTTGGAATGACCCAGATTGGAAATGACCTTGATTGAGCATCCTTATGGATGTGTGGATACCGATATGACTTGGTATAAACTGGAACTTTGTCTTTTATTCGTAATGGTATTTTATTTGGTTAGTTAAGGTTAACGGATTATCTTGCTGATGAAGTATCTTCTTCTTCCTATGCCGTCCCCATTAACGGAGGTTGGCGACCACATTTTTAAAAGCTTCTCTGTCTTTTGCAACGTGGGATAATTCGTCTACAGTCATGTTTGTCCAGTCTCGAATATTTCGCAGCCATGACTTCCTCTTTCTACCTATTCCCTTTTTGCCATCGATTCTACCCTGCATGATGACCTGCAGAAGACTATATTTATTATTTCTCAGTATGTGTCCAAGGTATGCAGTCTTGCGTACTTTTATCGTTCTCAACAATTTTTTGTCTCGACCCATCCTTCTCAGCACTTCCTCATTGCTGACCCTGGCAGTCCATGGAATTCTCAACATTCTCCGGTATATCCAAAGTTCAAAGGCTTCAATCTTCTTAACTATTTGCGCTTTTGGTGTCCATGTTTCTACCCCGTACAATAGTTGCGACCAGACGTAACATTCAACAAACCTCAGTCTCAGCGCAGTATTCAGATTTTTGTCACAGAACAATTGCTTGAATTTTAAGAACGCTGCCCTGCTGATGAGGTATGCATGATGCAAACTTCCTGCACTGTCGTGTTAGGTAAAATTCTTCTTCTGTATTAAAATAATCGGTTCTTAGGAGAGGATCGACATCTCTTAGATTTATTGGTTAACTTTTAGTGGGATCAGTTATTGCTACTTGGATATATTCATCGGTGTTATTGACTAGCTAATTTAGGGTGGAGATCAACCTTAAGGATTAATCAGAAGCATGCAGAATCTACCCTATATGGTTTGAAGTCCCTTAAGGTAGTGTCCTGTGTCCTATATTATATTTTATATTTACGCACGACATACCAACAAATAAAATATAATGACTACAATATTGGCAGACGACACTGCTATGTTAGTCACAGATAATAATATTGCAACAGCTACCGAATCTCTTCAAATTTATCTTAGGTGAATTGAAAAGTGGACAAGGGGATAAAGATAGCGCCTAAAGATAAATGATTTTAAATCACAACATATTATCTTTACAAAATGTTGCAAAATATTTCCTAGTATAGAAATAAATAACAAAGCAATTCCATAAACTGAAAGCGTTAAATACCTTGGACTGACCTGGGCAAAACTTTGACATGGAGAACCCATATATGAAAAAAGCGCTAACAGTTAAACTTAAAATTTCGTAAACAATATTGGACACTGGGCAAAACATTGAAGTTGTCTATTGATAACAAACTGTTGGTATACAATACAATACTGAAACAGATCTGGAACAGCAGAGCTATGGAGTACAGCAGCAAAATCCAACTTATCCATAATGGAAAGATTTCAATCTAAACTGTTACGCTCTATAACAGACGCACTATGGTTTATGTCAAACAAAGATATTTATTGTGATAACTCGGTACCCAAAAACGTTTAGAAAAAAATTAAAATGGCCCGACAATAATCTTGTTTGATAACCGTCAATAAACTCAACGACTATAACGTAAAAATCCAGTAGACCTAATTTATAAAAGTGTTCTAACTTCACCGTAATTGTGTATATATTTTAGATATAATATGTATTGTTTGTAAATATGAAGTGTATATATATATATATATATATATATATATATATATATATATATATTATATTATCGGAATGTCATGTTTGTTTAATTCCAGAGGTCCACTAATTGGACTGATCTCTCTAAAGTCAATGTTTATTTCGAACCCCAAAGGCGAGTATTATTAAACTGTCTATAACTAATAGATTGCTGAATATACGTTATAAAAAAATTAATCCGTTTGATATTCCAAACTATTACTCCAGTTCTGTGAGCAAGATAATATTTTACTCTAGGCAAGAGCTAACTTTACCTAGGAATCCCCCTCCTTTATCCGGGCTTCGGACAGGCAATGCTAATGATAGTTTATAATGTACTCTTTTTTTACATCTTTAAACAGAAGAAGGAAAATCTGCATACAGACACCTGTGACTCACACAGGTAGTGTTGGATTCTTAATACCCTAACAACTTTGACACATCGTCCCGTCACCACTCTGAGACGGTCGGCACCAACTTAAAAATCCAGAAATCAGGATGAAAGGGCTGGTTAAGGCAAAATATCTCTCCTGATGCCCTGCTATCACCCGATTCCCATTCTTTCTTCCATACATTCATCGGGGAAACCACACCCACACGAACCACCAAAGACATTTAACTCACTGCCTAGGAGAGTCTGTCATCTCTCTTGTGTCGTCTGTCTCTCAATCACTCCTATTTCGGCCTGCGACAATCCCAACCCTACCGAGGTGCTACTCGCTCGTTTTACAATTTTGTTGCGAGTTCCCTCTCCTCTAGTTGTTTTGAAGAGAGCAGCACCCTGATAAATTTGTGGATCCGTATCCACCACCACTCATCCCTCATCATTTTCTCCACCATTTCTCTCACGAAATCAAACATTCTGCAGTTACAGTTTCTTTCAAACTTCTCTCTTTCATCCGCTCAACGCTCACACTCCATCATCGTATGTGTCACAGTATTCGAGAGATCACAGCACTTATCTGACTGAACCCTCCTAAACCCTCCAGATAATAATCCAGCTGTCTATGCTCACAGTCCACCCAGCTTGGAAGGTTCGGAATTAGTGACTTCTTCCACTCCGCCATATCACGTGTTACCTCCCACTCTTGCTGCCACTGACCGATTGAAACTAATCTCTTGGCCAATCTTATTTCAGTATTCTCTTGTTCTCCAATGTTCCGCCCCCTATGACTATGAATCCTGGCCCTTTCACCTGCCAGCACATGTAAATGAACACAGCCGATGATTACCTACAGCAAACTAGTTCTGTTCACGCGTACCATGACCCTCTTGTAAGTTGGTATTTCTACTGCCTCACTCCAGACGGGGGCAGCGTAGAGGACGACAGACTGCACAACACCGTAAAGTGCCCTTCTTCTTTCGGATTTGGGTCCACCGATATTAGGCATTATCCTCCCCAGCGCAGCCATTCGCTGAATAGCTCTGCGGGTCACCCTCCTTAAATGTTCCTCCCAACTCCCACCCTGGTGGAGAGTAACTCCCAGATACTTGATGTACTTTTTGGGCGTCACTCTCACACGCACGCGTAATCCGAAGCAAGAGTTTTTACCTGTCCCGTGCAGTCACCAGCAGAGCAAGGTCGTCCGCAAATGCGTCCGTCATTGTCCGTCAAATGCCAGGTTTCACAGCATCGGACCCAAGATGGAGCCTTGCGCCTTGCGGTACCCCAGCTGTTACATCTACCATCACACAATTTTCCGCCACAATCTTCCTCTCGGAAAAAGAATCAGCGACCACATTCCTCAGATACCCAGGACAGTTTCTTGCTTCCAAAGATTTGATTACGTGACCCCACTGCAATGTATTAAAAGCATTTCGGAAGTCAAAGAGAATCAGTATAACCCATCGATGATCAGCCCCAATTCAATGTGCCGCCCCAAGCACATCGGTCACCGCATCCAATGTACTTTTACCCTGGAAGAAACAAATATTGTCTCGAAGATAGACCTCCAGACATCCCAATCACCTCCTCGATACGTGCAAGTAGGATTATCTGATAAAACTTTCCGATACAAGGAAGAATGCAAATAGGACGATATTTTCCTGCCTTGAATTTAGGTGTCATTCTTCTTCCGAGGCATAATCTTGTTTCTATGAGCTGTATGGTTTTATAGTCTATCAGTAAGGTACTAACCTGGCTGTAGACCTAGGAAAATACCTGAGAATTACACTGTCTAGCTATGGAGACCTAGACAAAGAAGTGAGAGATCAAGTACAAAAAGCAAATAGACTGGCAGGATGCCTTAATAACACTATATGGCGAAACAGACACGTTGATACTGAGATGTAGTTTAGAATTTATAAAGCCAGTGTAAGGTCAATAATGACATATGCCTCAAAAACAAGACCCCACACAGCCACAACGCAAAGGCTACTGGAAACAGCAGAGATGAGAGTACTGAGAAGAATTACAGGAAATACGCTGAGAGATCGAAAGAGAAGTGAAGACATTAAAAGAAAATGTAACATACAGTGTATAAATGAATGGACACAAAATAAAAAAAGAATGGAATAACCACATAAGCAGAATGGAGGAGACCCGTGTCGTCAAAATAGCAAGAGATAAGTCACCAATCGGCAGAAGTATCGGACGACCGCGCAAAAGGTGGAGTGAAAACCTTCCATAGAGGTATTAATCCACCAATGAACAAGCAGAATTGCTTATAAAAAGGAAGAAGATAAATTTAATTGGAAGAAGGGGTGGCAAGGTTATCTGAGACTGAAAAAACGTCATTATCATCAGGTTTTTTTAATCCACTGATGGGCGTAAGACTCTCCTGTTTGTACTTAAAGTTATTATGCTGTTTATAACCAGTTTTTTAATAAACATATAACTGAAGAAATTATTATCATTAAAAATAATATTCACAAGTAGTAGTCGTCAATATTCAAGTAAGCGAAGAAGATTTACATTAGTTTTTTATTACACTTCACAATTTGGCGTATGATTGTCTTTACTTGAGACTTCTAATGCTGAGCTATTGTTTTGCACGCAAATGATTTTTCTTTTAAATGAATAACAGGTTTCTTTCACAGAATTTAATGACTAAGAAAGTAAACATTACAGTACCTTTTTTTTTAGTATAATGAAAAACAATATTCTTGAAATTCGTATCTCGCGTAGGTGAATTTAGCCTACCTGCTATACGGTTTACTATCCCCTTATCTTAGATAAGACAATTTCTATCATATAACTCAGTGTATTTATCCTTATTTCATTAAATGTGTCATTAAAAGATAAGAGTATTATCTCGTTCTAGCAATTCTTGCAAACACTCGAGTACGAACTTTACTAACCGTAGCTACTTTTTTTGATGTGATCTTTATGTTGCGCTCATCAGTAGTGCGCCAGTTTGTAGTGCCAATTAACCAAAATGTGGTTAAAGTACTTTGTTATTTTTGTTTTGTTTAGTGTTAGCATTAAAGGACAAGACGATGGACTTCCACCAGATGTAGAAACTATCGACACCAATGTAAGTAACGCGGAGCCAGATGTAGGGAAACCTATTCCGGTGGAAGATACGCCTAATGGAGTGTCTCCAGTGAATCCAAACTATGGTAAGTATATATCGGGTATTACCTTAACGTCAAATAAAGTAATATGTGTGGAATATGATTACGAAATGTATTAGCTCTTTCAGTAACTAAATTTTAAATAAAATAGTTTATTATTTTTGGAAATAATTCATTTATGTAGACCTATAGTCGATATACGTATCAAAAACACAAGATATGTAAATTTTCAATAAATACGACAGCGTACACCTTTGGCCACACCAATATTAATCCGCTTTACAGGCGCATCTTGGCTAAAGATCTTCAATCGGAATTTCTTTGTTTATTCTCTCCTACTTTTTCCGATAATTTGCAACTCTGCGATTCTTTGTATTGGGTGATTACGGTTTCTCATCTAAACCATTAGGTGCCACACCTAAATTTTCGCTGATAAATCCATTTTTAATTAAATTCTTTGTTATCACTTCACTATCTATTTATCTAGACTTGAATTTTTCATTTCCCCAATATGCATTTATTATTCGTTATTCATCTTTTAAGACTGTTATTCCATTGAACTTTTAGTTACATTTTAATCTGTCTGTGACTCGCTTCCTTCTATTTGTTACATTTTACAACAACTCTCCTACAGGTATCTGTATCTATTTCCTCAATGCTAGGTAATACCCATAGTAGATACTTAAAACTAGCATCTTTGCCAATCATTTTACCATCCAAAATTATATCATATATTTAACAGTATAGTATTAACTCTATATGAGAATTTAAATGAAATTCATGACTTCATCCTCAAATTAATATTCAGATATTCTATATTTTATATAATATAGAATAATCCTGATAATCTTTACACCATCATCATGGTAAACTCATACATGCATTAAAACACATACACCTAGATTCCAAGGGTATTAATTTAATCAAAAATCTATAGAATCAAACAGCAGTCGTAAGGGTGGAAGATAGTGAGAGTACAAATTCAGAGAGGAGTCAGACAGGAATGTGTGCTGTCGCCACAATTATTGAATGTGTATCCTCATCTAATATTGCAGGAGGCGCTATGAGAAAGAACTGAAGGTATAAGGATTGGAGGGACCATAATTAATAACATAAGATATGCAGACGATACCGCAATCATGGCAGAAAATATAGAAGATTTACAAATTCTTATAGAAATCATTAACAGAGAAAGCAAAAAGATGAGACTAACTATGAATATAGATAAAACCAAATACATGGTGATCTCGAAAACCCCTGTTGACAACATACATCTGACATTGCAGGGTAAACCGTTCCGTTAGAGAGGGTTATCAGATCGAGGTTCGTGGAATGTTATGTATGGTCGCTACTGCTATATGGGATAGAATCTTGGAGCCTTAAAAAATTGGAGTCATTAGAAACATAAGTAAAACATAATTAAAATAAAAAAAACATCGTATCTGGGCCACTTACTTAGAAAGGATAAATACTCTCGTCTACACATCATCGTGCAAGGAACAGTAGGGGGAAGAAAAGGCTTAGAAAGAAATCTTGGCTAAGGAATATTCGAATTTGGACTAACCTTAGAGTTAAACAGGATATTTTACATTGCAAAAGATAGGAAAGCGTTTAAAGAAGTAATCGCAACCTTAGTTAGAAAACGGCACAAAAAGAAAAAGAATCTTTAAACCTTTTTCTTCAAGATTTTTTCTCTACTGTTCTGGTCTTTGTTCTTTCTTTGAATATTTTCTACTAACGTCATAAAAGAAGCATACACTAAGGATAAAAGAATTCACTTTGACATTTGTATATTATTATGTTTCCCTTTTATATTAAATAATTCATTCTCTCTCCAACCTGTACACTAGTCATTACTCAATCATGTCAATCATTACTCAGTCATCTGTCCACTAGTCATTACGTATGTGACAATCTTAACATTCGTAACGGAAGCTACTTAGTTATTGAACCATTATTGTTCAGCTTATAAATTTGTCCACCCATATCTCTCTATCCCGAGCACTTTGTATTCAGTTATTACTAATTTCCAGCGTTTTCTGTCGAAGCAATCTTCAGTTTTTAAATCTCTGACGGTTATTGCATCTTCGACATCTTCTCTCCAGGACCATTCTAGTTGTAGAAGTAGATTGTTCTAGTGGACGAAGTTTTCGGTCATCTATCTTCAGGCATTCTCTGCAGGTGTCCATACCGGTTTAATCTTTTGACTCCAATTGTTTCTATTACGTCCAGATCAATTTTCATTTCTCTCCGAATATTGTCTTAACCGTTGTTTTGTAAAGCTGTTGTACTGCTTTTATATATTGTTTTTCCATTGCTACCCAGAACATTAAAAGTGGTACACTATCGTATTGGTCAGATTTATAAAGAATATAGGAGTTGAAAGGTTGTGAGCTACTTTTTTTTTAATTAACCAGCTTAATAGATGATGTATACAAGGATCTGCCTGCATGAAAGCCATTTTATTCTTCTATATTTGTCACGTATTTTTTAAGTTTATTTTTTATTATTTTTCCAGAGTCTTGTGTTATTTTATGACACTTAACCCCCTGTAGTTTGACTAACTCTTTTTTATTTCCTTTTTTGTAAATGTTGTTAGTATGTGCGTTTGTCTCATACTCTGACGTTATTTGATCATGTAGATATTATCACTTTATCTATTTTTCAGGGATATCGTCCATATTTTATCATAAAGAGATATATTTTTAGTTAATGATGTCATCTTTATTTTATATATTATTTTTCTTCTCAAATAGTTGATGGGGCTGATTTGTCTAGAACATTTTTACAGAGCAAGTGCAAAATAAGGCAACTTCTGCTCTCTGTCTTTTAAACATAAATAGTATTATTTTATAAATATTTAATAGTTCAAGTAATTATATTTAATAGTAATTAAATAAAAAAATAATGACACTAATAATCATATTCCACACTTAGTGTAGTTGCATGAATAGTCAGTAATCTAACAATTTTTATGTACATCTATACTTTGTAAAAAATACATATCGCATGTGTAGTGCATGTTTTCTAATCACAAACCATTGTATGTTTTAACCTAGGCAATTTGTGGGGCTAAAATTGTTTCTGATCCATGCTGGGTTTTCATTTTTTTTTACCATAAATGTAACAGTACAACAATATAAATACTGCTATTATATAAATACCACTGTTATATTCTTCTGCCATAATCGACTATAGACCGATTATAGGGTAATTAGATGAATACTGGTACGTACACACATATACACTCTCTTATTAGTCCCGCATCTCTGTTAGAAGGTGTAGGAAATATGCTTTCGTTCTACCAGTTCTTCCAGTATAAGTAAATATTTTCTATGTTATCCTTTAGTAATCCCCAAGTAATTGGAAGTTTCTGTAATAGGACGATAATACTAATATCAACGATCTGCTTCCTTATATTCCTGAGTTTTCTTTTCTGTATTCCTGGTGTTTTTTGTAAGAACACTCGAATTGTGCTTTAATTCTGGTCTCCGTCCCAACTTTATTCAGATTTGTAGCTGTTTGCAGTGTCCTGAGCATCCTTTTTGTAAATAATTTTTGTTATTTATTGGGTCTTTCTTAGTGTGTCCATTCACTTTTCACTTTTTATTAACATGCCCAATCAGCACTGGAATAAACCTTTTTCATTTTCTTGCTTTAAAAAAAAAGGCTTTAAATATTCTGATATTTTCCATTGAAGTAAGTATACCTAATCCCATTGCATAATTCTTCTTCTTTTTGGCGATCAGCATAGCTATCCTAACTTTACTTGCAGTTATTCGGAATAGACCGTTGTAGACGTATTGAACCACTTCCTTAGGTTTTAAAGCCAAGATATTCTTCTTCCTGGTCCTCCCTTTTCAAATACCTGGCACTAAAATGAGTTGCAATAAGCCAAATCTGTATTTATTTCTCATAAAATGGCCAAGATATTCTATTTTGCACTTTTTGATTGAGTTAGCGATCTCGCATTCTTTGCCCATTCTACGTAAGACCTCCATATTAGTCCCACGATCCATCCATGAAATTCGTAAGATGCGCCTGTAACTCCACATCTTGATGGCCTCGAGTTTTCCTAAAGAAGCCTCAGAGAGCGTCCATGCTTCTACTCCGTATAATAGTGTAGAAAAATAGAAAATCATAGCATCTGATGATAGCGATTTTGGTACTAAGGTAAATCGTGACTTCTGAAAAAAAACTTTATCTTTACGAACGCTGATCTTGCTTTCCTTATGCGTTGTTTTATTTCAGTAGAGTGGTCCCATTGACTGTTTATGTTAGTACCAAGATGTATGTAGCTATTTACCCTGTCAATTGACTGTGGGTTTACCAAAAGATGTGTATTTAATATTTCGGGCTTACTAACTACTATGTACTTTGTTTTTGTTCGTATTGAGATCCAGCCCATATTCTTGACTTATATCTGATATGTGCGACATTATCGCTTGTAAACCATCTAGGCTATCTGCAAAAACTACAGCGTCGTCAGCATATCTAATGTTGTTTAGACGCACTCCGTTAACTAGGACTCCTTCCTGTAGTTATCCCAGTGCTCGCTCGAAGATACGCTCCGAGTACATGTTAAATAGCACTTTAGACAGAATGCATCCTTGTCTCACTCCTCTATCTATGGAGATTGTCTCTGTTAACGGTTATAATACTTCTATCCACTTTAATGTTGTCAGTTTGGTTGTAATATAAATGAAATATACTTCGCAAGTCTTCATTAACCAAGCCGCTTCATTCAAGATGGATATGAGCTTGTCATGTTTTACTTTATCAAATGGCTTTTTGTAGTCGATAAAACAGATATATAAATCACAGTTGACATTCCTGCACCTATGGATAATTACTCGGTAGTCTTCGTATGTTTTTGAATTTATTTATTTTTTGGTATAGTTACGAAGGTCCACTTTAACCAGCTTTGGGGAATATTTCCATTTATATATATTTTGTTAAATATAGTCGTTATCCATTTTATTCCTTGTTTGTCCATAAGTTTTAGGAATTGTGTATAAATTTGTCAGTCCCTACAGCTTTACCATCTTTAGTTTTCCTAATAGCTGCCGTGAGTTTTTCAATGGTAATCGGAGGTCCCGTTTGGCATTATATGTCTTCAATGGCAATCTGCCTTTTATCTGCAAATGTTACTTCCACATATTTCTTCCAAGTGTCTAGTCTCTCTTTCATACTTAGTAGTGGATTATCTTTGGTTGTCTGCCAAACATCCAACTCTTCTAGGCTTTTATAAACCTGTAGCTGTTTTAACTTTTTTGTGCATATTGAATAAATCGTGTTTCTGTTGTAATAGCTGTATTTCCGCACATTTTTCTCTCAGCTGTGTGTCCTTAGCCATTCTGATTGCTTTTTGAGTCTCTTTATCTATTCTTTGTATAATGTATTGTCATAATCTTTGACCTTTTGCCTGTTCACACTACCTGACTTACACTCTGTTCTGTGCGTTGGGCTTTGGGTAGCCTGATGTATTTTAGGTTGACACTACGTCGAATCTTTTTTAACCTGACCCTCATTTGCAAATCAGTGGGCTATGGTCTGACTTGATATCGGCTCCTGGGTATGTCTTGACTGATGTAATGCTGTTACGGAATCTTTTATTAATCATAATGTAATCTATTTGATTTCTGACTATGTGGCCTGAAGTATATTGAGGTGATTTTCACGTGTATAATCGTCTGTATGGGAGTTTGAAATAAGTGTTAATAATTACAAACTCTTCTTTTGATACATATTCACTCAATCGGTCTCCTAGCTCATTTCTTTCTCCAAGCCCAAACTGTCCTATGAATTCTCTCGATTGTCCCCTACCAATCTTGGCATTTAAATCACCCATATTCAAGGTTAGATCCTTTTTGGGAAGGCATTTTAAGGTGTTGTATAATTCATTATAGAATGCTTTACTTATGTCGTCTGGTTTGTCAGCTGTAGGGGCATATACCTGGATAATATTAGTTGTTATTGGATAGGTATCATGATGAAGGAGCAGCATTCTTTCCGATATGGCTATAAAGTTTTTAAGACGTCTGTCAGTTTCTTGATTTAATATTATACCTACTCCATTTTCGTGTCTTCCGTTGGGGTTACCTGAATGATATATGTGATAATTGTTTCCATGATGTCTATTGATAGTCTATCCATTATTTTGATTGCATTATGAGTCTTACCGATCTCGTATAGTGTTTTAACATTCCATGTGCAGATCGTGAGGATTTTCTTTGCACTAGATTGGCAAGGATTTCGTATGTTGGCGACCGTCTTGTGATTGTCCTTCTCAGCTGGATCTTTGTATCCGAATCCCATGATCAGTATTATCTTTTCTTTGACTAGTTATCCTATTGCTAATTATACTAGGGGTACTCTCCGAGTCTTTAATGCAGTGATTCCCCGTTGCCTTCTGCATCTTGATGCCGTTGACTATTGTTAATAGGTTCCTCCGCCTTCAAGACTGATTTACCAATCTTAGGACAAAAAGGTGCCTTTCCACTTATCAGCTCATCAGCCCGGAGCGGTTGGTCAGTAAGTGGGGGGATTGCTTATACCGGCAATCACTCAGGTCAATTTTTCACCATATTATTGTCTAGCCTGCAGACCAATGCAGTTGTCCAGGGTGTGGCACGTGAAGCCATAAGTGAGAGTTAGGTGTCTTATGAGGACCAGTTATCAAAAACCATCTCCTGTCTATGACGCTTGAGGTGGTCGTTCCGATAAAAGGTGCTACCTCTATAACACAACCCATACACATAATTGAAGTTATAAAAACATAGATGAATCGCACGATAGGAAAATAATTGATGCTTTCGATATGTGGTGCTGGCAAGGAATACTTCGTGTTTCTTGGACAAAGCACAAAACCAATCACTCAATCTTCCAAGTTGCATGACAAAGTAATGATCATTTTAAGGGACTTATAATTTTGAAAAACGTTGAAGGTCGCAGGAAATAATAATAGTATATAGGAAATGAGGAAATGACTAGAGAGAGAGAGAGAGAGACCCTCTGGTGTAAGATTCATTAGAACTAGAAAATAGTAATTGACCTCATTATCAGAAACAAAAATGAGTTGTCTCAACATGAATGGTTGTCTTCCGTAATATGTGAGTATGTGTGTATAAATTGTACAATGTGTTTATAATATGGTCTTGTTATTGCATAAAGTTCCATGTTTGATCACTAAGTATTTTTTACAAAATATAGATTTTAGAGTAACACTAACTACAAAAACATTTTCTTATTTTTGTTATAGAAGTAGATAAATCCCTAGTTAATGTAAGCAATAGTTTGGTAAATGTGACTAAAAATCCCAGACGGACTTATCAGACAGTTAACAAACTGGGCAAATATTCGACATTTTATGCTGCAGATTACGGTTAGTTAGTATAATTTAGTTAGCCTGCAATGCTTACTAACGCTTTTTCATTTAAATGCTTAGGAAATGCTTGCTTAAAGACGTAAATCTCAATCTTCTATGTAAAATAATATGGCTTATTTATTATGTTGACTACTATGTACGTTTGAGCTGATTTTCTGGTTTTAAATTAAATTAAAAGAAACTAAGTAAGTACTAACAAAATAACTAGTGAAAGCTTTAATAAGTCTACTACTAGAAACAATTTTTACGGATAGTTCTTGGAAATCATTGCAATCTTGATCCCCCGTTTTCTAGTTTCCACAGTCACAATATTTTGGAGAGGTTATTGCAGGTTTGCTCATTTTTTAATTTTGTCTGGAGTACTTCTGATCTAGCCCGCTCGACATCATGTGTCACGTCAGTTCTCTCTCGAAAAGTAGTTGGGGTTACCGTGATATGTCTAGCTTAGTAGTGTCAAAATACTGGTCCCCATAAATAAAATTTATCATATACAATGTAGAAACAAAGATTATAAAAAACTGTCAATTAAATTTTTTGTTTTTTCTTTAACTTAAAATATGTTTTATCACCAGATAACTCATATTTCCCAGTAAAACATTTTCCATAGAAATTGAGATTTATATCATACATGGTTTGCGTAAAACAAAAACATAACATTATCTACCTTTTATCTAAATTTATAGATTTGTTTATTAGCTCTTCAATGAGATATAAAACGACGCCATGTTGCATGGGTGCGGTTTGTGTAAATATGAAGTTAAGCAAACAACCTTTTTGCTTTTTGACTGTTGCTTTAATAACATTTTATACGTTGGGTAACATTTTTTATGTTGTATACAGTAATAAACCTACTGACTCATCTGTATGACTTACTACAAAAATAGTATCATCACTTAAATGTATTGTGTACAGCGTGTTATCGGATATCATTATAACACATAGGAATATTTTTGAGTAAAATTTAACAGAGTTAATTAACAAATTACAAAATATTGTTATATTTATTCAATTAGATTCAAAAAATATTTCAATTCTAGTGGCATATTGTGGCACTAAAACTAATCTACACAAATCTTAATAGAGCACTGCCCTCAGTCACAGCGTAAAATGGTTAAAATGTGTTTCATAGACCTTTTTGTACAACTCTTTCAACAATGTAATAATCGACGATTTTCGTTTAATATTTAAATAACGTTACTCTATTTCAAACCCTCTTCGTATTGCTCATAATTTCAAGAAGCGCGATCAACCCAATTTTTAATATTGCAAATATTAGAATTTCGTAACTAAAAAGGACAGCGTGAAATATGCACGTCAAAAATGTCAAGCACAAAGTTTTTCCTCGTGTATAGATACATCAATTTTAATTGGATTTTTAAAAGGGACATTGCCTGATTACTCAGTTAATGAACCTCTTTAATATTATTAATTAATTTATATATATATATATATATATATATATATATATATATATATATATATATATATATATATATATATATATATATATATCTTCTTCTGCTTCTTCTAATGGCGCTACAACCCTTTGCGAGTCTTAACCTGCTTATGGTTTTAACAACATCCCTCTCGACGTCGTCTATCAATCTTTTACGGGGCCTTCCTCTTGTTATGTTTCCTTGGGGCTTCCATCTTTTACAGCTCGATTATCTGGTATTCTTTCTAGGTTTAGTCTTTGTGACTTTACAAATCTAACAATATCTGCGCTCTGCATTAGTTCATCCAGCTCGTGGTTCATTTTAATTCTCCACGAACCATCGCTGCATTGGGTTGGTCCAAATATCTTCCTTAGTATTTTGCGCTCAAATATTCTCAGTTGATTTTCATCAGTGGTTGAGAGGATCCACGTTTCACATTCATATGTGACCACTGGTCTAATTACTGTTTTGTAGTTTCTAAGCTTAGACTCACGTTTCAGTAACTTACTTTTCATTAAGTCTTTGTATGCATAAAAGCACTTATTACCGCTAAGAATCCGTGCTTGTATTTCTTGACTGATGTTGTTTTTGTCATTTATTATTGAGCCTGGGTAGAAAAAAGTGGAGGCTTATTTGTAGGTATGGTTGTCTACCTTCAGATTCTCATGTTGATTCGATTTTGTGCACTCCATATATTTTGTTTTGCTTTCATTTATATATAGACCAAACGTAGCAGCTTTTCGTTTGATTTCTATAACTTTTTCGCTGAATACCCTTTTGTTGCAGCTTATTATGGCAACATCATCCGCATATGCGCATATTTGCATTGATCTTGTATTGATATTGCCGTTTATATCCAGTTTTCTAACAACAGCTTCTAAAGTTAGATTAAAAAGTGTTGTTGATAAGGCATCACCTTGTCTAACTCCATTTTCAATATCAAAGCCCTGCGTCATATCTCCATCTATTCTCACCATAGCTTTGAAACCCTCCAGACTCATTTGTATAAGTTTAACCAACGTATTGGATATCCCTAACATAGATAGTTGCTTTAACATCTTCTGTCGATCTACTCCATCAAACGCCTGTTTGAAATCGATATACAAGTTGTAAATAGGTATGTTATATTCAACACATTTTTCATGTATACCTCTTAACATAAGTATTTGGTCTATAGTTGACCTCTTTGGTCTGAAGCCACATTGGTATTCACCAATCATATCCTCCGAAAACGATTTCAGGCGGCTGTATATTCCAATATATTCCAGTCGTTTGTCTCCCCCTTTGTACATAGGAAGTATGATTCCTAGTTTCCAATCTTCTGAGATGGCTTCTAGTGTCCATATGCGGTCGATTAGTTTATGGATACGCCTTCATAGCGCATGTCCACCGTTCTTTATCAGTTCTGCAGTTATTCCATCTGTGCCAGGTGCTTTGTTATTTTTTAAAAGTTTTATGACGTTTATCTTTTCTTCCAATGTTGGATAATCAACTAGTTGTTCTGCTGTGTCTTGAATTATTTCTTCATCTTCGTTTTGTTCTTTTTCTGGGTTTAACAGCTCTTGAAAATGTTCCTTCCACCTTTTCATTATTTCCTCTTTCTCGCTGATAATTGCCCCATTTTTGTCCTTGCAAACTGTTGATCTTGTCATGTATCTTTGGGTTTATTGCTTGGTTTTCTTTGCAAAATTTTCTAGTCTCTCTTCTGTTATTATAATCTGTAATTTGTTGTATTTTTCTATTCAACATTTCTCTCTTTTTCCTTCTACATATTTTCTTTGCATCGTTTCTGAGTTCTTCATATGCCCTTCTATTCAATCGGGAATCCCTTTGTAGACATTTCTGTCTAGTTATATTTTTGCTATTTATTACTTGTTGGCAATCTTGGTCAAACCATTCCTCGTTTCTTTTGCTTGAGGTTTCACCTAATGTTTCCTTTGCCATATTTGTAATTGTCGTTTGGATGACATTCCATTCTTCTTCAATGTTGTTTTGTTCTCCTCTTTCATTTAATATTACTTTTATTTTCTGCTGGTACTCATTCTTCTTTTTATGATTTTTAAAAATATATGTATTCCATTTTCTTTGTTAGGCGCCTTTCTCTTTTCTTACCATTGATATTCTTTGTTTCATCTTCGATATAACCAAGAAATGGTCCGAATTGCAATTTGCGCCTCTATAAGTTTTAACACCCGTTACGGAGGTTGCCCACCACTTAGATATTAATATGTGATCAATTTGATTAAATTTATTAGTACCAGGTGTCATCCACGTTCCTTTAATGATGTTCCATTTTTATGATGAAAACACGTACTAACAACTCTTAGTTTGTTTACCATTACCAACTGTGCCACTCTTATACCGTTGTTGCTGGTAATATCATGTAAACTATGCTTACCAAAGGATTCTGCATATATTGGCTCTTTTCCCAGCTTCGCGTTCATATCACCCAGGACTATAACTGCATCTCTCTTCTTTGCATTTTCACATTCTACTTGTAGTTGGTCATAGAATTGATCGGTTACTAGTTCATCTGCTGCTTCTGTTGGGGCATGGATGTTAATAATTGTAATATTATTAAATTTTCCTCTTAGACGTATTTTGCATATTCGTTTATTAACTGGAGTGAAACCCAATACTGACCTGCGGCATTTATGGTTTACCATAAAACCCACTCCAAAGTCCTCCCACTCCTTGTCTTTCTGCTCCACAGTAGTACATACTGTATTCTTTTTTATTTATACAACCATGCCCTTTAAATCTGATTTCTTGGAGGGCTGCTATGTCTACTTCGTACTTCAATAGTTCCTGTGCAATTCTTTGCATTTTGCCTGCCTGCAGCATGGTTTGGACATTCCAGGTTCCCAGTCGCAAATCCATCATTAAGTCCTTATTCCGTAGCTTTGGTCATTGTCCGTTGGTCCGTCCAGTTAGTTCATTGTTCGTAGCATTCGTGATAGCTGAGTTTAAGGTGAACAGGTTGACCGCCCTGACCCTACCTTCCATTGGGGTTGGTTATCCAATCTCCAATAGGGTTGCTCAGGTTTACCGGGGTTTACCCGTGTGATCAAGATCACACTTCTTCGAGGTGAGGATAGGAATTGAGTAGGAGAGGCTAGAGGCGTTATCTGGGAGCAACACCTTGTATTGCACCTCACTACTCCTTTGACATATATATATATATATATATATATATATATATATATATATATATATATATATATATATATATATATATATATCCCCTTCCTACAGGAAGGGGACTGGCTAAACAGGAAAAGAGAAAACGGTTGAGTGAAGGAATACAGTGAAAACTGTGGAAATCCTTGTATATATATATATATATATATATATATATATATATATATATATATATGATAATTAAAAGTTTTAATGTAATAGGATTCCACGTTGACGACATAACCAAACAAAAGATAAAATTGTCTAATTTAGTTCAATTTTTAATCAAACAATGAATGTAAAACATGGAAATCAAAAGAAAAAAATGTTTTTAACAATTTATAAATTCTTAACTGCCGAATCCAAATTTGGTCTTGAAACTTGACATATCGGTTTATCTTGAAACTTTGTCAAGTACTACTACTTTGTCGTAGTACAATTGAACAAATAGTCAATTGTACATCTTCCATTCATTCGGGATACCCATTCCAGAATTTGGAACCCTGTAAAAGCTTTTACATGCCTAGAGGATACATTCCATATATTTTTAGAGTCACTTGGTCATATAAAAAAGTGTTTGCCTACATTTTGCGATGTGATTAACTGAGTATACTTTACCAGTGAGATTTATGTTGTGTTCGGATCCAGTTTTTTTTGTCACGGACGAGTCTTTTTGACACTTCTAAGTCTGGCTCTAAACCGAAATATTTTGTAGTTGTTCTTCTTCTGAGAAGTTCATTAGCTCTTCCTTTGCTATGTATTCCCCAATGACCTAGCACCCATACCAGTGTAACACTGTTATGTTCTGCTAGTTTATCGAGTTCTGATATTCTCGCACTAGCTCATAGTCTACTAAGAAGTTTATTGTACCTTTGAAATATAGTGAATATAGACACAAGTTGAGGATTTCCTGGATAGACCAAGTTGCAAACGAAGAAGTTATACATAGAATAGGTAAAGAGCGCTAACTAGTCATAACCATAAAACGTCGCAAACTATCGTCGATACGACCTATTTCGGACCATACTTACAGGTCAAGTGTATGGAAAAAGAGGTCCAGGAAGAAGAAGAATATCCTGGCTTTATAACCTACGAAAATAATTTAAGTTGACCACTACTAAACTTTTTAGAGATCAACAAAGTCAAAATATCCCTTTTAGTGTTTAATATCCATAACGGATAGGCACCATAAGAAGAAGAGTCCTCATAGCCTCTTGACTATCTGTACCCATTTGGATGTTCGTAAGTTCAAAAGCACTCATATTAATTTCAAGTGCACAATGAAAGATCGTATAAATTTCTGACTGAAATTATGAGGTATATTCTCCTAGTGGAATAAAAAAATTTACAAATCATGAATGTGTTACTTGTGTGAGTCCATTTCAAATAGGTAAAAAAAATAAAATAAGACTTACTCAGAATCAATTTAATTTTACTACCAAAACGACCGGTTTCGCCTTCTACACTTTGCAAAAGCATCTTCAGGTCAAACAGTACAAAGTAAATTAAATGCTGAAATTATAAAAAGCCCATATTAGGGTGCTGTCTTGTATAAAGATAAAGATAAAAAATTACAGTAATTATGCCAATACTACATGTCTCTGTTTATTAATATGAATAAAATTGATTAAGCAGACAAAGTAAAAACCCACAAATTGGTAAGAGATAATCTATTGAATTGTAATAAATTAGTAAAAAACAAAATACTACTTACATGTCGGTACAAGAATTATTAGTTAATGATTCGGGAAACATAGTTCAAACTATCCTGTATTGCTGATGATGGGTGATCTTCGGTTTTTATTGTAACTTTTTGATAATTAGCGGGGAAGTTTCTTGAGGAGAGAGATGTTAACAAATGAAATAAAAATAAAGTATATGTGATTGTTTGTTGAATGAAAGTGATGCTTTATATTATTTAAATTATTAAAATTATTTATATTTATTCAAGAGATAATATGATTTAAAAATGTGTGTTAATTTGTTGAAATTTTTTACAATAAAAGGACAGTTGTATGAAAATGAATGAAATTAGATGTAAAATTTTGTGGGTGTGCAATTTCTTTAACTTGTAATTATTAAATTTGATAATTACAAGTTCTAAGTTATAAGAAAATTGTGATGTCAGATGTGTTAAAATTATTAAAACTAAAACAATTAAGAACACTTAGGGACAAACAGAACACAATTAAAAGTACAAAACAGTCATTAAATTTTAAAAGGGGAGCACTTATTGGCACTACATCATTTTGTAGGAGAGAAACTGGTAAAATTGAGTTTTTTTGTTGTCTATTAGAATTTTGAGAGGTAAATTTGAGTTTTCTTTCTGATTGATTTCTTTTACCTATTTAAACATTTTTACATTTTCATTACTACTGTAGATTCCTGTATCCGTCCTGTCTGAAGTTTTAAAGCTATCTTTGTACCAGGTGCAACTCTGCAATCTGGGCTGTGTGTTTCCCTGCTTCATCCTACTCATGGACATAAAAAGTAACTGGAAAAGTTCTTTAAGATTGTATCTGGATGGAGGTCCAGTAGATCCTCTTAGGTTGCTGTTGGTGTGACCCTAAGAGCCCGTACAGTTCCAAGGCTTGTAAGTCTTTGCACCTTTCTTTATTTGCGAACGGTACTTTTTTACTGTACCTTTGTCCACCATTCCACCCATATGTTGTTGGTTTTACCACTATGGTATAAATCTAATATAATATTTCTGGTATGAAACACTATGTTTATCTATGAGTGCGTCTGACTACCATTACTGTAGTCATCGGTCTTTTGGTTATTCGTTCTATCTGCCGATCATGACCAAACTTCATAAAAGAAAAGATAAGGTCCCCAGCGGACCGCCTCTGGCTACATGTGCTAACATCGTATTCCCAGTAACGTTGCAATTGGTTTGTAGGAGTGTTGTCAAATGCTCACTCTATATCTAGGAATGCACCCAACATCACATTTCAGTATTCCAACCCATACTCCACCCCTGTACAAGATGGTGCAGTGCCGTTTATATACAGAATTCTGCTTTGATTTTTTGAAACAGATTTTTCCTGTACAATTTTGTCAGACTTAGGTATAAAAGCTTATATCTACCCCAAATCTAAGCTAGCCTATAATATTACACACTATTATAGACAACTTTAAAGATGTTTGATAATATTCTGATCAGACTTAATTGATTAGAAATTTTCCTCTAACCTAAATTATGACCAAGAAACTTGGAACTAAAAGCAGACTCTCACCGGTCTACAGCTTTTAATAATTCATTACATAAAAATAATATCTGCATGTGTTGCAAAGCACTATGCTATGCTTTTTACTTTTAACATAACTGTCTCGAAGGGCTTCTTTCTCTTGAGTGTTTTAAACAGACATGTTTTGTAAATGAGCTAGATGTCCTGACTATTGTCGTGATGAAGAAGTTATTTTTCATGGACCTTTGCAAATTTTCTGATGGTCTTATTAACAGTATCCGCTTCTAAATCCCTATGGATATTACTGTGCCTAAGTTACGGAAAATTGACAATACTTCTTAAAACTATATTTTGATATCGCTGGATGACATTTAAATCATTTTTACTGGCATATCTAGTTGCCTTGGATCCATACAGGTTTTATTTTCTCTTAATAAAAGTGTATTTTAATATAGATTGACAGGGTAGGATGTATTGTCTTCCCGATAATCAATACATTTTTTATTCTTGATACTGAGCTTTTCTATTTTCTTTTTAACATGTTCATTTAATTTAATTCGCATTTAGTACAGTTGATTATTGTGTTAACAAAGAATTACAGTTTTCTTATTGCTTCTTCACAATCTTTACATACAGCCAGCACGAGAGTATCATCAGCTAAGGTGGCTATTATGTTATGAACTTATTCAGGGATGAATCCTAAAAACTCTATTCTGAGTGTATTACTTCAATAACACCGTGTGTTTTCTGGGCAAAATCTTGCTTAATTTATATTTAAGACCTTCTTATAATACTGTATATAAAATATTTATCATCACCATCAGCGGTGTTAGGTCCACTGCTAAACATAAGCCTCCCGTAAATAGTTTCATTGCGTCCAACCTTGAGCATGCTGAATAAGCATCGTGTCTAGGTCTCCATTCTAAAATTTTCTTGATCCATCTTTCATCTCCGACTCTGGCAACATGTCCTGATCAGTTCCATTTCAGCGTTGTAATTCTTTTAAACTGCACCTGTAACACCAGTTTTCTCATAACTAATTGATTTTAAACTCTGTCTCGAAGAGATATATTCAACATTGACCTCTCTTTTGCTCTCTGTGCCACTTGTATCTTATTGATTAATTTTCTGGAGAGGGTCAATGTTTCTGCTCCATACGTTAGAACTGGAAGTACACATTAATCAAAGTCCCTTCTCTTTAAACACATGGGAATATCTGATCTTCCCTCAGTTTTCCGTAAGCTGCCCATGTTAGTCCTAGTCTCCTGTTTTTCCTAGTTGAAATGTTTCTGGCCAGTACCAAGTTGGTCATGAATTGTGTTTTGGAAAAATTAATTTTAATGCCAACTCATGTACAAGAGCTCTGAATGTCTTAAAGGAGTTGACATACATGATCTGCGTGGTCTTTAATAAGGACTATGTCTTCTGCAAACTTCAAGTTGTTCAGAAACTCTCCATTTATGTTGACTCCAATATTCTCCCAATTAATGTTTCCCGTGGCACTTTGTAATAAAACGGTGAATAATTTAGGAGACATAGTGTCTCCTTGCCTAATATCCTTATCCAAAGGAAAAAATCTGTTTATGTCGCCATAGTACATTCTCACTGTAACTGTTGCTATATTATATATATTTCGAAGAAGAGTTGTGTACCTATGATCAATACTGATAAATATGTGGTCTCATTAGTCTTATAAATATGTGGTCTTTAATTTAGTCAATTACTTTTTAACCTAGTTATTTTATAAACAGTCTTCTTTTTTTTAAGAAACTTTTCTCAAGAAATCCTACTTACTTGTATTAAGATCTAAGGTCTGATAAGGTCTGACGATTCATCTACGAGACGCTTTCTACTAAAGAAATAAAGTAGCATTATCCTTTTAACATATCTACCAGTTCAACACACAAGCAGCGGTTATGATATTCTGCTCCCTTCTTCTTCTTAACGTGCCTTATTAAGTTCTGAATATAAATTAAACAACAGTGGGCAGAGCACACAACCCTGCATGACTTCCTTTAGCATCTTACTCTTCTGTCGATTTCCCATTAATACGAATGGTCGCTGATTGGCGCCATTTTTCAATGATCCTGACGTCGTGGCTATCAAACTTATTATCTCTTAAAATTTTATTTAACTTATCATGATGTACTATATTAAATGCCTTTTCATAATCAATAAAAATTGCAAATACATCTTTATGTTGATCTCGACATTTCTGTAACAAAACATTCAGTGCAAAAAGTACTTCTATAGATCTCAATCCATCTCTAAATCCAAACTGCGTTTCATCTTGAGCTTCACCACGATTATTTAGTATTCTACTGTGGATGATACGTAGGAATAACTTTAAAGTATTACTCATAAGACTTATTTAGACTATAGTCGCTACAGTATTTCGGACGTTGTTTTTTTTTGTAACGGTATCAATTCAGACCTCAACCATCCTCTGGGATTTCACCAGTTGAGTTAACATGATTGAAATTTTAATGTTTTCTGTGTTAATTAGTTTTGATATACCTATCAGTGCCAAAAGCTATCCTCTTCTTTGCAAACTTTATAGCATGTAGTACTTCTATTTTTAGTATTGCTGGTCCTTCATCTGCACATTAATTATGTTGTTCTTCTGATCTGTCAGAAGTTGTCCGAATCTCTTCTATATTTATCATTATTTTCTACAACTGTATAGAGTGTTTTCTTATGATAAAGGCTATTTCTCCTCTTTTGTGTTTTAACATACTGAATGTATCGTAGTTATATTCTAACTCTTCCATTTTAATAGATTTAACTTCCATCCACTGTTCTGATCTTTATATTTTGCTTCACTACATAATTTCTGCTTTTTCTTATATTCCTTTCGGTTGATTTTTTGTTGTCTTCTCTGCTCCATTAATTTAAGAATTTTGTTTGTCATTCGTTGTTGTTTTTTGTCTGATTCCTTATAGTATTTTTTTCTGTTTTTTATGAGATATCTTTGAACATTTTCCATGGCTGGTTATTTAGATCTTCTTCTATTTGTTTATTTGTTTTTGTTATCCTCTGTTAAGCATATTTATTTTTGATATTTTGGTACTTTTTGAAATTTTTTGAGTTTGAATTTGATGTCAACTATTGATTGTAGTCTAAACCGATATCTACACTAGGATATGTTGTTATTCTTGTCTTGTGTAGTTTAAACCAGGTATTCGTTATTATCATATCATGTTCTTGACAGAACTGGTAAATATATCGCCTCGTTCATTGCTCTCTCCTAGTCCATATTTGCTTATCAAGTCAGATCTTTGACCTTTTCCAATGTTTGCGTTAAAATCACCAAGGATGTACGTAACTTTACTTCTTTTAGGCCTTAAGTATCTGTTTTAACTGATTAAAAAAATATTATATTTTATTGTCGTATTTCTTTTGTGCAGTAAGGGCCTATACCTGAATAATATTTACAATAAACGGTCTGCTATTTCATTAGATTAGTACTATTATGTTACTAACACATACAAATTTTAACGTATTTTTAAACTGCGATATTATAAATATGCCAACTCTGTTCCGGCAATGTGTGTCGTTTTCCCCACTCCCAGAGTAGTACAGTGTACAGTGTGCCTTTGCCCTATTCACGTATTCCCAATCTTAATTCACTTATCTCATATATTATCCTATTCTGGTCCCAAATATTTAAAATATGTAAAAAAACATTAAACAGTGTATACAAACTTTTCTATTTCTTTATTTAATTTTCTAGACAAAATCAATAAGATGACTAGTCAGTAAAATAATAGGTACAACGAAAATGAAAGTTTATGTTCATTAAACAGCCGAAATAGTTCAAATATACTTACTTTGTTTATCTTATGTTACTATTAAGGTGAAACAATCTAGCACACGATAAAACTGTGTAAACTAGACTGATCCACATAAAAATTATTTTGATATTGCTACTACCGTAAGGCGTATATTTTTATTAGTTTAAGAGTTAAAGTCTTCATAATTTTTTTTTTTAATTTTAACGTAATTTCAGTTATATTCAGTTTGAAATGCTAACAATATTTTTGTAGCAATATAAGCAATATAATACTGTAATGTGGGTGTTCTAAATTATCTATGGGAAGCGATCACACGATGGTAAGAGCTAAAGTGGAAATAAATATAAAAAAGAACGAAATAGCATGATTCTTAAAAAAACATCTGTGAAATAGACATCCTTAGAAAATATAGAAAAATATCAGAAAGATATAAAAAGGACTCTAAACTATGATGATGAAATTCCCTGGATACTATCGCTGAATCTCTGGAAGTCTGTATTTAAAATGCAACAGAATAACATTGTACCAAATAAGAAATACTACATAAAATAAACCTAAGAACAAAGATGTTAATGAAAAAAGAAGAAAACTGTCAGTTATAATCACACAGGAATACAAATCAATAAACAAGGAGATAACGAACGAGAAAACATAAAAGACAGCAGAATGCGATAGATATTAAAAATACAATAAAAGAAAATAAATGTCTGAAGGTTCGACGTAGAGAAACGCAAATAGGAAGGAATGCTGTACAAAAGATCAAAAATTCAAAAGAAAATATTGTCACAAACAGAAATATCTACAAACAACTGTATTCGTTAGATGGGCAGGTCACAGAAAGTTTAAACCAAGGGTTAGAAGATATAGCGGACATAAAAAAAATAGATTATATCAGCTCTGAACGAGATAAAAAATAACGAGGCACAGGTTTAGAATGGCATTTTTAATAGAGGCAATTAAAGGAGGTCAAGAACGTATTTTTAAACCTATTTAATAAATGTTTGTTTGAAGGGAAAATTCCGTCGCATTGGTTAAATACTAATATTGTTATAATGTACAAAAGAGGAAACATTACCGACCTCGGAAATTATAGACCTATAAGCTTGCTTAATCATTTATATAAACTATATAGTAAGATAATACCAAAAAACTAACAAATAAAATTGATTACTGACAGTAACTGGTAGGTTTCAGATTAACATACAGAACGAATAACCATGATCTATAATTGGTTTCAAATGAGTGTAGAGTAATAAATCATGAAGTGTCATAAAATTTGCCTGAATTTCGGTGTCGTCATGGGCGTAGGCAAATGGACGGATGTCAACTTCGTCGTCAAAAATTGATGTACCTCAAAATATCATATTTTGGATATTTTGTGATAACCAATTTTATTTAATTTTTCGATTAACTTATTCTTCAAACTCGTATTCCATTATATGGTCATTAAAGCTAATTACATTTTTATTTATAAAAACAAATTCACTTAATAATGTTCTGAAGCTATTTTCTTGTGGCATTTTAAATTAATTAATATTTAAATGGGAATAAGCCACAATTAAAGGTTAAAATACATTTATTGACGTTTCAATTTCCACTTCGGAAATCGTTCTCAAAATACAAACATTACTAATGTTTGTATTTTGAGAACGATTTCCGAAGTGGAAATTGAAACGTCAATAAATGTATTTTAACCTTTAATTGTGGCTTATTCCCATTTAAATATTAACAAATTCACTTCCTTACTGAACGAATAAAAGCATTAGAAGAAACTGATAAGGGTATGACGCACCTCCTAATATTACTAAGAACTAAAATAAATCAACATGAAGACTAATAACGCGTAATGAGGTTTTACTTACACTTTCATTATAATCCCTCTTTTATTTTATTATTATCATTCGACATTCGACATTCGAGTTAGTAATTGTTACTACACCAATTAAACGTACAGTAATATTGTGATATAGAAATAGTGAAAAAGTTATAAAATGGCGACATTTACTCCAAAGAAAAGAGGTGTAAAAAATTCTCCGCTATATGTTAGTGAAAAAGTTATAATTTTAAATGTATATGATTGCATAAAACACGATCACCCTAGTTTGTCTGTGCAAGAAAGTGTTGAGCGATGTGCCCGAATGACTGGAATTGGACAGTCCACGATTTTTAAATTATTGCGAGAAAGAAAGATATCAGGCCAGTTAAGTCCATGCAAGAGAAAATCAGGAAGACCAATAAAAATCTTAGGTGAAGACACCAAACGTGACATTCGAAGAAAAGTTCATTCGTTTTATTTTAAAAAGGAAATACCCACCCTTGACAAAATACTAATGGAGATAAGCCAAGATAACGATATTCCTTTGATATCCAGAAAACTTTTATGGAAAACTTTAAAAAGTATGAATTTTTCCTGGGAAAAGCACAATCGAAAGGCACTATTACTGGAAAGTGATGAAATCATTTGCTGGAGACGAAAATATTTGAGAACTATAAAACAGTACCGCAGAGAGCACAAGAAAATTTTTTATCTTGATGAGACGTGGATAAACGAAGGTTATATAGTCCAAAAAATGTGGCAAGATAAAAATGTAACAAGTGCTCGCCAAGCTTTCATAGAAGGCCTTTCGACGGGTATTAAAGTGCCTTCGGGAAAAGGGAAGAGGCTTATAATTGCTCACATTGGAAGCGAAGAAGGATTTTTAAAAGAAGGTTTGTTAAGCTTTGAGTCGTGTCGGACGGGAGATTATCATGAGGACATGAATTCGGATGTCTTCGAAGACTACTTCGGGGAAATGTTAAAATTTCTTCCAGCTGATTCGGTCGTGGTTATGGATAATGCAAGCTACCATTCAAGGCGCATAGAGAAGGTACCAACTTCAGCTTGGAGAAAGCAAGAAATTATTAACTGGCTGTCAAATAAAGGTATTCAGTTTGAGACGAATTCAATAAAGAAGGAACTACTAGCCATAGTAAAACAACATAAATCTCGCTTCATAAAATATGCCGTAGAAGATGTAGCAGAAAAGTATAAAGTAACTGTGCTACGCCTACCGCCATATCATTGCGAATTAAATCCCATAGAACTTATATGGGCACAAGTTAAAGGATATGTTGCAAGGCACAATACCACATTTAAAATGAAAGATGTCAAGGTATTGTTTGATCAAGCCATTATGGAAATCACATCAGAAAACTGGCAAAAAGCAATCCAGCATGTTTTAAAAGAGGAAGATAAAATGTGGGAACTGGACAACTTGGTCGATCAGGTGGTTGACCCTATAATTATAACACCAGGGGATGATGACAGTTCTTCGGATGAAGACTATAGTGATGTAGAATTGTAATAACGTATCCAGTAAAGTTTTTGTAGTTTTTGTGAATAAATTGATTTAAACTCCCCACAAGTGTTTCAATATGTAAAGTTCATTCGTGTGTGTTTGTGAGTATTTCCCGATTTCGGTTCGTATATATTTTATTGTTACATTTTATATTTTTTTAATAACACTGTTCTGCTGTATTACATTTTTATTTCCTTTAATATGATTTTTAAGAATGCATATTCTTTTGTCAATTAACCCACTAGCGCGCCTCTGGCTCAGTGTTTATCTGTCGATAACAATGGACTAATCCCTTAAAACAGGGTGATACCTACCTGCTCTTTATGAAACGACAGAATTTTGCAATGCGGACGGAATTTATTGACGGATTATTGACGGATTACCCTGTAGCGCTTTTGAATACTTCATGAGATTTTATTACTCTACACTCATTAGAAATAGATTATAGTAACAAAAATTTTGATCTAGAAATGCATTGAATATAACAAACCTTTTTGTATAGTAGAATCTTTGTAGACTTCGAAAAGTCCTTCGAATCGGTAAATCAACACAAACTCTAGCTACTAGATACTTAGTAACAATCCAGTATATTTGTTTACAAGAACGCAATATTAAACGTTAAAATGTCAAATATCTAATACACAAAAAAAATTGTAAGACAAGGTAACACGCTCTCTACAAAAATATGTGTGGCCATCCTGCAAAATATGTTTAATAACATAGAATGGAGATCAGCTGAGATCAACATTGATAGAGTAATGTTAAATCACCTATGTTTGGCAGATGATATTGTATTGATTTCAGGTAATATCCAGGAAGCACAAAATATGTTAAAATAGTTGGAAAAAAACATCTTAAGAACACGGTTTGAAAACAAATATGTCAAAAAGCCAGTTTATGGCAAATTTGGTGACCAATTCTCCTCTACAAATAAATAACTTTTACACAACTTAAGTAGTTGAAGTATGAGATCGGCATCGAAACACAAGTTTCAAAGAATATATCTGGGCAGTATTTGGAGAAATAAACATATATCTAGGCAATATTTGGAGAAATGAACTACATGAAATTTGAAGTTTGAAACGGAAAGTTTTTAGTCAATGTATACTCCCTGTCCTAACCTATTGTGCTGAATCACTCACTATGGCAAAAAAGAATATACAAAAATACATATACCGTAGAGAAAGATCAAAATATCAATGCTGGGAATAAGGATCGAGTTCGAAATCAAGTGATTAGGAAAAAGATGGTGATGCGTCACGCTGTTGAAGCTATTTTGCATCAAAAATGGAATTAGACCAGACATGTAGGTAGAATGACGGATGAGCAGTGGACAAAAATTATAGTGGAATGACGACCAAGACACGAGACGTACAGAAGTAGAGGCAGGTCACCCAGCAAATGAACGAACAACACACAGAACATTGCTGTAAACTGAATAAAACGGACACAAGATGAAGAGAAGACCAGAAGTTAGGAAGGTCTACGTTTAGTAGTGGACAATTTAGGCTTGTTAGATGGATTTTAGGATATCAATACAATAAAAAAATGCTGTTTATCTTATTCAGAGAATCTTATTCAAAAAAGAAGAAAGAACCAATCAGATGTAAAATAGAAATCGATGGTATCGAATAGATGAACAACTTACAGGACCTATAGACATAGGCAGCGGGATAATATAAGGTCTCATTGAGACCTATGCTACTCAATTTATTTATGGATGAAATCATCAAATCTGTCACGAAAGAAAGGGAATACAGAATGGGAAACAAAAAGTAAAACTACTCTATTACGCAAGCGACGCAATATTGATAGCCCAAGATCAAGATAGTCTGCAAAGACTAGTCCACAGATTTAACATAAGAGCAAAATCATTTAATATGACTATCTCAACTTATAAAACTAAAAAAATAGTAAAAAAATATATTTAAAAATTCCTTTATAAAAGGTATAATATTATTATATATCCAGATTTAGCCATACGGCTTACACTCCCTCTAAGGAGAAAATTCACTCATCCCAGATACTTACGGTATCAAAAGGATTGAGCTCTGGTGGGACTCTTTTCGTGTTATCGATCGAGCACTAGGTGACTTGGTATGCTGAAGTATTTCGTACACATCTGGACGTTGAGAGTAGTACAGCTTTCTGCATGGTCTTGTAGATATGTTCATTCAGACCTAGCTTTTTTATGTTTTCTAGGAGATTCTTTGGAATAACTCCAGTAGTAGAGAGAATAATGAGTATTGTCTGGGTACTTTCCATTCTCTACTGTCTTCGTATTTGAATTTCCAGATCCCTGTACTTGGCGATTTTTTCGTTCTGTTATGCTTTAGAAACAAGACCCGATATAGCTACAACA
Organism: Diabrotica undecimpunctata; assembly: GCF_040954645.1. Taxonomy (NCBI): domain Eukaryota; kingdom Metazoa; phylum Arthropoda; class Insecta; order Coleoptera; family Chrysomelidae; genus Diabrotica; species Diabrotica undecimpunctata. The sequence continues at coordinate 116,405,385 of NC_092806.1, read as the reverse complement.
CAAAGACTACTGAAAATGGCGGAAATAAGAGTTCTAAGAAGAGTTACAGGAAATATGTCGAGAGATCGAGACAATAGTGAAGACATTAGAAGAAAAATTACAGTGTATTAACATGGAACAAACAGAAAAAAAGAATGGAATGACCATACAAGCAGAATTGGGGAGACCCGTGTAGTCAAAATAGTTAGAGGTCAATCATCAATCGGTAAAAAAACTATCAAACTACCGCGCAAAAAATGGAGTCACAACCTTCCATAGAGGTATCTATTTACCAATGAATAAGCAGAATTGGTAATGAAGAAGAGAGAAGTTTGTAAAAATCGGAAAGGGGTAATTAGTGGAAGATATGTTGAATTTAATAATAATTCTTGTAATACTATTAATCTTAGCTTTAAGTTTAATCTATATAAAAATATAGAAGATATTATCGAAAGTATCAGTAATAGCAAAAAGGCCCAGAGTTCGGAATTAATAAGATAAGGTCTAACGTAGACTTTTTAATTGCAATATTTTATATATTTATGATGAACTTGCTAAAACTTGTTACTTGAGAGGAACTATATTGTTGAAAAATCGCAAGAATATCAATTGTTGCATATATCACATCAAAATGATAAAAGATAACTTTCAGATACTATTAACCAGGCTATCTATGTACGAACTGAAAATCAATGAGGTAAAAATTATAAACTATATGAGTCTAGAGGGAAATGGGCAGAGATAAACGAGAGAATGGAACATCAAGATAAGAGAGTATGAATTCAGTAGCTTTAAATACGAAGTGTAATCGATAACAATAAAAACAGTAGCAGAATGAACATTTTCCAGAGTCCAACCTGGACATTAAACTTTATAAAAATAATATTCTCACCAACATTGACTTTCAGTTGTTTTTACGATGATATTTCTGTTTATGGAGTGTGATAAATGTTTATTATCTTACTTGTACTATTCTTGCTAATTTAGGAATGCGGAAATTCTTGTATCTTATTGTTGCCCTCATTCAAGACATTAGAAGCCAAGTGTACGTGACTAATAGATTCAAAATTTAACCCCGTATCGTGCAAGTGTATTTACGTGTTGTGTTTGTGGGAAGTTTATACCCGACATGCTGGAATATTTCTCCAGAAAAAACTACTTATACGAACAACTGTAGACATTGGAAACAATATTTTAATGTGATAAACTTACTTTAGGTTACTAACCAAACAATTAGAAGGCGATTAGGCTAATATGACAACTTAAAAATTGGCTACAGTATCTGAAGTTTTCAGGGCATATCGAGTAGTCAGAGCAGCCATATTTCACTAGTGAGCTTCTTTTTCTTCTGGTGCCGTACGCTATGCAGCGTGTAGGCGTTTAAGTTATGCGTAAGGATCCTTCTTCTGCTCTTCTTATTATTGTATTGATATAGTAAATTCGCTTATCCCAGTCCCAACGGTCTAGTGAATTCAGCAATTATTTTTTTGCGAAGTTAGTTACTTTTTGTCAGACTAGAAGTGACTGGACCAAACGTGGTCATAGCCAATATTAATAGTAAACAAATGTAAATAAAATAGAACTTTAAAAAGAACTACCGACAATCAATATTTATTTATTTACACCATATAATGTATTGATAACACATAATAAAATTATCAGAAAATGAAGTACTGTAAAATATGCCCAGAACAGAAAGTTAATTCAAAATTAAATTCATCCACAATAGTTGTTACTGAAGATGATGCTTTTTTTTCAGTTTGTTGTCACGCCTGTGTGGCTTTATAGGATGATTTTAAGCATGCAACAGAATTTTTTTTCCTGGGTTCGTTGCTAAAATATTTAGTAAACAAAGAAATCAAACTAAATATTTCTGAGAGTAAAATATCTGTCCAATGGCAATTCTCTATGTTAGAAAATTTATCTGGTCTCACGATTTAAAAAAAAAAGAAAAAGAAGAAATGAAAACTTTGAACTTTAACAAAATCAAACAACTTGTTTAGAGTTAAGCTCACGTGTTTGTATGATCAACTTGTAATTAATCTTTAAGAAAAGTGTGTTGAAGTATTTTTTAATAAAAACACAAACAGCATATATAGTAAAAAAGTAGAAGCAGAACCAAAGAAAGAACAACAAGAGAATACAAAATCACTCATTGGTTTGAATATGGCCGTCTTTAAGAGGCGAAAAACATTGAAATTTGGCAACAGTGAATAGAACGCCTAGAAATCCTGTTTAGTGTTTGTTTACATATGCATTTTATAGGTTTATTTTACTATTTTTACTTAATTTAAGTGTAAATATGTATACTAAATAAAACTACTATATTATGTTTCGATTTTCGTTTTTGCTATATTATGTTGTTCTATTTTAAACCAATAAAATAATGTATTAATTGGTATTTTCTTCTTCACTTAAAACGCGATGTAAAATTTTCCTGAGTAGAGTACTTCTATCTTCTGCAGCTTTACGCTTAGCTGCTACTCTTACAAACTGTTGTTGAATGCAGTTGGTCTCCAGACTTTCATGAGAATGATTTAAGTTTTGTCTAGAAATTACTACATCATCCCCAATTGTGTAGACGGCAGCGTTACAACCGTTGATACGACATCTCCAGCGTGATTCCCCACTTTTTAACTTTTTGGCAAAATTGAATTTATAGTTATTCACGAATAAAAAAGGAGCACCTCTTTTCGTTGCACTTTTTTTTTCACCACCATACGTTCGTCGAAATTCTCCATAACGTTTCAAGAATAAATGATTTTCATAACACAATTCAAGACTATAGCAATATAAACACTTTGAGAATATTTTCACAAATGAATAAACTCGAAGATTCGTACATATTTATATATTTAATATTAATTGCTTGTTCGAAAAGCATTACGAAAATTTACCTGACCCTATGGACGAACTTGTATACCTCAATTTTAGGGACTTGGACGGAAATGTATACCTTCTTTTATGACACTTATTATTTTGGACGAAAGTGTAATCGCCGATTTTTTAAAGTTCTTCTAGATGCCTGCTAAATATTCGGTTCCGAATTTTTCCAGCAATTATTCTTCCAACAAAGAATATAGACGCATATAGACACTTATGCGTCTATTTTTGTGTGCTGGTATAAAGCAAAAATGGCTATAAAGTATTACTGGATAATATTGAGAACCCTCACATACTCTAGTGGTTTGTATGAAACATTTTTATGAAGATGACTTAAACTTTGTGTTAAAAACTTTCCAAAATATGTATTTGACAAAGCAAGAAGATGGTGCTAAAAGCAGCAGATATAGAAAATAAAAAGGCGAAAATGAATTATTGAGAGTTTCAAAGTGATGTTATACTGGGTTTTTGTAGTTTTAGTGACAATTGTGTAACTAAGTTCTTCTTACTTACTAATAACTGAGAATTCCTAGGACACAATATATGAAGATGGCATAATTGAAACTAAATGTAATATTGGCAAAAAGACAGATAAACATTGTATGAAAAGTGGAGAACCTACAGAAAAATAAACCCAAATGTAGCTTCAAATAGATTTAAATGGAGGAAATTAGTTTGTATTCTGTAGCCATTCCAGATTATACTCAAAATAAAATAGTGGAAATTTTAAATGCTTATGTCCAAAAAGTGATAAATTAAATGTTTGGAAAATAATGTGCAGCTGATATTATACCAGCGTAGTAATAATTAACTGTAATATTCTACACCCTAATAAATACTTTATGTAGAATACTTAATAATACTTTTGAGTAAATTTCTTTGATTTATTGGTCCGGGATTAATAAAACATATGGTAAATAATATATTCTGGTGAATTTCCATGTTCAATGAAACCTTTTATAATTTAACTACTTTAAATTTAAGGTAAGCATTTTAGTTGTAAATATTAGTATAATAGAGTAACATGTAATTTACATTATAAAGTAGTAAAAAAAATTTAATTGAGAAAAATTTAAGTTGACCATTTGCCAAAAGTTAAACATTTATTAATTCCCACAAAAGTATTGTAATATATATATATATATATATATATATATATATATATATACATATATATATATATATATATATATATATATATATATATATATACATATATATATATATATATATATACATATATATATACATATATATATATACATATATCGTTATATATACTATATAAATATATAACTTATATATTCAATTTAGTATTGAATTAATTTTTGAAATTTAATAAAATTTTTCCATTTTTTCAAAATTACTCTGGAACTAACAGAGGTCACAAATAAAGCTAATTTTTTTTCTTTTTTTATTGAGATAATCGTGCTCATTTGTTAATAACTCGGGTATTTTCCATCCCAATGGCTTATATCTTAGCTCATTTTAAACACTCATTAAATACTTTTATTAACATTCTCAGCATTTTTTTTTAACCTATTCTTTACGTTATTTGGTGATAAAATTTTCGATTGCAGGTTAATTTAAATAAACCCTTACCTTTATCAAATTGTAAATCAGGTTATATAGCCGTAATGAGAATTAAAAAAAACCGTAATTTATTATTTTGAAAGGTTTCTTTTTAATTCGTATTGTTTTTTGTTAAATGTACCGTTTGCGAATTATTTTTGAAAAGTCACTCAAAAATATGCATTTTTAGGTAAGAAATAAACAATTTTAAGTGTAAATAACCTCTGTGGTTATTTAAAGGTTAAATATTTTTACCCCCCGAGAAGGGGCGACACTCACCCCTGAAGTAAAAGAGTACATCGACACTATATAACTTTTTTTCTTTTCGACATTTTTCTTATGTGCATTTTGCAATGTAAATGTGCAATTGAATACATATTGAATTTGGTAAATGTATTTCTAACTATTACTATTTGTATCTTCACTTTTTCGTCGCAACTGTGCTTGCGTATGGGATTGTCTCCTGATTATCAATAATTTCGTTTTGGTGAAGTTAATGTTGAGACCAAATTGCTCTCCCACTGTATTAAAAATATTTACTATCTCTTGTAACTATTCTTTTATGTTGTTTGCTATGTAATCCTGCTGTGCAAGCAGAAAGATCTTTTCTACATAAATGTTAAACAACAGAGAGGAGAGGATGCAACTCTGTCTTCTCATTCTTATTTATTTAGTACAGCGGTCATTAAAATGCAAATACAGATAATTAAAAATATTTGTGGTTTATAAAATAAATAGAAATTTTAAATATAATTCACAGATAGTAATGAGATAATCCAGAGAATATTGTGAATAATACGCCGAATTTATTTTTACCACATAAAAACTTCCAAGGTTTGGTTATTGGGTGGACTGGAATACTTATAGATAAAAGTTAAAATTTAATATTAACTTTAGATTGTACTGTAAATATTTTTATCTACTCTTTATTTTTCTTAAGAAGCAAAGTGCCTGTTGAGTTTTCAACACAGTCACACCGGTGTTTTAGATCAGTCAATGCTTCTACACCATATTGGCGATTTGTCCACTAAATTTTAGTGGATATGAAACTTCAATCAGGAGACAATATTTGTTAACCACATAAGCATGACTTAAATTTAAGTACGAAGAAAACAATTTATACAGCAATGAACAAGAATTATTTCATAGTTTATTCCATATTTTGTGATGATCACTAAGCAATAATTACCAAATACTGGATCATTTCTTTGGACTCAAGTGTACATTATAAAAACGAAAAAGTGTGATTTTATTGATACAATATATATATATATATATATATATATATATATATATATATATATATATATATATATATATATATATATAATTTTATTTACAGTGTTTAATAGTAGTCCACTTTAGTTATTATACATTTTTTGGTGCCTTTTTTGTGCGTGATAATTTCTCTTTTACTACCCGAGTTTCTTCCGAGATCGTCTTCATTTCAAATGACTTATTACAATTTATATAACTTTTTGCTTAATTCTTCTCCACCGTAGTTAAGTCCCATTTTTATATAATCCGTATGTAGAGCTTTCCCTTTACGGCTTCTATTTTTAATTGTCTTTCTTTAGTTGTTCTAGCTAATATATATATATATATATATATATATATATATATATATATATATATATATACATATATACACATATATATATAAAAAATTTATTAAAATCCTTTGTAAAAGGTATATATTTAAAAACCCAAACGGGCTATGTTAGACAAAACGTTTTCGGAATCCATATTCCATCATCAGTGTCTAGGAGTACATGAATGTAGCCACTAAATATATGGGTAAAAACCCGTTAAAAAAATAATTAGTTACACTTGGTTTACAGTATTTCTTATAAAATATTAAGATGTTACCGTTGGATTAGGTAACATGGCGACATATGACTCCACGTGAAGTTGCTAGTCCTGAGACGGTGTGTCTACGAGGACTTTATGGAAGCAACTCTATGGGTTTTTATGGTTTTTTATATGGGTTTTTAAATATATACCTTTTACAAAGGATTTTAATAAATTTTTTAATATATGGTATACAGCCAACTACAGGAACGTAGATTTCTTGTGGATATATATATATTTGGATGGGTTGAAGTCAATAAAAGTGGCTATTAGGTAATTATTTTTTATCTCGAGCTTTCAATTGTGTTTACAATCATTTTCAAGAGCAAATAAAATTAGTTTTGTTAATAAATTTATGCTGCTAAATTTAATTTTAAAAAATGATTGTAAACACAATTGAAAGCTCGAGTTAAAAAATAGTTACCTAATAGCCCCTTTTATTGACTCCAACCCATATGCTTTGTATAATATAAGTTCTTCTTCTTCACGTGGCATATCAAAATTATCCGACGTTGGCGATCACCATTGCGAATTCTTCTCGATTTTCTGCCACATGGAATAATTGTCCTGTATCTGATATCTGAGTCCATTCACAAATGTTTGTTTTTTTGACGTGACAACGTCTTAAATTAGGTTGTGGCTCGGAGTCATTCATGAAAAAGTGTAACGACCGCTCACGTCTGTTACAGTGAGTCACCGAACGAGAGAGAGGCCCGCCGGACCGGCGAATGCCTTGCGTCTCTCTCCCACTCAAACATGATCGGTCCGCTGCGCGCGCAGCACTAGAGAATTAGGCGCGTTGAATCGGTGCGTGCTTCCGTGCTTGTGTCTCTGTCTTTCTCGAGCGTTCTTGGCGTTCAAGACACATTACAGCAGAAACACTTCCTTTCATTTCATATTTCTCCTATCATCGTCCTATCCTCAACAAAATCACTCAAATAGAAATTAGTTAAGTTTAAGTTTACATGTACAATGTTTTAGTAAACAAAATATATTTCTATAGTTAAAATTTGTGCAATTCTTATTTTCATTCAATTCCTTGTTCCTATTGTGCAATTTAATAATATTCATATCAATAAATATTCTACCGAGAAAAAGACGTTGTCACGTAAAATCTTCGCCCGTAAAACCGACTTTACAGGCAACCGATTTTTTTTCACCAAGAAACCTGTTTTTTCCAACACGTATACGGCCTTCCCTTTCGCCTTTAAGGATCAGTTGTAGTATTTTATATCGATTTCCCTTCACTAGGTGTCCCAGATAAGAAATATTCCGGTAGTCTTTAGGAATTCTCTATATATAGCACTTATATATAAATATAGCACTTAACCATTCTTTGTCTTAGTTCTAAACTGAGATAATTATTGCAAGGAAATGTTTTCATTTTCATAAAAGTAGTTTTAGTCATTGCTATTCTGCATTTTATTACTATGTCCAGATCTAGTTGGTCCGTTATGACAGTTCTCAAATATATATGTAATTTTGTATACTTTTTAACTTGGACTCCATTTAGTTGAAGCTCCTTCATCTCGATGTGGGTTGCCACTAAAGAATAAAAATTTGGCTGTGTTCGAGTTTATTTAATGACCATTTTCTCTCCTACTTCGTGAATACGATCAAGCAGAATTTGGTGGCCTTCAATATTTTTTGACAGAATTAATGTATCGTCTGCGTATCTTATTACATTTACTCTAGTCGTTAGAGACGAAAATACCACTGAACCTCTAAAAATTATACGAACAAGCTGAATGTTGCCGAAAATGTCATTTTTAGGACGCTAAAAAAGATGCAAAAAAGTTTACCGCTTTTATCCCCGGGTTTTCCTCTAAAACCCCCTACGTTGAGGGGAAAAACCGGTAAAAAATAGATTTTCCAAGAATCTGTACGCCATAGAGAAAAATGTTTCAAATAAAAAATGTAGCTAAGACAATTTTGAACAAAAACGTTTATTACTATTTTTTATGTAGAATGAACCGCTCTCTCAGACACAAGGATTGAAGCGAATCCATGCTCAATAAAATTTGTAAAAAAATCAGCTCGACGGTAAAAATTTTATATCTTTTGATCCAAGTACAAAAATCAAGATGCGTTTTAAAGGTAAAGAGTGTAGCTTTTGTAAAAAATCGCGCAAGGTTTATTTATTGAACAGCTTTATAAAAACTAAGTTCATTTGCGGCAAAACACAAAAATTGTATACGAAAGCTGCACTCTTCACCTTTAAAACGCATTCTGATTTTTATCGATAGGACAGTCTGATTAAAAGATATCGATTTTTACCATCGAGTTGATAAAAATTATATTTAACATTGATTTCGCGCGCGCAATTGACATTTTAAATTGCCGGTCGCTTCGAGTGTTGTTTCTGAGAGAACGGTTCATTTTACGCTAAAAGTGCTAATAAACATTTTTCCTTAAAATTAACTCAGCTACGTTTTTTATTTGAAAATTTTTTCTATGAAGTACAGATTCTTGGTAAATCGACTTTTTTGCGTTTTTACTTCCTTGCGAGGCTGATTTTAGAGGGAAGTGGTAAACTTTTTGCATCTTTGTTGAGGTCCCAAAATTGATATTCTCGGCAAAATTTAGCTTGTTTGTATGATTGTTAGGAGTTAAATCTCTGACGACTGGACTAGTTAAGTAGTTCCCCATTGATTTTTATTCTATGTGGCTCTTCTCTTAAGTGCCTTTTTAAATAAACAATGTTGGGGACAAAATATAACTTCGTCTAACTCCTCGTTATATGGAGATTTTGTCGGTGAACTTATTTCCAATTTTTACGATAGCAGTTTGATTCCAGTATTTTATGCTGTACTTTATCGAATGCCTTTTCAAAATCCACGAATACATGCAAATACATCTTTTTAAATATCATTTATATCTTTTTTGTGTATCTTGATTTATTTATTCTTTATATAATATGTTCCCATTGTGTTTAATTTCTGGTAGCAAACTCTGGTTCCTATAATTGCTTTTGCAACTTTTAAATCTTTGTACTTCGTATTGCATCTTCACATCTTTTTATATTAGATCGTTGTTAGTATTATTCTTAACTTCCTTGTTCTTAATTTGAATTTGCTCTGCATGATAATCATTCTTTCCTGTTTTCCCTTTTCATAAGACATGCTCTATCACTTAGTTTGTAAGCTTTATTCATTTGTACCTCAATACAAAATTATTTTTGTATAAAATTAGTTATGACTACCTTAAGTACATTTAGATTTTTTCTGTCTATCGGGATTCCTTCTACTATAACACTATTAGCTTTTTTCTATGTCTTAAACTTCTCTTCCCTCATCTTTACATTCTTTAATTCTTGTTGCTCTTCTTTTATTGCGTTTACTAGTCCACATTTTTAACTACATTACCAATTCGCTACTTTTATTTTTATTTCATAAGGTAGCTGTTGTAAGTTATTTTCTGAATAAATATTTTTTGAGAAACACCTTTAAAAATATAAATGAAAACAATACTGTTCCTTGATGAAAATCTAGCGTAAGATTATAATAATAAGGACTAATTCTTTAGGCAGGTGTATCTATGTAAAAGAAAAAAAAATCTATATTTGTTATTTACAAACTTTATTTTTCCTTTTTAATTTTTCCTTTTTATAAATAGAAATTTCTAATTTTCTTATTTGCACGGTGAAATTGGTTCTTCTGATCTTAACAATTTCCGCCAATATGGGCTATACACAGATGCTTAAGGCGCTTTCTTGGTAAAAATTATGTATATAAAGATATTAATATTTATTTGAATCTCAGTCACAGAAAAAATTCTTCCAGATCCTATGACCTCAGACACTGCTCCACCAGACACTGACCAACGAGGAGGAGGGACTCCATACACTATAACCGAAACGAGATTGGCAGAAATAAGGAAACATTTTATGTACCCATTTTTCGATAAAGGAGGTAGTGATAATAACTTGGGAGATTTCCAAAAGGACATTCAATCTTCCATTCCACAGGTGCACAAGAACTTAAACTTCCAATTGCCTTTCTTTGGATTCAGGTAGAGTAGTAATTCAGGATTTTTTATTATTTTTACAGCTTAGTACGCGTTATGTTTTAAATATGTACTGGTTTTTACATCTTCTATGTAAGGATCAATCCCAATCTTCACCGATCGGTGTGAACCTAGCTTAGTGTACTCACAAATAAAAGCTGTAAATCAATTTTAAAATTTAAACAACGGCATTTTAAAAATTTCCTTCTCTGGCGATTGGCTTGAACTGCTAATTTATTGAGCAAACATATATTATAATGTTATAATATACGTAGAGACAATAATACCTTTTACAATTTTTTGTTTAGTAGTTTAAAAATTCCAGAATTGTACGATTTGACATCAAAAAATATATTTATGTTCAAAAGATTTTTAATATAATCTACTATTGTCTAAAATTATTAACATATCGAAATATTTGTTATTTGGTATATAGTCGATTGGTTTTCTTAAATTGTATGCGTTTTCTTCAACACCCTGTATTTTAATATCGTAATGAAATGTTATTTTATGATGCTTTATTATTTATTAAACATACTCTATATCTAACTGCTTTAATTTGAGCGTTATTCATGATTTTAGAAACCAAACAATAAATGCAACAAAAATTGGGGGAAATTTTATTAGGTTGGTCATGAAAATATTCAGTCAAAAATAATTTTAAAAAAATACATAATAATCTAGACTGATCCTTAATTTGTTAATATTGGATGATATATCAAAATACCTAAATAATTAAGATTGTTGGTGAGTAAAATATTAATAAAAACACACAATATTCTACCTAGTTGGCTAGGTATGGCTTTGACACTAAACTTCTAAAAGTTGGAACACAATTACAACAGTTTATTGTCTTCGTTTTCTTGGATGCAATAAGATATATCGTCAGAGGCCTGCGTAGCTGATTCATATTTGAAGGCGGCAGACAAAACATCCACCAGCTTCTTGTGACGAGCTAATCGCAGTGTTCTATGCATCTAATGATCACAAAGATCATCAATAAATGTTTGAACAGCCAACTTTTCCATAATTGCTTCAGGAGCTATTGGATAAGCATATTGCACTAATCTGGCAATTTATTTTAAATTCTTGAAAAGTCTCATCTCGTTTTTTTCTTTGTTTTTAAATTTCGACTGGTAGACATGCTCCAAGTGTTCATGACCATATCACATATTTAGTCTCTTCTTGTTTAAAATCATCTATCTCATCTACGGCTATGGTTTGAAGTACATCCAAGGCATCTCCTCGAAGAGCATAAGCTATGTTTACAGCCTTTTATTTTTTGGACCATCCATTCAATCTTGCAGCTGATTTAAACTGTTTCTTGCAGTTATTCTATGACGATTTTTTTATCGAAAATTGGGAGCTCAACACAAACAGTTCACTGTAATTCATTGAATTATCCTATCTGATATCCCTGTTTCCTACATCATTTCTTCAATATCGTTGATCTTTTCTTCAAAAGACGAAATATTGGCAGTAACTTTGTTTACCAACAAAGATACTTTATCGCCAAGAAAAGAAATCTCAGAAGTGATATTAAAGATTTCAGAAGAGATGTTGTTCAGAAGAAATATCGTTGAAAAATTTATTTCCAATATCCGTAAAGCCTTTGGAAATATCAATAGAAACTTTTGAAGTATCACAAGAAACTCTGCTTTTTAACAATATATCACCAGTAATTTTGTTTTCTAACGATGTGATATCGACAGAAAGTTTGCTTTCCAATGATGTAATGTCACAGAAACTTTCGAAATCGACGAAATCACAGCGACATGCTTGTCCTCAAATACATAAGTTTCTGGATCAAGGCCCTCTTCTTTCAGGGCGTCCTTTAGCCGTTGGACTAATTCAGACTTCTTCCCAACAGAATTTAATTCTCGATCTTCCGATTCACGTAAATCCGTTACTTCTAAATGCAATGTTTATTTTAATTTATTTACAGTGTTCTAACACTAATACTAAAAACACTATTAATTTATAACATTTATTTACTAATAGTAAAAATTTATATTATTGACTGATTATACAATTTTATTTTCCTTATATATATATATATATATATATATATATATATATATATATATATATATATATATATATATATATAGTAAAATCTTTCTTCTAAACATTCTTGTAGAGGGTAGTTAAATAAACAGGCGCTATGGTAATAGCATTCATTTCTAGTATAGCAAGGAGCGTTTAATATATTTCTCGGTACTTTATTATTAAATAGGTTAGTTACCCTTAGTATTACTTTATTGTGTCAAAATGTAACAGTACGTAGGGTTAAATTGTAGTTAATAATTACAAAAACTTTAAATGCTAAATATTCTCTAAATAATTAAAAAAAGTGAAACAGCTAAAATTTCTTTTTAGGTATAACTACACAAGAGTGTCAGTGAATGGATATCTGGAATTTAGCGACCCACCTCCAAATTATGACTATCCTTTAGTATTTCCTATTAAAGAATGGCCCAAAAAGAATGATCCTGCCTTTATTGGTGAGTAAACCAACAAATTTTATTAGTAAGAGATAGTTTGAAAGATAATAAAAAGAATTTGAACACATTTAGTCTCTGAGCTCTGCTCTGTCTCTGAACAAATTTTATCTACGACTAATATATAATGTAAATTATTAAATATTCTATTTATATGTGATAAAACCATAACTGATTGTAATGAGAATTACATTTTATATTTGTTTTTGACGTTTCTATTTTCAATGCGGAAATTGTTTCCAAAATTTTTTTGTTAAGCAAAAGAAAAAGTTAAGAAATTTTTAACCTATAAATTTCTTAATTTATAGAAAAAATTGAAAACTGTTCCAAAGTGGAAATGTACCGAATATCAGTAATGGTTCGCGGTTACAGGGTCGTATCGAATTATTGGAGTGCTCTAAAACCTACAAAAATGAAGGTAACAATTAACTAATTAACTTAAATTAACTAACTGATGAACAATCATGGTCACATTAAAATAAAAGGACAAATTGTAACTACCACACGTCTCATAACCCCATCTGTGAGACTCGGTTTATCAATCGTATGCCCAACAGTTCCTCACAATATAGTAAGGCGAGAATTACAAAAGCTTGGTTTACATCTGGTTTCTCCATAACTTTTTTCAGAATCAGCGCCAAATTCAGAATATAGCCACATCTTGAACCTTAGACGCCAATTATATATATATATATATATATATATATATATATATATATATATATATATATATATATATATATATATATATATATATTCTTCTTCAAGTGCCATCTCCGCGGCGGAGGTCGGCAATCATCATAGCTATTCGAACTTTTGAGACGGCTGCTCTGAAAAGTTCATTTGATGTACATCCGTACCACTCTCTCAGGTTGCGCAGCCATGACATTCTACGCCTCCCTATGCTTCTCTTTCCTTGGATCTTTCCCTGCATGATCAGTTGGTTGTATATATCATATATATATATATATATATATATATATATATATATATATATATATATATATATACAACCAGCCAACTTGAACGTTCCAGAGGCAATATTAGTGACCCATGAAGATAATATATACAAAATATTTATATCTTTAGACGAAAACGCTGTTATGAATATAAAAAACCTGGTCATGTATCTTAACCTCAAAATCCACCACAACCAAAATCCAATTAATCCAATTTAAATATCGTATCTCAACTTAAAGCATAAAACAATACCATGAGAGTTTGTACGAGACCACAATATTCATCATCACAATTACCATCACTTTTCCAAATGCCACCAGTTACACCAATTACACCATCACTCATTCAACACTTATTCAAAGGCATCAGTTGACCCAAAATATACCTCAAATGTCCCAATTGTATATGTAAAAACCTCGTCCTATACAAAACGCCAAACAAACAAAATGTTTGTCCTGAAAGTGACTGTACTCGTGCCAATTCTTAATAATTTCAAAATTCCTAAACCTTCCAAGCCAAAAATAAAAAAATCAATACCATGTCTCTATTCTGCTGAACAAAGGCCAAATTAACCTTTTTGCATGACAAACAATAATTTGCTTCCTTTTCTGGATGTGATAATTACAAAAGAAGACATACGATTACGCAACCAAAGTTTACAGAAAACCAAACCACACCAACAGATATTTAAATTACCACTTCGTCTATAAAGTAAACATCAAAAAAGGAATTATCAAATCATTATATGAAATGGGTTTATCAGAAAAATTGAAAAGCATAGAAAATAAGTACGTGATTAGAACAGCACTCAAAACAAATAACACACTGAGTTCTATCCTGTTCAAAACCAAACCCAACAACAGACAAGAAAAATCAAAGAACTGCATCTATAAAATACCCTGTGAATGTAACGATTTCTATGTGGGAGAAATCGCAAGTTACTAAGTGTCAGAATAAACAAGCATGAAATTTTACATCAAGAACAGGGACTTCGACAAATCTTAGATATGCAAGCATGCCTGAGATAACAAGCACAGAGTAAAATGGAAAGATTCATCAATAATCATGAACGAAACAGACTTGATAAAGAGAAAAATCAAAAACAGCTCTTATCCTACTTAATGAAGAAAAATATGTAGCAAACCCATCAGCAGAATGAACCAGGCTTTGGTTGCCAATACTAGAAGAAGACGTCAACAAGAGCAACACACCAAATATAGCGGAATAAAGGAAGTTGCAGACATCATCTACAATTATACCCAATACACAAACACATAGTCTACGTTAAACACACATTATACACACAAATAAAACAAACACACAAAATAGTCAGAATTTGATACTATAAGAGTAAACAATACCACCCTCAGATTTTTTGTCAGCCAAAAACACTTATTAGTTAGGTATAACGTTATTTAAAAATGTAATTTTCATCACAGTCAAGACTTAACCCGATATAGACATAATATTTAATATTTTATGCGTTTTTTTGGGATTCCACCTCTTTCCAAAATGAAATGGTTGATATATATATATATATATATATATATATATATATATATATATATATATATATATATAAATGCTAAAAAAAAGGATAATGCTCCACCGTACTGAAGGCGACCAATAATCAGAGAAATACGTATATACGGTTGCCTTGCATCGATATACCATTTTTGGTTTTCTGTTTTGCGAGACATGCCATTACTTTTTACTTTTATATCTATATATATATATATATATATATATATATACATATATATGTATATATATATGTATATATATATATATATGTATGTATATAAATATATATATATACATATATATGTATATATATATATATATATATATATATATATATATATATATATATATGTATATATATGTATGTATATAAATATATATATATATATATATATATAATCGTTGAAATTGATTATAAAGCAGTAATAGTCTTCAGTACACTTTATATAAAATTATTTGTTTAGGTATATTCTTCAGCAGATGCAGAATTGGTAATCTTCGTGATGGAGACGTCGATCAAAGAACACCAGGGGTCTATTTTAGAATGGAAAGAGATTTAAGAACCAGGCAAGACAGAATGGGTGTAGAAATTAGAGAAAGACTTAAATGGGACATCAGAGAAGGCGTCATTGGATCTGACACCTTCGATCCTAAGCACGCCGTGATTGTCACTTGGAAAAATGTTTCCTTCACTGGAGGATTCGCTAATGCTAAGTACAAGGTTGGTATCTTGAATTAAAATAATAGATACGTGGATATATATATATATATATATATATATATATATATATATATGTATATATATATATATATATATATATATATATATATATATATATATATCATTGAATTTTTATACTTAATTGCGACACCTAGCCCTTCTGTGGGCAGTTAAAGTTTCTATCTTCTTTTTTTTTTTGTTATCTGTGGTTACTCCATTATTAATAATTGAGTTAATTAAAATTATTTATGAAAATTAATCAAGTTTTTAATTTTTCTTTACGATTTCTTTGGAATAGAACAACTGTCTTTATCTACTTCTACATCCTCTTCAATGTTGGTTTTTAATATTTCTTATGTTTAAGCTCATAGTATTCCTAGCCAATAAACAAAGCTCATAGTATTCCTAGCCAATAAACAAAGCGTTGTGAAACAAAGTCACTTATCAATACAAAACTAGTAATAAACTTATTATTACAGATAGTTATTGGTTGCAGTAGAAAAAATCAGACTCAATGATTTATGGAGCGGTTGATGTTGATATTAACGCTAAATTGTTCCAAATATAATTATTATGAAACTCGGATTAAGGATTACGGATGTTGTGGAAAGGATAGCACAAATAGAACAAAACTGACCCGGATATTTAACGAAAATGAATGGTGATAGGTTGTCTAAAGGCATAATGGAATAATGTAAATGATATAGTGAACCATAACAAGCTGGATTTGCAAGGTATGAAATCAGAAATACTGAACATAACTGAGGAAGGTCTATGTTCAGCAGTAGATGCTGTAGGCTGTATGATGATATGGTTTCAATAACCAACCGGAGATTTTAACACATGAATAAGAATACATATCTACTGGAAAAAACCTAAAAGATTCTAATGGTTTATAAAAGATTTTAAAATTCAAATAAGAAGTAAAAAATCCACCAATCGATCATTGGTAGAAAATTATACCTAAAAATCTTCTTTTTCATCTTCTTTCTTCTTGTATGTAGGTTTTGAAGCCTGTTTCTTCTTAAATATTAGCCTCCTAAATTGTTTCAATTATCGCACCATCTTTTTCTTGGTCTGCCAATACTTCTTCGTCCATTTGGTGACTTATCTCGCGCTATTCATACTATCCTGTCCTCTGCCATTCTACTAATGTGTTCGTTTCACTCCTGTTTCCGTTTTGTCACCCATCCATTTATGTCTTCTATATTGCCTGCTCTTCTTATGTTTTCTCGTCTCTCCCTATCCAACAGACTTTTCCCGGAGATTCTTCGAAGTATTTTCATCTCTGTTGTTTCTAGTAGTCGTCTAGTTTTAGATGTGTCAGGTTCTGTCTCCACCGTGTATGTTAATATAGGTCTAATACCTCCAGTATTTCAGTATCTTGATCTTTTTGTTACTAATAGTTCTTTCTTAGTCTACTGGACTACATCCTATTTTGAACTGATTTTGTTAATTTTTGGGTCCTTCCAAGATGCTCCCGTTTTTTTATTAATTTGGTTCATTTTGATACGAGTTATTGATCCTGCTATCTATTTTAGGCATAAGACCTAATAAACAGGCAAGTTTGGGTAGGGTACAATGATAGTTTACCTTACGTGTCGC
The DNA here is from genome assembly GCF_040954645.1 of Diabrotica undecimpunctata. Lineage (NCBI taxonomy): Eukaryota > Metazoa > Arthropoda > Insecta > Coleoptera > Chrysomelidae > Diabrotica > Diabrotica undecimpunctata. The sequence goes on along the minus strand of NC_092806.1, from coordinate 116,387,784 downwards.
TGTTGGTGGTACCCTTTTATCAATCTGCTCGGCTTGTCTCATCACCAGCTCAAAGTGAAACAACAGATGGGATGAAACATTTTATCAGTTCCATAATTATCTATAGGTTTAAGTGTGGAAAGTATAATTATATGTATGTTCAAGTGTAAAAAGTGTCTTGACAAGAAGATGAGATTCTTGTAAAATACGGCGGAAAAAATGCAGAATATGTGGTACGAGGTTCTCATGCTAAATTTTGATGGTATAATTTACCACGAGGCGGAACGAGAGGCATTCTACGAACAATTGCAAACCATCTTGGATGAAATACCTCATGAAGGATCCTTAATTCTTATGGATGCCTTTAATGCGCGAATCAGAAATAAGATAGTTCCATGAGTAAAACAATGATTTAATGAAAATCATGTCAACGCAAATGTAGAACTCATGGCTAATATCTGTGCTTTTAATAAACTGAGAATCAATAATACATTTTTCGACCATAAGCTCCAGTATAAATATACATTTAAAAACTACAGGGTCACCAATCTATGATTGATTTTATACTCACTAATAGAAAAATCCTCCCAAAGCAGATTCTAGATATACGAACTTTTAACTCGGCAGACGCAGGGAGTGAACACAAACTAGTACTAGCAAAATAAGAATGAAAATAACACCAGAACATTTTCTACAGGAAATCACCAAGAAAAAATTTTATGTAAAATCATAGTGGAATGACTCTACAAGATAAATGTACCAAATGAGGCTTCCACAAATAGACGACATAGAAGATATAAACGCGAGCTGGGAGAATATTAAGAACAACATCGAAGAAGCAGCAACAGAATCTCTAGGAAAACGTAAAGTCATACTGAACAAAAGAAATAACAATACACCATGGTTCAGAAAAGAAATAAAAAAAGAAATGTAAAGAGAAACGAGAGGCCTACACGAAATACAAAACATCAAATACTTCAGAATTCCGAGACTATAAAAGAATACGAAATGAAATAAAGCAGTTGGTAATAAGAACAAAAAATGAACACTGGGAACAATTTACAAAAAGGATGGAAAGCAACTTCTACGGTACACAAAAACAAATATGGAGATTCATAAGAAACCAACGGATAGAAATGGCAGAATTGGAGAAATACAATAGCATACCAGCAAACGAATGGGAAAGATACCTGACGGAACTGTTTAAAGAAAAAGAAAGTAAAAATCAACAGCATAACGTACCTGAATTAAGACACGAAATAGAAATCAGTTTTTAGGAAATAGAGATATCCATAAATTCACTCAAAAATAGAAAGTCAAAAAGACCAGACGGAATAACCAACGAGCTTCTAAAACGAGGCGAGGAGAAAGTATAACCCAAGAGATGACAAAACTTATACAAAAACTAATATTGCACTGCAAAGATATCAAACGCATCGAGAAATACCATAATGATACCAATGTTCAAGAAAGGAGATAAAGACACCAACAATTAAAGAGGTATAAATCTACTGAAAACCGCACTTAAGCTTACCACAAAAGTCCTAACCAACAAAATCAATAAACTAACAATTTTATCAGATGAACAACAAGGATTCAGATCCAGAAGATCCTGCATTATACAAACCATTGAAAACATCTTCCATAATCGAATACAGACAAAGATAAATGGAAAACTAACACAGTGTATACCAGTACACAGCGGAGACAGACAGGGTGACTCGTTAAGCCCACTTCTCTTTAAGTACGTAAAGGTCATGGTTACAGAATGAGAAACAAATAAATCAAAATATTATTTTAGCAGACGACGCCGCATTAATCGCAGAGACAGAAGCCGAGCTCCAAAGATTAACACTCATCTTTAATACAAAAGCCAAGAAATACAATATGAAAATATCAGCAGAAAAAACCAAATATATGACAACGTCTTAATACCCACTACGATGTAAAATCGAAATTAATAGGAAAATAATAAAGCAGGAAGCAAGGTTTAGATATCTGAGAATAGATATAACTAGTTACGGAGATGTTGAAGAATAAGTATGACAACAAAGCTTAAAAGCAAGTAAAGCGGCGGGATCTCTTAATGAACAATCTGGAAGGACAAACACCTAAGACAAGACACAAAAACAAGAATCTATAAAGCAGCAATTAGACCTATATTAACATACACGCCGGAGACAAGACCTGACACATCTAAAACGAGACGACTACTAGAAAGAACAGAGATGAAAATACTTCGACGAATATCAGGGAAAAGTCTGTTGGATGTAGAGAGAAGCGAAAACATAAGAAGAGCATGCAACATAGAAGATATAAATGGATGGGTGACAAAACGGAAACAGGAGTGGAATGAAAACATTAGTAGAATAGCAGAGGATAAGATAGTACGAATAGCACGAGATAAGTCACCAAATGGACGAAAAAGTATTGGTAGACCAAGAAAAGCTGGTACGATAAGTTAAACAATTTAGGAGGCTTATATTGAAAAAGAAACAGGCTTTAAAGCTGTTACATACTACATATAAGAAGAAAGAAGAAGAAGAGAATAATTTACCACAATGTTTCAATATAAAAAATTCATCAACTGATAAACGCAAAATAAGAAAGCGTTCGAAATAGTGGTGGTCAACCTCAATTGAGGAGAAGGCGTATTTTAGAAAACTATAGGATATTACTATAATAAGACTAGCGTATCACAATAACATCATTAGTTTCTAATGACTTTTTCGCATTTAGAAACCATTTTCATTGGCTTTTCTAGTCCACCGAACCTAACTACTTTTTATGTTTATACTTTTCTTTAAACTCGATATTACAAAAAACATGTATTTTACATTTTTATTCATTTCTTCATTTTTTAAAGACAAACACCTTCCAAATGGTTCTTGCAACTGACGAAGTATTCACTTACGCGATGTTCAACTACCTAAACTTGGACTGGACCTCCCACACTGAAGCCGGTGGTGATTCGCAAAACGGAGAAGGTGGTGTCAGTGCCTACGTTGGTTTTAACGCGGGAAATGGTACTAGAAGCTACGAATACAATCCTTACAGTCAAGCTTCCGTCATTCGAGATCTTACTTCAGTTGGATTTGGAAATGGTTTTAAGGAAGACATATTTTCCGTATTGATGAGGAAATTTTGCTTGGATCGTGCAACAAAGATATAGGTAAGTTTAAGATTATCTATTTCCACTAAATTGAACTTGCAGTGGTTATGGAGGTTAAACCATTTATATAAAGTTCTAATATAAAAAAAACGGGTGTGGCAGTCTAGTGGGACTGCCGGTAGAAGTTACACTTCTATACACGCATTCGCCGTTACAAATTTATTTGGGGGTCAATCTGCACAATCATTACATATGTAATGCTATAGGTAAGACATAGCAGAAAGAGAAACAGAATTAATAACAACTTACTAACAATTAATAAAGAACATTTGACCTGTAATAGGAGTATAGTAAATGAAGGATTGAATCAATATTTTGATGAAAATGTATATTTTTATTTTCATATATGTATAAAAGGAGTTGAATGCAAAAATTTTTTTACACATACTCTGCAGTAAAATTCGTTGTTTATTTTGTTATTAATATAAAAATACAATACAATACATTGCAAATTAATTCAATATAATAATACAATACAAATTAAAATGCAATATTCATAAGTATTTAAAAATGACAATAATATACATAAAAAATACACTAGAATACAGTGCAACATAATTCAATATAATAATACAATACAAATTAAGATGCAATATTCATAAGTATTTAAAAATGACAATAATATACATAACTTTTCTACTTACTTCTTCTTCTTCAAGTGCCATCTCCGCGGCGGAGGTCGGCAATCATCATAGCTATTCGGACTTTTGAGACGGCTGCTCTGAAAAGTTCATTTGATGTACATCCTTACCACTCTCTCAGGTTGCGCAGCCATGACATTCTACGTCTCCCTATGCTTCTCTTTCCTTGGATCTTTCCCTGCATAATCAGTTGGAGCAAGGTGTATTTCTCTCCACGTGTAATATGTCCGAGATATTCTAATTTTCTTGTTTTTATTGAATTTAAAATTTCCATTTCTTTGTTCATCCTTTCCAGAACCTCTTTGTTTGTGACGTGTTCTGTCCATGATATTTATATTTATATTTTCAGAATTCTTCTGTACACCCAAAGCTCAAATGATTCCAGTTTTTTTATTGATGTCGCATTCAAGGTCCAAGATTTCATTCCATAAAATAAAGTCGAAAAAACATAGCACCTCGCCAACCTAACTCTTAGTTCCAGTTTTAAATCCCTGGTACATAGAACTCTTCTCATTTTGTTGAAATTTGCTCTAGCTTTTTCTATTCTTATTTTTATCTCCTGATTGTAATCATTTGTGGAGTTAATCATTGTTCCCAGGTATGCATATTTGTCCACTTGTTCGACGTTGGTTTCGTTTATTAGAAGATTCTCGTTATTTCTTTGAGTTTTCGATATTCTCATAAATTTCGTCTTCTTGACATTCATTGTTAGACCATACTCGTTTCCATACTCTGCTATTCTGGTCACCAGTCTCTGAAGATCTTCAATGTTTTCGGCTAAGATCACAGTGTCGTCCGCATATCTAATGTTCTGTAACTTCATTTACCTTTATTCCAGCTGTTTCACCCTCAAGAGCTTTTTTCAGGGCCTCTTTGGAGTAGGCATTGAAAAGAATTGGCGACAATACGCATCCCTGTCTTACTCCACATCTAATTTCAATTTCTTCTGACAGCTGTTCGTTAACACGTACTTTTGCTCGCTGTTTATAGTATAAATTTGATATGTTGCTGAGGTCGTTGTAGTCAATCTTCTTTGATTTCAGGACATTCATTAAATGTTTATGTCGTACTTTATCGAATTCTTTATTATAGTCAATAAAACATGCGTATATATCTTGATTGACGTCCAGGCATCTTTGTATTAGTATATTAAGTGAAAAAAGAGCTTCACGTGTTCCTAGGCGTTTGCGAAAACCAAATTGTGTATTATTAACGTCTATGTCCAGTTTGTGATATATTCGGTTATGGATGACTTTAAGTAGTAACTTTAGCGTATGAGACATTAAGCTAATGGTGCGGGAATCGCTGGCATTCTCTTGCGTTTTTCTTTTTAGGGAGACAAATTAAAATAGATGTTAACCACTCTTTGGGTAATACGCCTGAACTATAAATTTGGTTCAAGAGTGTCACTAAAACATCAATGTGCTTCTCATCTAGAATTTTTAGGATTTCTATAGGAATCATATCAGGTCCAGGGCTTTTCCCGCTCTTCATTGTTTTTAATGCGTGCAATATTTCTTCTTTTGTAATATATGGACCTATTTCTTCTGACGTAAGTTCTATGTGCTCCAGATCTCCTCTTTCATCATCGAACAATTCATCGATATATTCTGCCCATCTTTGTATTTTCTCGTCCGTATGTGTTATAGCAGTACCGTGTCTATCCAGAATTGCACGAGTGGGATTTTGTTTTCTTAGTCCTGCCAGTTCTTTGACTTTATTGTGTAGGTTAAACAGATCATATTTATTTTGCAGGTCTTCGATCTCTTTGGATTGCTCTTCAAAGTATTTTTCTTTTGCCTGCTTTATCGTATTTCTAATCTCTCGTCTTTCAACTTACGCACGTGTTTAATTTACCATGTAATATTATTAATAAAAAAGTCCTCCCCGACTAGGAATCGAACCCCGATCTCCTGCGTGACAGGCTGGGATACTGACTACTATACTACCGAGGACATAACACAAACGTATTTCAAAATTGACGGTTCTGGGTCATACAGTGATTTATTGAGATTATTATTTTGAAATACAAAAGACTAATATAATTATGAATATTTAATAAATAATACAAAACATATCACATAAATAATAATATTAATAAATATTTTATTATATATATAATATTATATGTATATATATATATATATATATATATATATATATATATATATATATATATATAATATATAATATTAAACATATATGCAAAAGGAACATTTTTATATTCGAGAGAGGAAGAGAGAGAAAATATATCTTCTGTCTCTCTCTTACTCATTATCTTACATATGTAATGATTTCACAGATTCACTCCCATACAAATTTCCAACGTGGAGCGCGCGTATAGAAGTATAACTTCAAAAACAAACTTAAGTTTCGGTACCTCGATTTCCGGTTAACGAATGATTAAAAATCTAAAACGATAAGGGAGAGAAAGCGAATAGCAAGAAGGTAATGATAAAATAAACAGAAATGTTTACAACTTTACTGAAGGGCATAAGCCACGATTGAAGTTTAAAATAAGTTTATTTTTGATGTTTCGATTTTCACTTCGGGTATCGTTCTCAAAATACAAAATATTAATAAATTAAACAAATTTTGTTTTTTTACTTGGTGAAAAATTTGAAAAGCAAATGAAAAAAATTCTTCTAGTAATTTAATTTTAACTGGTGCATATTGACTGAACTGAATCATATTGACAATTCAGACATATGTTATACATTTTATTGTCAATATGAATAAGTCGGATAAAATTAAATTTTTAGAAAATGTTTTCTCCAAGTTGTAACGAAAGAGATAACAATGGTAGATGATAAAAAGCTGATCGTTCACCAAGACTTAACGAAGACCACGTTGCTCAACATAAACAGAATAAAAAAACAATAAAACTTATAAACAGTCAAAAACAGCTACTACGTTCGTAGCATAATTCTTTTTAAATGTAGAAATGACCATGATATAGCAGAATATAGATAAAGGAAAAGAAAGATTAGGTACATTCTAGTGTAATTTACAAAAATATGATCACGTTATGTAGAAAAATGGCAAAATCGCGTAATTTTAGTGTAAATTACAAAAATATGATAAAAACTTCATGATTTAGGGAGCCATTTTAATGTCATATAAAGAATACGATTATGTAATGGACGAAAATGGAAAGATTACGTCTCACGTTGCCGGCACCATTTTAGTGTAACAAAAAAGCTAACAAGACTATACGATAAAAAGCTGATAATTCACCAACACTTAACGAAATCCACGTTGCTCTATTTGGCAGCTTCCTTGTATTACAGAAGAATCCTACGAATATCATGGATTCAAAGAATGTCAAACGTGAAAGTAACTAGAAGGATAGGAAATGAGGCAGAAATAATATTAACTATCAAAGACGAAAACTTGAATACTTAGGAGATGTGATCAGAAGGCAAAAATACGCATTATTACAACTTATTATGCAAGGCAAAATCCAAGGAAAGCGAAATGTGGAAGACGAAGAATATCCTGGCTTAAGAACTTAAGGGAATGGTTTGAATGCAGT